>NC_053167.1:42355785-42668967 GCF_016835505.1 Polypterus senegalus
TTCAGCCTTCTACCTACATGGGAAGTTGGAGAATTAGTGATGAGTGAGTGAGTGAGTGAGTGTCAGTCAGTCAGTGAGGGCTTTGCTTTTTATTAGTATAGATAACTCCTGTAGCCACAATAAATGCCTTTATTGAATAGACAAACCAGGGGTGAGCAAGTTCCTTTCTACTGTAGCCACAGCCGCAACACACATAAAAAACATCAATAATAACTCATAAACTTGCAATATTATTTAGGAAAATCGCAACATTTTACTCACCGAAAATTCGGATTATTTGTAAACAAAATCCATCCTCCTCTCTTTCCTCAAAAACAGTTCAATTACTCTGTCGTACGGATTATCCGTGCGCTTCAGTTCCATCAAAAAGTCCCTTTCTATCACCATTGAAGCTAATGCTGAAAGCTGAGCCTGCCCTGTCGTGTTACAACAGCGTGGCTTCGTAGTAAAAGAGTGTGGGTACTAGACTGGCCTGCCTGCAGTCCAGACCGGTCTCCCATCGAAAATGTGTGGTGCATTATGAAGCACAAAATACGACAACGGAGACCCCGGACTGTTGAGCAACTGAAGTTGTACATCAAGCAAAATAGGAAAGAATTCCACCTACACAGCTTCCACAATTTATTGTTGTTATTTATTTAACAACTTATTGAGTGTTGTTAAAAGGAAAGGTGATATAACACAGTGGTAAACATGCCCCTGTCCCAGCTTTTTTGGAATGTTTTGCAGGCATCAAATTCAAAATGAGTGAAGATTTGCAAAACAACAATAAAGTTTATCAGTTTGAACATTCAATATCTTGTCTTTGTAGTGTATTCAATTGAACATAGGTTGAAAAGGATTTGCAAATCATTGTATTCTGTTTTTATTTATGTTTTACACAACGTCCCAACTTCATTGGAAATGGGGTTGTATAACATAAAACATTTAGCAAACTAGAGGTGACAATTTACTTCTCTAAGCTCATTTACTTAGACAAGAAGATGCTCCAGTATCTCGTCCATAAAAGTATCTCATCCTTTCCAAAAGTAGTCAAGGATTCTGCTTTGATTACATGACACAATTTGTTCCAGAGTCCCATGACCCTTTGACTTAAGAAGGACTTCCTAGAGCTTGTCTTAATGTTCAGTACTGTCCACATGTATGTAATTCACTATTTAATAGAAATAATTTGCTGGAAAAACTTAATATTTTTCGACGATTTCACAGACCTTCATTAGGTCCCCAATTATGTTGTATTCAAGACTTAAGAAGTTTAATTCCTTAGGAAGTCAAGATACTCCTTGAAAAAGTAACTTGTGGGTTTACACCTGGAATATTATGTGCAGTTTTGCAGGAAAACAATAAAAAAGGCACAGCAGCTATAAAAGGCATACTTGGACTACTTTTTTACGGCAAGGTATAGAACATCATCTTACATAAAAGTTACCTTTAATCAAGCATTACTTAATGTGCTAACAACTACATTTTTCAGGAGCTAATTATCACTTCACAAATCTTGTACAAAATGGATGCTTTATTTAAAGAAGACTTTAAATAATATTAAATGCTACAACGAACAGGCATAAAGGACCCTGTATATACAAACAGCATGTTTAGAAGTTTATCTGAGTGTGATGGGAAAGGGTTTATATAAATAAAATGTATTATTATTATTATTATTCTGTCAACAATTATTAACCATCTACTTTACCTGTAGTGTTTCCAGTGACATTGGAAAGTCTTTAAGCTCTTTAAGCAAGTTTAATGCCCCATCCTGTAACAGATAAAAGTGGGTATTTAAAACACAACAATTGCAAAATAAAAAAATACAAAAAGAAAAACATAACAGCTGCTAAGCACAGCTTAGTTGTCTTTTCTGGTTTACAGGGTCAGTACTGTGACATGGCAGAATGAAAAAAAATGTATTTTATCAAGCAGTGAAACAAGGGTTGCACACAAGGATGGTTTCAACCAGGAATAATGCATTCAAAAAGTATTTCACAAGGGGCTTTGTGCAGTACATACGGTATCACATTATGGAAGTACTTTATGTTATGATATTAGTTAAAGAATGCAAGAAATAATGGATTAGCAGAAAAGTGATCTGTACTCAACCACTAAAACATCAAGTAATTACAACAGAATGCCAGCAGAGTAATAAATGCTCTAATGGCAGTCAGTGTCATTGTTTTAATTGGCAAAGTTTCTAAATTGATGTAATTGAAGAGGTGACAAAAAGACAAACTGTCAATTTAAATATTTTCCCCCAAAACTGTAAACTTTATGGCTTTTTTTATAGCTTGATAAATGTCTTCTGGTAAGAGGAATATTCCACTTTCAGTCTGGTTATATTTTTCATCATTTATGTACAAGAGCCATGAAGTGTTGAAAACGCAGCTCACTGGTCTATAATTGGGGGCTATAGAGGCTAGAGAACTGAAGAATCCCCAAGTATTATATAAAAAGCCATGGTAAAGAGCAGTGTAAACCTCTGCTTAATTTTGCATATTAATAAAATACTGTAATTCATTTTAAATTTAGACAGATTTGTAAGAACAGAAACTAGATCTTTTTCAATTTATCCAAAAAGTTTGGCTCTGTTTTGGGGACTAGTTTGGACTCTGGGAAGGCAGTATTATAAAGGATGATTTTCGATGAGCTGCAATCGATCATCAAAAATGTCACATAAAAATGCAAAAGACCTGAAGCAAGAGGTGGATACTAACACTGCACTCCAGAAAAACCTATCAGAGATATGTTTTATCAGCTACAATTAGATATTAAAACACATCATTTGGCCTAAACTGTGTTAGAATGAGAAAACAGGGACAGAAATGGAAATGTGTTAAGAGTATATATCACATACACTTATGAAATTTTTTCTTCATACCAAGAACCAAAGGCACATGGAAAGAGCAACAAAGTAGTGTGGTATAGCATTGTACTTTCGGAAGCTTCAAGTCTAAACTCAATTTTATTTTGAAAATCTAATTGAACAGGATTGGCAAACTTGTTGGGCTGAATGGGCTGTTTTCATTAAAACTGCTCTAGTGCTCTGTTTTAATTATATCATGGAAATATTTCTTTCATTTGTATTAACCTTGTTGTTTCATTGCCGGTGTATGCATGTAAGTACTTATCTATTACAGCATCTGTCAAGTCTTATTGTTCTCAGTAGCAACGTACAGCATTTTGACCCCAATTTAAATCCCAATCTGTGTACGGTCTTTGTGAAGTTTAAATGTTCATTTGTTCACCTGGTTTCTTACAGAAAAATGCATTCTCCTCTCATGGTCCAAGCTGGTGGATTAACTATAATAAAGTATAGCAAAATTTTAAAAATCAAATCAAAATGGAACCTTTGTGTTAATAAAATGTGTCCTGTAATGAACTAACATCCTATCAAACACAGGTTCCGCCTTACACATGATGATGTACGGACAGCGTGAGGCTGCTTACAAACTTTCAAACTATGTATTTTGAATGTGCATGCATTTTAATGCTGCAAAGTGTTGAAGAGTTCCCTATTCTTTTGCATCTTGGAAAGTAATACATTTGAGGTGAAAACTGTGTTTTCTATGTACTGTGCATTTAGCAGTGGGGCTGTAATTATTGGTAACAAATTACAAAGTGGATTAGGAAATTCATTTTAAAAAAGGGCTACATGCCTCATCTACTGAAAACTAAAAAAAACACAGTGGTTACTCCTTTTAGGAAATTACAGTGCTTTAGACTGGTTAGACATGCATAATTACTAGCACTGTTATGTTGAGGCTTTAAATTGTAAAAATCAAACAAAAAACAGTGTTGTATTAAAATAAATGTAAAAAATGGCTGTATTTCTGTTTTATCAATTTAGATGGGCAGAAACTTGAAAACTGGAAAAACATTTTAGCATGTTTTAGAAATTATTATTATTGAAAAAAATAATTTAGCTTATTTTATTATTCTGTCAGAGTGTTAAAAAAACTTGATAAAATATTATTTCAGGTTTAATTTCCTTACTCTGAACCGAAGATGTAAAGTTAACTGCAAAGTCTATCTTTAGTTATCTGCCTGAAGCTGCTCAGCATAAATCTACAGAAATCTTACATGAAGTGACAAGAAAAGTTTTTAACCTACTAACTTAAAATTCACCTGTTATACTTTGCACATCATTTTATTTTAAAAGCAGCAAATTTTACTGATTAAGGAACGGAAATCACACTTGCATTATGGAATGCCTCAATATTGGAAACCATTAGGGGGATGCTGGATTTATAAATCAATGACTTCACACATTTAAAAAATATATTGTAATAGTGTGGAGGATCATCTATGAAAACACCCGGCCAATAATAAAAGTATTTTGCACATTGGAACATGAGTTGAGGTCAGGTTTATAAACAGGGTGAGTGGAAACAGTGCAAACGGCATTTCAGGATGTATTAAACTGTTTCTTTACAGAACTGCATACTGCAAAAAAAAAAAAAATAACCTTACAACTGATTAATAGTTGAACAGCCCTAACCTTATTCAGCTTTTAAAAACAAAATAACATATTTTTTGATGTTTATGAAACTATTACATAAGAACCGGAATTTGGCAGATGATCATTTATCTATACATACATGAGCTCATATGAAGAGTCCAATACAATTCTCTCTTCTTAATACTACTATTTTGTACATTTTTCCTAATAGTTAACCCTACTAATTTCTTGTCAGCTTTCCCTAATAGTTATCTCTATTTATTTCTTGTCTGACAGTGTATTACAATAAAATTTTAATATGTTGGTTACATAAAATGGGCCTACATTAAATCAATCTCTTACTTGTTTGACCCAAACTTTAATAAGCAACATTTTTCAACTCAGCACACCCAGATCAAGTTTTTTTTCTTGTGATGAGAAACGATAGCCACTGTAATACAATTAATTATCATCAATAGACAGAAACTGTGAAAGACATAAGGAGATACCGAAAAGCATGCAAATATAATTTTGTCAAGAGCTCCAATTTATATTTAAAGCTACTGCTTTAGTGGATCCAAATAAAATGTGACAATGTTTATTTTGTTTTTACACGAAGATGGTTCGTGTAAAAAATTTACGTAAGGTTAATGGGTAAGTAAAACAATACATCGCACTGATTTGCAACTGGAAGCTAAAAAGCTTCTGTAACTGACAGACTTACGGATTGTATAACCCTATATAAAAATATGAAAAGCTATTTTTTACTAACACACGGTAATTCCGTATTATAACTTTAATACCGATGTCGTCGACTGCACATTAAACAAAACGTTTGGTTAAAAGAAAAAGTTTCATTTGACGTCTCTTACAGTAGTCCGTCAATATTCAAGTGCACCGATTAGTGAATGAATAAAAAATGGATTTTGTTCGATACGTGTTAGGATTGAACAGCATTAACTTAATTTTACCAAAACAAGACAACACTACAGTTTCTAGAAATTCCACAGAAACTACTTTTTATCTTCCGGGACAAACGATGCATTTCTCACCGTATTTTTCTTGTTTACCATCTTGTCCAGCTTTTTGGCAATGCGTATCACTTCTTCGGCCTTCCCCATCGTCAACGGAGAGATGAAAGGATACACGGAGCAACGCAAGGTCCATAAACCTCCGGAATGCTCGGTTTCGGCTCCCTAGGCACCCGCAATGCAATACCTGTCGCAAGCTATGACTTTTCAGTCACCAAACAATCGTACGGCATAGGATATCTGGGATTTGTAGTTTCCATCCCCCTACCTCTTCGGACAGGCCTTCCTAATAGTTAACGGAAAGCACAGTAGAACGTATCGCGAATGTTGGAAACGAAACAGTGGAGTGCGGCGCTGGTACTTTCCGCATTGCTTGATGGTTGCACGAGGGTCATCGATGTCATGTTATCTTCCTCTGAGTGATTTTAACTTAATTTGTGGAAATAATCAGGTTGCATTTGTAGGAATAAATGATAACGGCAGAAATGGCACAGTAACTCTTGCACACTTTTTTAAGCGCTATGTACTTAATTCCATTTGCATTATCGCGGAATGACTGTACAGTTTTTAGGTCTGCTGAACACACGTATGATCGATAACAGCTGTTATGACATCAGAGATAAGCATCTCATTTTAGAACCAATGCAGATCAGAAGGGTTGCTTTCTTAGATGTTATGCCTGAACGACGGGTGCCAAGTTAGCATTGCCAGCACTGGTAAATTGTGATATGCTACTAACATATGTAGCTTGGAAATAAATTCAGATGTAACTGCACGATCATCCCTCCCTTGTTTTTGGTATTTGCACAGTTATTTTTTCCTTCTCCCTTTCTCTTGTCACAAATGAGAGAAATACATTAAATAATAGACTAATAGAAAAACGCTATATACGTATAAGCAATTATTATTATTTATTATTACTTGTTCTTCTTAATACGGTGGGTTGGCACCCTGCCCGGGGTTTGTTTCCTGCCTTGCGCCCTGTGTAGGCTGGGACTGGCTCCAGCAGACCCCCATGACCCTGTAGTTCGGATATAGGTTGGATAATGGATGGATGGATGTTCCCAGCCACAGGAGATGCACAAATCAATGTGTTTCTTCATGCCGGTCTAAAGCCCAGAAAAATTCTGCCAAATCAATATGCAGACAACAAAGATGATCTGCTGTGGCAAACCCTAACGGGAGCAGCTGATAGAAGAAGAAGATTACTTGTTCTTCTTGCATTTTGTCACTTTTGTCACATGGGCCAGGTGTAGCTGTTGGTTGGCTTGAAGCAAATAAGAATGTAAGAGGAATCAGAGGTGAAGTGAGTGAAGAGAACAAGAGCTCATTCTTCCTGTTTCCAGACCTGTGCTTACCCGTTTACTAGCAAGACAGCATCTTTTGGTGATATGGTGTGTCTAGTCTAGGCTAGGGAGTCAACATAATCTTTTTGAAGCTTATCTTTCAATGTCTCAGAAAGGGTAGATTGAGTGTAAATAAAGCTGTTTGTAGCAAGAGGGGATAAAAGATCTCCTTGACTTCAGATATCTTCAGAAAATGCAGTAACACTTTAAGTAGTTCTGGAATATGGTGAACGTTCAGTAGTCTCCACAGAAGAGGCAACTGTGAAAGTATCTAGGCATCTGTAACTGAGATCATGTTGTTTGAGTAGCTCTACAATGGCAAGAAAGTGATGTATTTTTTTTTTCAGAAATGCTAAAGGCGCTGTATTTGCGATGTTAACTATATCTCTTTAGTTTGACATAAATGGTGAGTTCTATACACTTTTTCTGGATTGGAAACTAGAATAGTGGTTCTCAGTTCAAAATGGGTGCCAAAGCTTGTTTTCTAATTACTGAATATCATTCTCTTCAGCCTTTCCAGGGAAGTATACTGGAAATGAGATCTGGATCTGTATGAAACCTTGGATTCAGGTGAAGTAATGTAGATTCTCTCCTGTGTGTGGAACAGTGAGCCAATCATTTACTCTTACGTGGATATACGAGAGATTTATAACATCAGTCAATCCTGTGAGAATATGTTTATATGCTGGGTTCAAGATAGGATATCCTGTGATGTTTTTTGTTGGAGATGCTATTGTATGAGACTATATATTTGCAAAATTGTTAACTGTGTACATTTTGGTCCTTTCATGGGTGGAGCAGGAGCTGTAACTGATGTTAATGTCTGTCAGAAAAATTAACAGCACAAAAAACAAATAAATCAATTTACCCCTTTACTGTAATACAAACATCCATCCATTCATCCATCCATTTTTTTTTTTCAAACTACTGTTTACCATTACAGATTTTTGGAATGCTGAGCCCCATTGCAGCAATATCATCTCCAGGGTGATACTAAATGGAAATTAATAGGATGCTAGTACTGTAATAGCAAAGCATATTTACAATAGACACATACATATAGTATTGTGACAGATTGCCTGAGGCAGAATTGACATAGGACTGGCATACAGCAGGTGTACAGCAGGCATAGTATATATGTCAGCAGAGGAATACTCTCTGGTAACTACAGAGCCCTCCAGTCATTCAGTGGCTGCAGTGAAGTCGCCCATGACTAGAGGAGTGTGACCTCATGGGCACCCATCAACCACCGAGCGAAGCTGAGAATAAAATGTCTCCTTTGCTGAGACATCACTCACCACTGTTGGAGCATACACTGAGACAACAGACAAGGCACCCAGGGAGTGCCATAATCTGAGTCCCATAATACGTTCGTTGAAAGGAGTGAAATTGGACACCATCGGAAGAAGCCAGTCCAGTACAGCAACAGCTACTCCCTGAGTATGACAGCCATCAGACCGACCAGACCAATAAAAGGTGTATCAACCTACAGAGAGTGCCACCACTGAAATGCAGGGTTTACACAGCTCCTCCGATAGCAGAGGAAGATGATCATCCTGCTGGAGAGACAAGCCACTCCATGCACCCACCTGTATGGGCCGCCTCAAATTGGGACCTGAGTGCTGCCGTGCAGCAGGTGATGCCTCAACACCACACCAGTTCCAATCCCCAACAGACCTGACCCTATTGGCTCTCCAACTGTTTCGACTCTTCCAGGGATGGGACTCCTGAGGGCTTTCCCCCATCCCCTTCATGATGCGAGCAGCCTGGATCCTGGTTCCAGTGCCCTGAACCACATCTTTGGACTTGGTTCTCCAATACTGGTGGTGCGGTGAAAGAGATCGATCACATCCTCGTGGGCAGACGCTGGAGGCTCTTGCAAAACTGCAGGGTCTACAGAAGTGCCCAGTTTGTGAATTCTGACCATAGACTTGTTGTTGCTACTCTTAGGATCCAGCTTAGGTCCAGCAGATTACCACCTACTAGGAAAATGAGCCTGGACTTGGCCAGACTCCAAGACCAGGCTGTTTCTAGTGAGTTTGCACAAATTCTGTGTGAGGAACTTTCAGATTTGGGTATGACTGCCGATCCTAATGTGATGTGGGAGACCTTCCGTAACAAGACCCTGAAGGTTACTGAGGGTTGTGTTGGTGTTACCGGTGTTCCCAGAAGGAGGTGTTTCATCTCGCAGGGCACCCTGGATATCTTTGAGAGGAGTTGCAGTGCATGGCTCAATGGCAACTCTGGTCTGTACCGGGAACTGTTAAGGGTGGCTGCGAGGGCTCTGAGGGCAGATAAAGAGGCGTTTGTTAGAGAAATCTGTAAGCAAGTGACACACCATCCATGGTCTAGCGACCCATGTCCTGCTTACAGAGGAATCAAAGCATATCGCACATCTGAATCTGTTCCTCAGAGAGTTGCAGTCAGGGCAGCTGAAGGAATGGTCCTTACGGATGACACTGCAGTTGAAACCTGCTGGGCTGGCTACTTTGAGCAGTTGTTCAAAGCTGATCCTCCGGCTAGGACGTTGGATATCTCTGGGTCCACGGTTCTTGAGGCTGATCCTCCAATTAGCTGTGAACCACCCAGTCTCACTGAGATTGCACAGGTGGTGAACCAGCTAAGGGGGGTAGAGACTGCAGGGATCTGTGGTATCCGGGGCAAACTTCTCCAGGCTGGTGGTAAGGTTGTCCTCCTGGCATTACAAGCAATCTTTGCTTCCATTTGGGAGACTGGCATCATCCCAACTGACTGGAAAATGGGACTTATCATCCCTATCTGGAAAGGGAAGGGTAATCACCTGGATTGCAGCAACTACAGGGGATAACACTGCTCTCGGTGCCAGGTAAGGTCCTTGCTAGGGTTGTCCTCAATAGGATCCGTGATCACTTGCTCACCTACCAGCGACCGGAACAGTCTGGTTTTACTCCTAAGAAGTCTACCATCGACCGCATCCTGGCACTGAGGGTTCTCATAGAGCACAAACACAAATATCGGCAGAGTTTCTTTGCAGCCTTTGTCGATTTTCGCAAAGCGTTCAACTCAGTTGATCGAGCTGACCTGTGGGACATCCTGAGGGTTCCCTCGAGGTTGCTGGATATTATGGCTGGCCTGTACACTGGTACTGTGAGTGCTGTGCAGAGTGGAGGCAGGACCTCAGCATTTTTCCCAGTTGATTCTGGGGTTCGTCAGGGGTGTGTTCTTGCTCATACTCTGTTAAATGCTTGTATGAACTGGGTGTTGAGCAAGGTTGTGGGGTCCAGCGGCTGTGGGGCCTATGTTGGTGAAGAAAGATTCAATGATCTTGACTTTGCTGACGATTCTGTGATCTTCGCTGAGTCAATGGAGGCTCTGATCGGGGCTCTCGAGAGACTGAGTGAGAAGTCTGAGTGTCTGGGCTTGCAAGTGTCTTGGATAAAAACCAAGATCCAGGCCTTTAAAGACCTCTTGAGCACAGCCAACAGCAGTGTGTCTGTTTGCGGAGAGTGTGTTGACCTTGTTGAGAGGATTACTTACCTTGGCATTGACATTCATGTCTCTGGTGACTCTTCCTGTGAAGTCAGTAGATGGATTGGGAGAGCATGGGAGGGGGGGGTCATGAGATCGCTGGAAAGGGGTGTGTGGCCCATGGTCATCTCAGAGTTATGATGGAAACCAACCCCAGATAGAGTGGCAGTAAATTGCAGGGCACTCTGTTGCCCACACCCACATCAGTCATACTAGTCACATCAATTTAGAGCTACCTTCTATCTTTAGAGCTTTACCTTCATGTCCTTGAGAATGTTGTGTTGGGAAACTGATAAGTTTTTTAAAGTGCAAACCAGGAGAGAGACACAAAATAGGAATGGGTCAAAAGGGGGAAATTGAAAAATACCAAAACAAGAAAGACAAAGAGCAAGAAAAAAACTGAGATCAGAAGGACAAATGGAAAGTCAAGAAACCAAGATATCTATTTAGATATTTAGATATTTAGAAATATTTGTGATTTGTTTAGCAAAGGATTTTTTTTCTCTCTTCAGCTCCAAAAAAAGCACATCAAAGTGGATGACTATTTAAACCCATCACTGGTTGCCAGAAGGTGATGAACCTGGGTGGCATGCCTCCTGCCCATTGATGGGAAAGATTACCCTGGCAAGAGGAACAAGCTGCACAAAGCACATAAGACAGCCATCAGAAGAAATAAAATTCCAAAATGTTTATAATTAAATTAACTTTACATAATAATTTCCAGGAATTACCTACTGCAGTTGGGAATACTTAACATCAGATGTGGAGGAAATTCATGTGATAAACTGAGCAAGTTGGCCACTTTAGAGTGCTCTGTACCTTTTAACATGAATATAACCAAATTTATTTCATTTCAATCCTCAGTGATTCTCATTAAAGTGGTTGTTTTATGATTACTATCTCAAAACATTGTGCTCATTTGAAAGCATGTAGCTCCTCTAGGAGACCAGCACCTTCTTCACCTTTTAGCATTTCCAACAACTGTTGACAATAGATGAGCTAAAAATGTATACTGCAGCAAACCTCTACAGTTAAAATAAAATACATACTATTTCAATGGAACCAAGATCCAGTAATATTTAGTTGAAAAGCATCTGCGCTAATACAGCTTGTGAAGTGGATCTCTAATAGCTTCCTCCCTATGACAAGATAGCATTAACTGTCACTACGGAAGGAGATCGGTTCTCTTTGGGTAAAGGTGACTGACTTGGATGATGCATCACACAAAATTAGTATAAAAATAATGTGCTATCCTGAAAAAAAATAAAAGAAGAGATCCAGTTGAATATATTAGACACTCTTTGAAGAAATGGCTTCTGCATTTGGGCTTGGCTGTCATATACTGTAGGTTATATGTATATGTCAAAGAACAATGATCCAAGTCTCCGAATGTTTATGATGTTAAAAGAAACTACATTATTTTATGAAGGATCCACACTTTTCTTTTTCCTGGTGGCAATGCTGCCACTGCAATTTAACCTGGTTATTCAGAGGACCAGTGCAGTGGGTTTACTCCCTTTAATGTATTCAACACAGCTTTGTTAGATTATTTTTATTTACTGAACTCATCTGCCACAGAATATTCTCTTATTTCTCATCCCCTCAAAAAACACAGTAATGAAATGTCACTTCTTACATGATATATTCAATTCTGGAAGATACTAGTCTCTCAGCAATTCCTCTTTCTGACCACAGGTGCTGCTTTTAGTAGGTTATCTTCCTGGACCAATGAAATTACGCTATTGGGTGGCACTTTCATGCTTTGTTATTAGATAATAAGCAGTGTTGTAAGCAGCTCCAGTTAATGTTAATAGTCCAGCTCTGGTATGGTTTTCAATTAAAAAGGCAGTTAAAGTATAGATACCAGTGTCCCACACTAGATCCACAGAGCTTCAATTGCAATGACCTGTACACTCTGTGACTGACATATGGCTAATTTAACATATGGACAAGTGGCTGGTTCCAAATGGAACTTTAAGTCAGTGCATGACCAGTAATTGTTTTCACCAATTCAGATATCTCCCCATTTGTTGGATTATGAGTTGCACAACACCGTGCTACCCTTTGTCGTCATTATTATTTATTTTACCATTGGAACTTCCAGCTATTGCAGCCCATAGCTGTCTTTTGCACACATCTATATTAAATATGTACATTATTAGATTAGATGTACTTTATTTGTCCCCAAGGAGAAATTAGAACTTTATAGAAACTATTGTATAATCTTAGATGTGTATGATCTTGCCCTTTTTTAAGAAGTTGTCTTATAGATCCACCATGTATTTTGAATTTCTGTTCTAATTTTGAGTTTTAACTTATTTGCATATATATTATACAAATGTATATACAAACTCTGTAATGTGTAAACCTGCTTTTGTAATGAGGAGAATGAAGCAAAGGCAAACTTTACAGACAAGTGCCAATTTATTGATGCTGCTAATATGGATTATTTTGTGTAAACTAATACACCATGCCTTTCTATTTTCATGTCTCCCAATTTACCCTGCCACAAAATTTAGAATTTCTTTCGTAGTGATAGAGTTCAGCCCCCAGTAATTGCCGTCTGTGCCAATTACAAGGTAGTTCATCAATACTTGTCATGGTCAAAGATGAAAGTTATGTTATACCATTTAATTACTGCAATAGTGACATAAATGATGGCTGTATTAAAATTGCTTATCTTTAAATTGGTAAAAATTTTGGATTTTTGTTATTGTGTGATAATATTATAAAATAAAAGGGAACTAGTTCAAAGTGCTTTAAGTTTGATTTGACTAAATCCATCTGAAATTTACTGTATGTAATGTCTTTCATATAATTAAACATATTTTGCTTAAAGCGTTCAGATTATCATGCAATATATATTCCTTGTTTTCTCCTTACAGTCATTTTAAAACTAAGGCCTGTCAGGGATAGCCAGCGTCCTTACCTGGCCGGGACCCCCACGAGATGGAAGGACAAGAGGAAACAGCATGCATGGGACATTGTCTCTCCCAGACTGCTAGATGGCAGCCCCCCTGGGTTGTGGGGGAGGGCCACAGGGCATCATGGAACTTGGAGTTTATCAGGTCAGCCCTATTGGGTTCTGTGGATGTTGGCAGGGGGTGCTGCAGGGATTGAGGAGCCCTACTTTATCAGGCTCTCACCTCACCCAGAATTGTTTCTGAACTACAGCTTTGGAACACCGGAAGTGCTTCTGGGTAGGGCATAAAAGGAGCTGCCAGCCATTGTTCTGGGACCCAGAGTCAAGAGGAAGGAGGATGATGCTTGTGGAGAGGAGCAGAGGAGGCAATGACCAGTGACCGAGAGAGACAAAGAGAGAGAAGAAGACAAGAATATTGCTGAATGCTGCATACTGTGTGCTTGGCTGTACTAGTTGTTGTGGCATGAGAAACACATTTAAAAGAAGAGCTTCCTACAAATAAAAGACTTTGTGATTTTTTTATATGAGTACCTGTATCTGAGCCTTTGTGTTCAATGTTGTTGGGGAGCTGGAGTGCCCCCAGGCAATTTTTTTATGTGTTAGTAAAATTAGTATGTTCATTTGCATCTCACTGAAATGTCCATTTAGTGTTTTTTATCAGGCAGACACAAGAAAATTTGAAAACTCAAAATAATCTAGACGCTAACCAATTTGGGATTTTATACCAAGTCTTCTGGAATGGTGAGGCAGCAATGTTAACATTATGCCTCTTTGCTGTCCACATATACTTTCATCCATCCATTTTTGAAACCACTTAATCCATTTTTTTTCTTAACATTAAACTCAGAAAATAAATCAATATACTTCATTTAAGCTGTCATTTTAATGTAAATGTAATTCTGTTTGTCAAACTGTTAAAGCTAATTTGTACAGCAGTTATCTTTGACTTTTCAGCCTGTAAATGATTATTATTATGTTAAAAATTCTTGACATCTTGACATATTGCATTTGTCTTGAATATTAACAAAAACACATTTAAGAATGTGTGACCTAGGTGCAGTTTCAAGCCTGCTCCCTGTCTTTTTCATGTACTCCCCATTGTGAGTTGTTTTTTTCTGAGTATTTTGGTTTACATTTACATTTCAAAGACATTTATATTAACTTATTTAGGCAGAATAAGTCAATGTTTGTGTGCAAGTACACCCTTATAGTGGGCAGGCATTCCTGTCCAGGGTGGGCTCCTGTCTTCCAATTCAAAGCTTCCAGGGTAGGCTGTAGTTTCCTTCAACATTCAGATGGAAAAAGTGGCTTTAGAAAATGGATTGACTAAAATGTTTGCGCAAGTATTTTTGTCGAACATAGGTATTAAGTCGTGTACTACACAAAACTACCTAAAGATGGTAAAAAATTATTTATTTTACAACAAAAGTGATCGTTATTCAGCTGTCCTACATTATTTTATTAGATTATGCATTATCTTTATAAGAGTATGAAAAGGTCACATAATGTTAAAAATGAATAGCAACTTTAATGTCATAATTGGAAGCACCTACAGATACTGAAAGATTCAGATTATAGACAAGGCCCTTTGTGTAAGAGATTTTGAGTGATAACTAAGACAAAGCTCACTTGTACAATGTCCCATCAAAATAGCCTTGGCAGCTAAATTACTTCAATTACGAAGACAAAAGACAGTACTTGTACTCACCATAGTAATAAAAAAATTCTGTGAACTACTGGGAATAAAGAATTGCTGAACATGATTCTTTTGAAAGAAAGCACTTATGGCTATATTCAAAGTATTCCTCAATGTAATATGGTTCCATTCATTTCATACATGTGTCAGAGTTCAGTATTCAAATATAAAATAATCACAAGCATAGGACCTTTATGTTTCATCAATAACCAGAAAATGTACCTTCTATGTGGTGTGTGCATGTTTTTCCTGTTATCTTGTGCATTTCAGAAATCTTTTGTTTCTTTTCTAATTCTCCATATATGATAAAAGGTAGACCTGTAATACTAAACTGGCTCCATTAGGTATGTTTGAGTGAGTTTCTTAATGGCTTCCTTATCATTACTGTTCCTGATTAGCATGCCTTCCTGTCCGGGAAAAGCATAGATTCCCTGTTACCTTTTACTGGCAGTATACTGTATTTATTCATCTATTTTAAAATCTGCTTACCCTGAGCAGAACCACAGGGACACAACAGGCGCAAGGTAGGAACAATCCCTGGACAGGGCACTAATTCACTCCAACTACAGCCAACTTAGCATCACCAATTCACCTAACCAGCATGTACTTGGTCCATGGGTGGAAACTACTGCAACTCAGAGGAATCCCATGCAGACAACATGCAAACTCCACTCAAGGAGCCCCTTGGATTTGAACCCTGGACTTCTTACTGCAGGGCAGCAGCACTAACACTATGCTACTGTGCCACATGAAAATTTAAATAATAACTAATTCAATAAATAAAATGTACTATTTTAATACCTTGGCAAATGAGAGGAGATTGTTAAATCCGTTAAGCTCATTTGATTAGCTGCTAGCTAAGTCATTTTAACCTGCTTAATCCACAAATCTCATCTAATCGATAGGTGACAGCACTCTTATCCATTTACTCAGTAAATAAGCAGTATATTTAAGATAGCACTTTACATTTCTGGTCCAACAAAGTAGTAATGTCCTATCCAGGTTTGATTCCTGCCTTCTGTAAAATGCTGCAAAGGTTGGGTCTAACACCACAGGCTTCAGGATTCGGGTTCCAGGTCCTCAGGAGGTGTGGATTTGAACCCCACTGCTACCACCACATTTTGCAGCCCCATGGCTATTTCTGCCTCTGATACCTATGAGTCTTACAGAATATGCCCTGGTCCGCTGCTTCAGGAAATGGCAATGCAGTCCACCTATTTTGGGTACAAACCTCTGTGGCACTGCCTGCGCCAGTGTTACTGCCAAGGTTAGGAGTTCCAAAGTATGTAAGTCCCGAAAATTCTAAAAGCACTTCCAATTATACCCACTGTGGTAGGGTCTGTCACAAATCCTCAGCTAGACCCAAAAAGGGCCTAAAAGAATCTTTATAAAAAAAATAAAAGATTTACTTTTAACAAAAATGCTCTGCAGAAAATTGTAAAAATCCAAAGAGCAGAAAGGGAAATTCCTTAAACAAACAAATTCCCACTGCACAATCCAATGGCAAAGGTCAAAAACAGCAAATTTCCAAAAATACAGAAAATCACAGCAACGCACAAGGCACAGCAAAAAACACAATAATTTACGCACTTCGAAGCACATTCATAATGAACAACTAGGCACTATGGGGACTTTCGGAATTTATAGGGCAGAGGGAAGCTCCTGGTGGTAAGTGGTAGGTGGCCTCACTCCTTTGGGGAAACACCCACAAAGCTCATGAGATATAGCTGAGGCATCGAAACAAACACAAGCAATGGCACCTAAACACAAATAAAAATAATACATAGAAAAGAATCTAAAATGAACAAAGACTACAAAAAACATGAATCTGAACCCCAGCCTGAGGCTGAGATATAAACCATATTTTGTATCATCTCTTCAATCCCTGGCACATCCAGCCCAAGCAGCACTGGAAATGACAATTTCACCACCACAAGAACCAATTCATACCCCTTTCCACCTAGCATCATCCCCGTCAACACAGGTCAGGTCAGGTTGGGAAGCATGTTCTGGTCCATGGTTCTTGAGGCTGATCCTCCAATTAGCTGTGAACCACTCAATGTCACTGAGATTGCACAGGTGCACCAGCTGAGGGAAGGGAAGGCTTCAGGGATCTGTGAGATTCCAGGCTGAACTTCTCCAGGCTGGTGGCAATGCTGTCCTCCTGGCATTGCAACCAATCTTTGCTTCCATATGGGAGATAGGCATCATCCCAACTGACTGTAAAATGGGACTTGTTGTCCATGTCTTGAGAGGGATGGGTGATCACCTGGATTGTGGCAACTATAAGGGGATAAAACTGCTTTCAGTGCCTGGTGAATTCAGTGCTATAGTCATCCTCAATAGGATCCATGATCACCTGCTCAACTACCAGCGACTGGAGCAGTCTGGTTTTACGCTTAAGAAGTCTACCATTGACTGTTTCCTGGCACTCAGGGTTGACATCGAGAGCAAACACAAATATCAGCAGAGTTTCTTTGCAGCCTTTGTTGATTTTCATAAAGTGTTTGACTCTGTTTATTGAGCTGCTCTGTGGGATATCTGGAGTCTTTGCAGGATCCCCCCAAAGCTGTCGGATATCATGTCTGGCCTGTACACTGGTATGGTGAGTGCTGTGCAGAGTCAACAGAACCTCTGTGTTTTTCCCAGTTGATTCTGGGGTTCCCCTCCTCGAACTGCCACCTTATCGTGGTGGAGGGGTTTGCGTGTCCCAATGATCCTAGGAGCTCTGTTGTCCGGGGCTTTATGCCCCTGGTAGGGTCACCCAAGGCAAACTGGTCCTAGGTGAGGGATGAGACAAAGAGCATTTCAAGAAAACCTGCTATGAAGGATAATAAATTTGGACGCCGTTTTCCCTCACCTGGACGCGGGACACCAGGGCCCCCTCTAGAGCCAGGCCTGGAGGTGGGGCTCGATGGCGAGTGCCTGGTGGCCGGGCCTGTACTCATGGGGCTCGGCCAGGCACTGCCTGAAGAGGCAACGTGGGAACCCCTTCCCATGGGCTCACCACCTATGGGAGGGGCCAAGGAGGTCGGGTGCAGTGTTAGTTGGGTGGTGGCCAAAGGCGGCGATCTTGGCGGTCTGATCCTTGGCTATAGAAGCTGATCTTGGGATGCTCCGGGAGTATGGGGTACCGGACCCCCTGATAATTGCTGTTTGGTCCTTGTACAACCAATGTCAGAGCTTGGTCTGCATTGCCGGCAGTAAGTCAAACCCGTTTCCAGTGAGAGCTGGACTCTGCCAGGGCTGCCCCTTGTCACCGATTCTGTTCATAACCTTTAGAGGATGGACGGATGGATGGATGGATTCTGGGGTTTGTCAGAGGTATGTGGTCTTGCTATGTGAACACACCTTAACCTTATATTCTGTCCTGAATCTGTCTTCCAGGAACCCAGGCAATCCTTCCGTACCAAGGACTATGTGCTCCTTTTGTTTATTATGGATTCATATCTCCTGTCTTTGAGGTTGAGCCTGACCAATTTAACTTTCTGGGTCACCACAAGTTCTCTATCTGGCAGAGGGCAAGGATGAAAGCATAGCTTAGTCTCCTTCTTAATCTCTGTTTGTACAGTATATCTTCTGATTATACCTGTATGATGTCTTCCTTTTAAGTAAGACACACCACCCTGAGTGAACCACAACCCAGCTCACCCCAAAACATATTGTACATGTAGGCCTCTGGATATTGCTTGGTTTAACTCTCTCTTTTGTTTCTATTTGCAGGGTCTGGGAACAATGGGCTGTGAGGAACACCTCAGCCAGATCTGCAGCTTCTTTTGACATCATCACTCAGTGCTCTTCAGCCTAGGTCCTAGGCCTGGGGTCAGATAACTGCAAAAATTACCTGCTTGACAGTATACTCGTACATCTAACACAAAGGTCTCTTAAATGTGCCAAAAATTCTTTGGGAATCTGCCCCACCTTTCACTCTATGTGGCAAAATCGAAGCCAATATTTTTTGACACTTATTTCAGCCTTTTCAAGGATTAATTTTTCAAAGAGTCATATTCTAGTGATTCCTCTGTGGTCAAAGATAGAAATGCCACTCAGGCCTTACAGGTAAGAAATGGGACCAGATGGCCAGTCTGTGGCCACTTACATTCAACTGCCATTATTTCAAATATAGACAGGAAATGTTCGATGTCCACCAACTGTTGGTACTGCATGAAGGCAGGAAAAATCCCATGTCAAAAGGAGCATCTTCCTTTCTGCTGGCTCATTTGGCCAAGAGGACTGCAGCTGCTGAACTGGGTGTTTTAGATATTTCCAACACTGTTTCATCCTCTGGTTCTTGGCCTCCTTGGCAACAATAAGCTGTTATAAAAGTGCCTCCAGTGCATTTACATCCCCTGAACTAGAGTTTTCTACTGCCTAAGTTGGTCCCAGGTCAACTCTGTGTGTCCGGACTGGAATACTGACCTCAGGGATCTTGTTGGGAGCCATACTCTCCTGTCTTCAACTGTGTGCACTTAAAACAATTGTCACTACACACTGATTATAATCCCACCTCTACACACTTCTATCACCTCTACCTACCTCTGTTACCAAATTGTGGAGCCCTATGCTTCTGGACCCTTAGAATGACCTGGGACTCTAGGCTCCTTGTAGTTTGTAAACCAAACAAAAACTAATAATAAGTGAGAGACTAGCACAGATACTCAAAAACGGTACAAACAATACACAACAATGTATTTCTTGTATGGCCCAAAATCACACAATGAATGCCTCAATGAACTTTAAACAGTCCTATTTTTTGATAGTCCCCTAGCTTTAACTCACTAAGAAGAAAAGGAAAAAAAACTCCCTCAAAAAAAAAAAAAACAGCTTGAAGGGAAAACAAATGGAAGAAATCTTGGGAATGGCAATTCATAGAGAGATCTCATTCCAAGTAGGCAGGGTAAATACAATGCACAAAACAGAACACAAGAAATTCTTTTCAAAGAGCTGAATGTTTTTTCTATCGTTGCCACCTCATCATGCCCGAAGAAGGGGCTTGAGTTGCCTTGAAAGCTTGGATATTGTAGTCTTTCTAGTTAGCCAATAAAAGGTATCATTTTTCTTAACTTCTCACTATTGCCACCTCTGAAATACAATAAAACAATTTTAAATGGTACTCTCCTTTGTTACAACACAAGTAGAATAATTAAAAACATATATTATACAACTTAATGTTGCACAGTCCAGTAATGACACACACCCACAACAAAACAAAAATACATAAATGCAAAAATATGGAAATGGAAAAGCAAAGGACTGTTTACAGGTATGTACAGAATTCTGTACTGTTAAAAGACTGCTGATAAAATCTCAAAAAGAAAAAAAAAAGGTTTCTTCCTCCCTCAAACAGATAAGTCCGAAAGTTCATTCCAATAGAAAAGGAAAAAAAAATCACAAAAATATGAAAAAAATAAATTCAAATATTTATAGCACCAAAGGAGAAGTACTATTCCTTCTAGTGATCGCCTCCACTCTGTTATAAATTGGAGGTTCTATCCACCCAGCACCTCTGTTCAATCCCTACTGTACCTCAAGTGATCTACAATGGGATCAGCTCAAAGCCTACCTCTAGCATCCTGCAGTTGTTTTATATTACTGCTGAATTTTGCTTGTACAATCTCAGAGGACACTATGAAAGTAACTCTTGAAAGTAACTGATTGAATTCCCATTCAATCTGTGATGCATCCTCTTGAGCCAGTGGGAAGTTACTATAACTTCATTCAAAGTTTGTCCCACGCTCACACACGCGTTAGGTCCCCAGCACTGTGCTGTCACCATGACCTTTCTGCTGCTGCAGTTTTCTGTCTCTCCAGTGAACCCTGCTGTGCCTGCACATCTCTGCTGGCCACCTATACACGCGCCTCTTTTGCATAGTGGCTGCCTTGTCACGAAAACAATCCCATTCCTGGTAGCTTGCATGGGGGCAGGCCTTCCCTAACCTATTAGTGGAACAACACCACTGTGCTTCCAGTGGCACTATGGACACATGGTGCTACATTGACTGCGTGTTCCATGCACCAACCTATGCTGAAAGAAAAAAAAAAGCTGAGAAGAAAAAAAAATGTAAGTGAACCCTTTAGTTCATTACTATTACATTAAGTACTACTAAACTGTACGTAAAAATTTTGCTATAGTAATGTATGGTGATCCTGAAACTCCACAGGCAGCCTTCGGCTTACATAGGCCCAAAAAGTGGATCAGGTTTTTAATTAAAAATACTCAAACTATAACTAAAAAGCTGTGCTTAAAAAGACAACCAACAGCAAACAAATCCAAATCAAATCCAAAAATCAAAAAACCAAATACAGAAGTAATCAATCCAGAAACCAGAAAATTAATACTTAAACTAATAATACAGCCTTCGAACATTAACGAAGGATCTGCTCCTCAACCTCAAAATATATGCCAGGGTTGCTCTGCCTCTTGGGATTCCACAGACAAAACATAAGGAACATAAGTGAACATAAAAGCAAACTGCTTACAAATAAAACAATTAAGCCAAACATGATTTACATGAATCATAAAAAGACAAATCAAAACTGTGAACACAATCAGTAACATAAAAAGGCAAATAAATAAAGAAAGAATGAACTTGAGCCAGAGCAGCAACTCTGGCTCAACCATAACAAAGACCACCTTTAATATGTGGCCCTTGTCGCAAAAGAGCTTATAAGATGTGAAAGAGCTGGGAGTTCCAGCCTGGTACTCCGTTTAATGGTATTAAGTTTTCTCCCAAGCAGGTTCAAAATAAAGACGCATTTACAAAAAGGCTTCACTAAGAAGCAGGTTCAAAGAGTTTGTTCTCTATAAAAGCCAAACCTGTAATGAACACTGCTGCTCTTTATAAAGTATATACAGAAAGAAACAATAAGGGACAGCACTTCCAGTGATTTGGGTGGAAGTGACATCAGTGTCCGATCTGATTTTCCTACTCCGTGCTAAAGGGAAATAGGCAAAGACTGTTACTGAATGTTTGCCTCAATCATCAGCCCCCATTATTTTTACACTATGAATGGTAGTGAGACGCTCCTGAGGCTTGTGTGTTGGACACCCTTTAAAGCACGGGTGTTGAGCTCCAGTCCTGGAGGGCCCCAGCGGCTGCAGGTTTTCATTCTAACCATCTTCTTTATTAGTGACCAGTGATCATTAGTGCTACTAATTAACTTATTTTTCCTTAAGCTTTAATTAACTTGACTCAGGCCCCTTTGTTGTCTCTTTTTCCTTAATTAGCAGCCAAACAATAATGGGACACAAAACAAGCTGCCACATGATCAGTTTATCTGTGTTCACCAAGCAAAATCTTAAAATAAAGTTGAAGGTCTCGGTAAGGTTGATCTCTCAAGTCATCAAAACATTTTGACGGTGTTCTTAGAAAAAACGAAAAAATCAACACTTGGAAATGTCTGCTGTGAAAAGCATAACGAGTTGAATTAACAGCGAGAATGTGCTTTTCATTAAGAGATTGGTTGGAGTAAATTTGGTTGGGGTTTGAAATCCCAGTTTGGCTGGTCATCTTTTGGCTCGTTTCACATCTCATTTCTGTTTGGCTGTCATTTAACGAAGAAAAGGAATAAATTCAGAGGACTGAATCCTTAAAAACAGGGCTATTAAAATGAAGGGAAAAGAAGTTAATTAGCAGTGAAAACTGGTCACTGATTCAGAAAAGGGTTAGAGTGAAAACCTGCAGCCACTGCGGCCCTCCAGGCCTGGAGTTCGACAACCCTGCTTTAAAAGATTAGCAGGACTCATGGGTGCGCAGACACCAGGTAACACTAGATTAAAATTCCTAGTCCTAATATTCCTGGAAGTGTAGAAATTTGAATTAAAAGTAATTATAAAGTATGATCTGATAGCAAATTCAGAATGTGGTTTAAAAGATTCTTCTTGCGGTGTTGCTGCTAAAAAGTGTCACAGTCATGTGGGAAGTTGGGACAAAGACTCACAGGGAGGTGGCAAGAGGGATGGAGTCGTCTGTATGGATTTGGAAGGTTGGAAAGAAAACTCTCTACTGTTTAATTTAAAAAATTAGAGAAATGTAGAAATAGTGGCACAGAATTGGTGCTGCTCAGAACAATGCCCAACCCTACCTTCAATCACAGATTCATTCAATAAGAAAGGTACCATCAAACTCCATAAATAACTTGTAATGAAGCAAGCTCATTTTATACTCATAAATTCCGAACAACAGACATACACAATTATGTACTCCAAACTACTTGCATTGCTCCTTCTGAGTGAAATGCATTATCCATCATATTGAAATATTTGTATCAGACTAAAGACTTAAAATATGTTTTATATTAATTTTATAGATATATAGATTTTACCTTGTTTTTAAATACAGAAATCAAGCATTTGGTTTACCTGTTTCCAACTTATTCTGTTTTGTTGATTCTGACTGAGGCAGCTTCCAATTAAAATGAATAACAAATGATGAGCAATTAACCCTAACAATAAATACAAATTTCTGCATATATTCTCAAAACTTTACATTGTTGCAGATGGCTGGGGCCTATCCTGGGAGCATAGAGATCGTGGGCACTAACCCAGGATAAGGTGCCAGTCCATCACAGGGAAGTGAGGGCACACACCCACACACGTACACACACATACACTTATTCTTACTGGGGACACTTTATAATTGCCAAGTGATTTAACCTGTATGTGTTTAGGATGTGGTTGGAAAACCCACAGAGACACAAGAACAGTCCACACAATTGTCAGGCATGGAATTCAAACACACAGACCTGGATCCAAGAGGAAACAGTGCTAATCACTGTTCCTTCCACAAGAAACTTTCCATTCTCCTTATAAACTGTTACAGTTGTAGGGATCGTTTTCAGTATTTAGGAGTTGATCATACTTGATCATACTCCATTAATGCCACACCATTGAATCTTTTGTGTGGCTAACATTTCAGCGTGCAGGTAGAATTGGGGTACAGGATATACAGCATAAAGAGTTAGCTGAAAACATTTGCACTTGTGTTTTGATGAATGCTTCGCTTATGTAATACGTAATAGCAGAATAAACTTCAAGAAATAATCATGAATTGAATGGTAGCAATGCTGGTATGAAATATGCTTACTTTTTCCAAAATTGGGATCAGAATGGGGTCTTAACCAATAATATGCGAGGTATGGAAACAAAGGCATGACATGTTCCACGACTAATCTTAAATTATAGTGGGATACCATCAATATATGAGTGAAACGTGTGGGCTTCACTAAAGGCAGCCTTAGAGCTATTACTGGTAATAAAATTTAATTGCAAACTTTACAAATTACTAATTAATAATGCACATACATAAATATAAAGATTCATTTAAACGAAGGATAAAAGGCAACATCAAACAGAATGACATGAAAGGATCCTAGCAATGTATAGCCTTTAATATTATCAATGATATATGTAGAGTTGATAACAGAAAAGAGAAAAATAAAAACTCTGGACAAGCAGCGTCTTTGAAGAAAATAAACCTTAGGGTGTCAATGGTCAGTTTTAATGCAGTAAAAAGAAAAAGTCAGATACATCTCTGGAGACTTAGGCCAACTTGCTACCCACACTGCCCGGCCTTCTATGGCAAAACGTTTGCGCTGGGCAGTCTAATAACAGAATGGACAGAATAAAGCAGGCAAGGGATGTCATAATCTTGAGGGCAGTAGGAAACAGAGCAAAATTGAAGGGACAGCTAGAGAATAATGTGCGATATATGATTAATAGAGTGATATCTGATTAATAAAACTTGAGGAAAGTAGCCAATCTAGTGGGCAGGCTGTTGATCTCTAATTACAGAAAGTTAGAGATATCTGATACATAAAAAGTGCAATCCTTTTAGTTTGTATATAAGATATTTTGCATCTAAGGTATGTAATACCACTCTGGGCCGAGAAGGGGCACCAATGCTAACTTTCTCCTCTCTTGTTCCCTCCACAGTACAGAAAAAACACCCAGTGAGGGCAACCGACTCTGCCCCTTCTGCTCCCTGAGCTATAATTCCCGCTGCTACTGGAAAGATCCACCAAACCTATTGCAAGACTTGAGTTAATTTCTAGAAGCCTTCCTACTGCTTAGCCTGGTGGGCTCTTGTTTGAAAAGTTCGACTGTTGGCGTGCATATCAGCCCTAATTTACATTGAGTTGTCTCATGTATTTTGATTTGGAATTAAATGTGGTTGACCCCCAACATTTACCAGTGCTTTATTGACCGCAAACACCTATGTAGATTATACAGGATGATGTAGGAATAAAATTGATGATTCATCATTTTTTATTTTCTTCAGAGTCTTACAACAAATGGTGCTATACTGTCAGTTCTGTTCTTTAGGTTACAGAGCACACAAATAGTAACAACAACAACAAAAAAAAGAAAACATTAAATTGAGGACCTATCTTTCTTTCTCCTATCCAGTTTTTTGTGATTCACTTCCATAGCGAGACTTCTGTTTAGTTACCAAACATAACTTTTTTTTCTACTTTTGGCCAAAAAACACAGAAATTGAGAAAAAAAGCTTGCTGATTTAGGCGAGGGGTCCAATTAAAAAGAGAAGGTGGTTGGAACAGCCACACAGGGTCTCCAGGACTGAGTTTGAGAACCACTGCTGTATTGAGAAAGCAATAAAAATACATAATGGTTCTGTAGGATTTTCTCATCCCATCCTTCACTCCTTAATTGTTTTTTTTAAAAACCTAGATAATGTTCAGTACAAAATAGCCATGTATTTGCCTGTCTGCATTCAAATAGTTTGCAGTCTTCCATTTTCATAATGGAATTTTCATCTCCTGCACAAAGATAAAACATCTATTGTGTTGTACTGATATGCTAAAATATCTGATTAACATTCTTTTAGGATTACTCTAAATACACCTTTCAGATTTAAAATTAGTTTTAAACTTTTCATCTGCAGGGCTCTTCCATTTCCACAGGGAGACACTGTTGCCTCATTCATCCTTACGCTTTGCAGATTTAATAAAGTATGCAGAACTGAGCTCAGCAAATAACATTTTGTGATGAACGTGTTACAGAAAATATAATCAAGATATTTAAATTTTTTAAAAAATATTTTGAAATACGATACATATTTTGTATTACAGGAATCTGTGTATTTCAGAATATCTATGATACACTGAAATAATATGATGCACTTAAAATAATGATAAATTGATATATTTTTATTCATTTTTGAAAAAGCAGACTTAAGAAAGACAATTCAAATTAACATTAATATAAATAAAATACGACTAATCAATTAAAATTATTCAAAAAAATCCTACAGAAGATTCATGAAAGAGGCTTAAAAGCTTTTTTTTAATAATATTGCAGAGTATCACTGTGCTATTTTTGTTTTTTATGTTTTTTATTAATTTATTTTTTACAGATATACATTTTTAATAACTGTTGGCTAATTACATATTCTTTTTAATAACTGGGCAGTCAGAAACACTGAACTGCATATTCTTTATAACGTAAGACTTTATGGATTTCATTGTTCCTTGCATTTTTTAATCAACAATATATACTTCTTGAAATTATACATACTGTGTATTAACTGGCATTTTTCTGCAGCTTCCAGATTACGTCAGTATACTAATGCCTGAAATACTTCTCTACAATTTAGATATAATATCTCACCGTAGGAAAAAAAAACCTTTTGAATATTATAATGTAATGAATTAACATCTTATGGAGAAAACAACAAGCATAAGCTTGGTGAGCAGATTTACTGTAGTGGTCAATTTTAATGGAAGTTTTAATTTCTGATCTGACTACATCACTTACTGGGGCCAGGGTAGACATACTGCACCTCAAACCGTTTCTTTGCCTATTGCTTATAAAAGCCATCTTATATTTCTTATACATCCCCTATGTGCACACGCATACACACACTTTCCTTAGTAATACCTGTTGTAAATTTTAGTGGCAAGCTGATTTTGTAATTTTAAAATAAATTAGTTAAAAAGTTCAAAAATTAGTCATTATTTTTCTGTTGTTTACATTTTTGAATTGCAGGAAGTAATGATCAAAGTGCAGCTTTCAATAAGGGATTCTTATCCACACAGCAAACGGTTTCTGTCATTTGCTGGCTAATGATATGCGTAATTTCCAGTCATGAAGACAAGTAGTAAAAGACACTGCTGTGTCCTGTCTCCTGTGACTAACAAAATAAAAATGGCTTAAATAGATAAGGTTGGTGTGTGTTAGTATGAGGTTGGACATTTTTAACTATTGAAATTCAAACGAGATGTTTTTAGAAATGTAAAGATGATAACAGTAGAGATTCTTAGAGTCAATGGTGGCAAAATGAAAATTATTAATATACAGAAAGAAGAAAGCATTTTAAAGGCATTAAAACAACTCCTTTTGAATGTGGCTTCTATATGACTGCACCATATTTACAATTTATCACTTTATCGGTCAATCTGTCTTTTTTTATGTAGCACCATTAAAAGTATGAAGCATCACAAGATACTTTGTACTGCAAACAAGAAAACTGCATCCAATATATAAACTAATCACTCCAATAAAATTAAAGAAGGCACAGGACAAACAAATAAAACACTGAGGTACATATAGGTGGTACTGGAAAGTTAGTGAACCATTCCTGCATAAGTATTACTTCCATAAGTGAAAAGTGAGTGTCCAAAGAAAACTCTGTCTTTGCATTTAAGCTTCTAGGATGGGAGAATATTTTTATTCTCTTTAGGTCGTGATTGAGGCCTTCAAGAGGGAAGAGAAGAAAAAGAGAGTAATGTATTATTTCTGTATTTCTTTTACCTGCATCATTTTAAGTATCAATTCAGGTGCTAGCTCATTAACAGTAGCAAATTTTTGAAATTAGTGTTAAAGTAGAATTATGAAAAAAGTTATTTCTCTTACCTAAGATCACAAAATGCTCAGAAAGAGTAAATTCTCTGATCAATCACTGAACTTTGTAAGCTGGAATGTCAAAGGTTTTAATCATGACTTTTTTTGTGATTTCAACTATGAATTGTTCTTATGAGTTGGGATTTGAAAGTTGACTGCACCAGTCAGTGGGCATCTCCTCCTATTTATTGGAGTAGTTTTCATCCTGGTCGCAGAACAGTGGACCAGCTCTACACCCTTCGCAGGGTCCTGGAGGGTGCATGGGAGTTTGCCCAACCAGTTTACATCTGTTTTGTGGACTTGGAAAAGGCATTCGACTGTGTCTATCTGGGAATTCTGTGGGGGGTGCTCTGGGAGTGTGGGGTACCGGACCTCCTGATAAGGGCTGTTCGGTCCATGTACAACTGGTGTCAGCGCTTGGTCCACATTGTCGGTAGTAAGTCAAACCAGTTTCCAGTGAGAGTTGGACTCTTTGACCCTTTGTCACCGATTCTGTTCATTATTTTTATGGAGATAATTTCTAGGTGCAGTCAGGGTGTTGAGGGGTTTTGGTGGACTCAGGATTGGGTCACTGCTTTTTGCAGATGATGTTGTCCTGTTTGCTTCATCAGGCCGTGATCTTCAGCTCTCTTTGAATCGGTTCACAGCTGAGTGTGAAGCGGCTGGGATGGGAATCAGCACCTCCAAATCTGAGACCATGGCCCTCGGCCAGAAAAAGGTGGAGTGCCCTCTCAGGGTTGGGAGCGAGATCCTGCCCCAAGTGGAGGAGTTCAAGTATCTCAGGGTCTTGTTCACGAGTGAGGGAAGAATGGAGAGGGAGATCGACAGGCGGATCGATGCGGCTTCTTCAGTGATGCGGGCTCTGCATCAGTCTGTTGTGGTAAAAAAGGAGCTGAGCCGTAAGGCAAAGCTCTCGATTTACCAGTCGATCTATGTTCCTACCCTCACCTATGGCCATGAGCTATGGGTAGTGACCGAAAGAACGAGATTGCGAATACAAGTGGCTAAAATGAGTTTCCTCTGCAGGGTGTCTGGGCTTTCCCTTAAAGACAAGACGAGAAGCTCAGTCATCTGGGAGGGGCTCAGAGTAGAGCCGCTGCTCCTCCACATCGAGAGGAGTCATCTGATCAGAATGCCTCCTGGACGCCTCCCTGGCGAGGTGTTCCGGGCACGTCCAACCGGGAAGAGAAACCGGGGAAGACCCAGGACACGCTGGAGGGACTATGTCTCCCGGCTGGCCTGGGAACGCCTTGGGATTCCCCCAGAAGAGCTAGAAGAAGTGGCCGGGGAGAGAGAAGTCTGGGCATCCCTGATCAAGCTGCTGCCCCCGCGACCTGACCTTAGATAAGCGGAAGAAGATGGATGGATGGATAATTTTTGGAGTTGTTTTTAACCTTCACCTTCACTGTTTTTTATGTTTTATTTATTTATGTAGTGCACTGGACTTAATGAACATTGTTTGTTTTTGAATTGTTGTAATAACAGCACTTGTCACTTTCACACATCCCTCAGGTATTTTATTGGGGGCAGAGGTGTCAAGAGGCTCCCCAGAAGGATGTGGTAGTGTGGACTGTGGAGCTGACCTGCACCATCACACAACAACCCTGGTTACTATGCCACCCCATAATGGAGGAGAACATTAGGTTTAAAACTTACTCCTTTGTATAATCTTCGGAGCCCATGTGGGTTTTCTATCAATTTTCATTCATTTCCTTCCAGTACTGACCCCCCCCCCAAAGACATGCCTATTAAGTTAATTGCCAGCTTTACATTAGCCCCTTTTAATTCTGCTGCAGTGGGCTCTGCTATCAACAATCCTGAATAGAATTAAATATTTCTGAGACTTTTGTGTTATGTTAAAAAGACAATTGTTGATCATATTTTACAAATCTTATATATAAATGTCTACGCGTGGAAGTGTGTGTGTCTGGCCTGTAAATGAGAGGTGGAGTCGGGGTAAGGGCTCCACCTCCAAGGAAACGCAAGCGAGGCCAGCACATCAGCAAAACGAAACCACTGAAGAAAGAGTAACTCACTTAGCCGCTATTACATAAGCAAGTCAAGCACATCAGCAAAGCGGTATCCTTTTTACTTTTCCTCTCACTACTAATACACAAGTGTGGCGAGCCCATCGCCAAAACAAAATATCCTACGAGAGAGATGCCCAGAGTAGATCCTTTCAATTACCTGACATCTCTACATTTCAAATTTTTTTCTGACGATTTCAATAGTTTCTAGGACCCCGTGCTTTTTACAGCACAGGCTTACACAGCTAGTATATAACAAATATATAGCATAAAAACAAAGATCATTCTTAGATTCAAACAGTACACAAAACTATATATACTATACTTATAGTACTATATGTATTATATAAATAAATATATACACATTGTGGTAGATAGATATTGCTCCCTCGAACCCTCAGACTTGACTCCAGACACCAGATAAAAGTCCAAATGTTGACTTTATTAATACACAACAGTGCAGAAAGCACCCTCCTCTCCACAATACTCATTAATAACAATAATAAATCAATAAACAATTCCTCCACTCTCCCAGACATGTTGCCACCCTTCCACCCAGCTCAGCTCGACGTCTGGGGCTTTCCCACAATCCTTTATAGTCCCTGACCCGGAAGTGTTTCCAGTCCCCCGGTCCATGTGATCTTCTATCACTTCCGGGTCAGATAAAAAGTCTTCTTCTTCATCCCGGAAGTATGTCATTCCTCTTGTCCATGTGACTTGGACGTAGGGCAAATACGACTCTCTGGGCGCTCCCTGCAGTGTCCTCTGTTGGCCCCTGTGGTATCCAGCAGGGCTGTAGGGGAAAACTCCATCGTCCATGATTCCCTGCTGGTATCCGGGGCACCTCCATACTGCAGGGAGAGCTCCATCTGGCAGCCTGGGGGTATTGGCCAGGATGAGAAGCCGACCATAGACCACAACATATATATAAATATATATTTAAGCATATATATATATATATATATATATAAAGGGAGAAAATGAGTCATGTATCTTAAGCTATTAACAACCTACCAGGTGTCATCATGAGAGAAAAATGATTAGACATCTGGGAACCAAAGGCAATAATGGGGGGCTTGTAAGGGTGGGATTAATAAGGTCTTGTTTAGAATTTGTTGATCATAAAGTCTTTTTTTATTATTTAGTTGTTCTTTTTAAGCCTGCATATCCTGGGTTCAGGTCTGTAAATGGAGTTTTCATTAGAGAGATACAATTCAGGCAGATCTCTGGCACTTTTAGAGTTTTAGAGTTTAGAATTTTACTTACACCTTTTCCCAGTTAAATGTGTTTCTGGTGGAACTTGTATTTATGTGTAAATCAGAGTTTGTTCCTCTTTCTTACTGATGGCATTGTGATGTTCCTGTATATGTGTTGCAAGTCTTTTAGATGTTTGCCCCACGTATACTGCTGGGCATGCACCGCATGAAATGCTGTAAACTGTGTTTCTTGTCTCCGTGGTTGACTTTTGGCTTTTGGCATTAAAAAGGACAGTCCATAAAGTGTTTGCTGTTTTGTGCACTATCTTGATTTCAAATCTGGACAGGACGCACGCTGCACTTTCTGACACGTCACAATGATAAGGGAGGGTGTGGTAAGTGTAGTGGGGGACCAAGTTGCTGAGGTCTGGGGTGTCTCCTATATAGATATTTTTTAATACATTTTTTGGGGTAGATGTTTGATGTGAACAGACAGAAAACATAATATCTTTCATTCTTTTTTGTGTCCATTGTGTTACAATGGGTGTTAATCCTTTTGACCGGGTGACAAATTGAAGGCTTGTCCAATGATAAATCCACCACAAGTCACGGGTTGATGCTGTTGCCTATTGCTTCTCCTCCTGTCTCCTCTACAGGTGACATCACGTCTGGCTCATGGGTTCCAAGCCCTGCCTCTTCCAGTCTGGCTTCTTTTTAAGGGGTTCTGTCACTATTTTAAGCCAGGCTGTTGTTTGACTCGAGTCTGAAAAAATCTTATCAATATTTGTTATCTTTTGTTGTTTTTTTTCCATCAGTTATATGTTTGAGGTGCCCCAACACTTCATGTTGCCTTGTCATATTTTTTAAAAATATATCTACATATGTGTGTGTGTGTATTTACAAGAAATAAAGCACAAAAGAAAAAAGCTTGACTTTGCCTGGTGTTGGACTGGCACTCTGTCCAGAGTTGATTATTGTCTTGTGGCAAATCCTACCGTGATAAACATCAATTTCCTTTGAACCTAAACTTGATAAGTTGTTCAGAAATTGGATGGATGTTTATTGAAGAAACTGAACCAATACAAACAGCAGTGGACAAAAGGCAGATATCAGACCTGGACAGAACTCTAGTCCATCACATGGCATCATTAGTCAATTTAAAGCCTTCTGTTGACCTGGCCCTATGTCTTTTCACCAAGAAGAAATACGTGTGCAAACATGAGAACTACAGAAGGAAGCCTAGCTACAAATCAGATGAGTGCTGTGAGCAACACTAAAGTATGATCCATTACGCTTCCACCATATGACTAAACAAACTCCATTTTTCTCTGACTTTTTATGCACAGTGTATATTTCAAAAGGAAATGGATTGAGCTCTCACACATTTCAGCTAAAAACATCTCTGTAAAAAATGACGGAAAAAAGTATCTTTTGCTGAGTATCAGTTTTGAAGAAAAATAATCACAGAATCCTTACAATATGTAAGGGCCTAAGCGTTATACAATTAAAAAGCAGCAAATAGTCTCACCCTCGGTTTCAAGTTTTTTTCTCTGTAAAAACAAAGTAGGTTTAGTAAATATGGTCTTGTGTTTTTTCTTGGAAAACAAATAAAGGGACGTTCTAAACAGTTTGATTGTATGTCATCAGTTCTGTAAACTTTGTGGAATGCCTGCTTTTCTCTCTTGAGTCTTTTGTGGATAGTGAGTATGGGTGTTCTGAGTTTGGGTGGTTCACTGTTTTTAGGAAACTCCACCTCTAAAGGAGCCAGCTAGCTTTACTGGAAATTCCCTCTGTAAGACTCAATTCAAAGGAGAGTAAAAGAGAAGAAATATTTCTCACTTTACTTTCTGCGTGTAAGGATATGACAACATGAGTTTGTTAATCAGTGGATAACTACAAGTCCATGTTAATTCTAAATGTCCATTGAAAGCTTAAAAGTATTTCTTATAAGAAAAAATATTTTTTGCCTTATAGCTTTGAAGTAAAGTTAAAGAAGTACACAGAATAAAAATAATGCAGAGGATCATTTCTCTCCAAACATTCACTCTAGTCTCATGCCATACTGAAAACTCTTTGTTGCTTTATACTGCTTTTGAATAAACCTCAGATGGCCTTATAGATGGTAAAAAGTGACAAATATCTTCTCCTTGACTAGTATATGGTAAAGTTATTTCTATTCTAAAAAGCAGAAAGAATGTAAGATAAATGACATTTATCTCTAGAGGGTTCTCCACGTAAGCTTTTGCTTGGATATTGTTTCAGGGACTATGATGAAGTTGATCTGACAGAAGTCTTTCAGTTAAAATAGTGAATGAAATACTCAAGGATACCCATGGAAATGTTAATTGCATCCAAGTTGGGAACTAGTTAACACTTTTTACACTAAATGTTGTCAGAATATAAAAAAGTGTAGCTTCTTTTAAGAACTATCGGGAAGAGACATTAGGGCACATTGCTAAAGTCCATTGCCAGCCTAATAAGCTACATTCATTTGCAAAATGACTTATGTTTGTATCCTTTAATGACCATACATTATTTTATTTGTTTTTTTTTCCCTTCACATGACTACTCAAAGTACTTCTACTGTATAACTAAAGCATAATTAAACTTTGTGGCAGTTCTCTTAACACTTCACTACTCAAGCCAGTCCACAAAGGATCACAGTAGCTGCAGCTTTTCATTGCAGCCATCTAAATGACCTTTGTAATTTAATTGGCTTCTTGTTTCCCTGATTATTCATTCAGTCTGTAAATATAAAATTAACTTATTATCTACTGATATTTATACCTATAATTATTTTATCTTGAAGTCTATTTAGCCAAAACACTTGCTTGCAATAGACATATTACACAGACAGAAAAACAGTCATGTGAGCTAAATTCCTTGAACACAACTAAGGTTTACAACATATCTTTAAATTGAAGATTATAAACTACAGGATCCTTTTGAACCCACAGTCTGAGCACAGAAAGTGGAAAACAATCCTGAAGAAGGTGTTCAGTAACAGACCCAAATGCATACCTGATTAAAAGGTGAGTGGCCATGAAATCCTACAGGCACTGTGCTGCTTTCAGTGCATGAAACAGAAAGAAACACATTTCAAGTTAAAATCCTTTGAGTCTAAGGGATAAGCAGCAATAGTGACTAAGCAGTGCCAAATGTGTAGCAGACTTGTCAAAATGCCAACACCAACTCCTTGAGGCTCAGTAAAATGTGAAATGTAAAATATGATAAAACATACAGTATGGGACTCCTTCTCAATATGAAGCTACTTCAGGCAAACTGTAGATCAATTGATAATTCTGGGCTTACTTGATCCAGATGAGCCACTGATCATTCAGCAACAAGATACATCTTGCTTTGCTGTTGCACTGTAAAACTATACAATCAGTCCATACTTTTCTGATCACAAATTCTATGTTCCATATGAAAATAAAAAAGCGCTTATGCTTGTCAAATCATTTTCAGATTTTCTTTTCTCTTTTACTTTTAAATAGTATAAGAGTTGTGAAGCAGTTGTACACAAATCTTTAGTTTAAACAATTTTAGCTCAAATATATTTGATGAAATGGTCTGAGAATAAAGCAAAATGATGTACAGTATGTTATTATAATGTGAACCTGACTTGTTTCTATTCCATAATTGCATTACTATTAATTGAATTGAAAGCTATAAACTATCCATCCATCCATCCATTCACTATCCAACCCGCTATATCCCAACTACAGGGTCACGGAAGTCTGCTGGAGCCAATCCCAGCCAACACAGGGCACAAGGCAGGAAACAAATCCCGGGCAGGGTGCCAGCCCGCCGCAAGCTATAAACTATTTCTTGGAACAAAACAAGTACACGTTTAATGGTATATTACTCAGAAATCTATTTTCTATTATGAATAATGTAAAATGAATGTTATATAACCATGCAAAAGTCTGGACACCCTAGTCAAATTATGATGCATATTTTGTTGACATTTGAAACAAAAAAATACTAATTACATCTTTTACCGTCAACAAACTAAAACATTGGCATTTTTTATATAAATGTTAATGTACAGTTATGAGTTATTTAATTCAGGGAAGTCCAGACTTTTGCATGGAAAGATCTCTCTCTATATCTCTCTATTATTTAAAAAAAATCCAGGGACGAGATGAGACTTTTTAGTCTGGGATGAGATATGACTTTTTCAGAGAGATACTTTCAAGTCCTGCGAGATGAGACTTTGTGCTAAGTGATTTAACCATGCCTTGGGCCGGAAATAAAAGACAAAGAGTAGATGACAAAGTAGAATGTCGTAAAGAATTCAAAAATGTTGGTGCGATACACATGCAGAGCAGGTTAGAGATAATGAAAGTACTAAAATTCAAAGTCTCAAAAAAATGATAATAAAGATTGCATTAGCGCAAACAAATGGAAATTATTACTCAGTGAAATAAAGTAACAGTGAAAAGAGATTGAATATATTGTTCAGATTTAAACATTAAATCGGAGACTTGTAGATTGTCTAATTCGTGTTGCCATCAGGGAAAAGTAGTGTTTCTTCCCAATGAATAGGAATATCCGCGAGAATTAAAAGATTTGTTTTTTGTTAAAAGTAAAATCCACATGTGCGAGTGGCAGAGACGCAAAGTGGCTGGCTTGTAGCGCAGGCCTATTGGGGAGCGAAGCGAGCAGGGGGCGAAGCCCCCTAGTATAAGTATATATACAGAGGACATAAGCACCCCTCTCAAAATCACACATTTTATGTAATAAAAATTAAACCAAGATAAATCCTTTCAGAACTTATTCCACCTTTAGTACAAAATTGCAATCTATACAAAAAAGGTTAAAACAAATTAGAAGCTGCAAAGTGAAAAAAGTATCATGCAAAAACCTGGTTGCATTAATGTGTATACCGTTCAATTATCAATGATGTGGCTGCATTCAAATTCAAAAAATCACAATAATTCTCATCTCAAATAGTAGTTAGTACACACCTAAAATCAATTCAGGTGGCTCTGATTGAGCCCAAATAAAGTTTGGTTGTTCCTGTAGGATCATTCTGATATCCTCTTGGTTGTAGCATACTCCAAAAGCTATGGTCCACAAAGAGCATTTATTTATTTATTTTAATTTTATTGATTTTATTGTAAAGAGTCCAGCCCCTCTCAAGGAGATTGGTTCCAGAGTCCAAGCTGTGTGTTGAGGTAAGCCCGACTATATCTAGCCAGAACCTCACATATGTGCACTTGGCACCAGGACACCCTAGGCCTCAGTTCGATGATCAACTTTGTGGTCATGTCATCGGACTTGCGGCCACATGTCTTAGATGGACATCTCTGAGTGGAGCTGTGGCCATAAGGTGGTCAGTGCCTGTCATGGCGGCAGTCCCCGAACCCGTTGCTGGACACCGGTGGTGAGGGATGCCATCAAACTGAAGAAGGAGCCCTATGGGAACCTTTTGTCCTGTGGGACTCTGGAGGCAGCTAATGGGTACTGGCAGGCCAACCGGAATGCGGCTTCGGTGGTTCCTGAGGCAAAATCTCGGGCATGGGAGGAGTTTGGGGAGGCCATGAAGAACGACTTTTGGACGGCTTCAAGGAGATTCTGGCGCACCATCTGGTGTCTCAGGAGGGAGAAGCAGTGCAGTGTCAACATTGTATATGGTGGGGATGGTGCGCTGCTGACCTTGACTCGGGATGTTGTGGGTTGTTGAGGGGAGTACTTCGAAGACCTCCTCAATCCCATAACATGCCTTCAAATGAGGAAGCAGAGCCTGGGGACTCGGAGGTGGGCTCCCCCATCTCTGGTCACCGAGGCGGTCAAAAACTCCTTGGTGGCAGGGCCCTGGGGGTGGATGAGATACGCCCTGAGTTCCTCAAGGCTCTGGATGTTGTACGACTGTCTTGGTTGACATGCCTCTGTAACATTGCATGAACATCGGGGACAGTGCCTCTGGATTGGCAAACCATGGTGGTTGTCCCCCTCTTTAAGATGGGGGACCGGAGGGTGTGTTCCAACTACAGAGGGATCACACTCCTCAGCCTCCCTGTAAAAGTCTATTTGGGGGTCCTGGAGAGGAGGGTCCGTCAGATAGTCAAACCTTGGATTCAGGAGGAACAGTGTGGTTTTCGTCCTGGTCGTGGAACAGTGGACCAGCTCTACACCCTTAGAAGGGTCCTGGAGAGTGCATGGGAGTTTGCCCAACCATTTTACATGTGTTTTGTGGACTTTGTCCCTCGGGGAATTCTGTGGGGGGTACTCTGAAAGTATGGGGTACCGGACCCCCTGATAAGGTCTGTTCAGTCCCTGTACAACCAGTGTTAGAGCTTGGTCCGCATTGCTGGCATTAAGTCAAACCAGTTTCCAGTGAGAGATGGACTCCTCCAGGGCTGCCCTTTGACACTGATTCTGTTCATAACGTTTATGGACAGAATTTCTAGGCACAGCCAGGGCGCTGAGAGTGTCGGGTTTGGTGAGCTCAGGATTGGGTCACTGCTTTTTGCAAATGATGTTGTCCTGTTTGCTTCATCAGGCCGTGATCTTCAGCTCTCTCTGGATCAGTTTGCAGCTATGTGTGAAGTGGCTGGGATGGGAATCAGCACCTCCAAATCCGAGACAATGGTCCTCAGCCGGAAAAGGGTGGAGTGGCCTCTCAGGGCTGGGAGCAAGATCCTGCCCCAAGTGGAGGAATTCAAGTATCTAGGGGTCTTGTTCACGAGTGAGGGAAGAATGGAATGTGAGATCGACAGGCAGATCGGTGCGGCGTCCGCAGTGATGCGGGCTCTGCATCGATCTGTCGTGGTGAAAAAGGAGCTGAGCCATAAGGCAAAGCTCTCAATTTACCAGTCGATCTACATTCCTACCCTCACCTATGATCATGAGCTATGGGTAGAGTGACCAAAAGAACGAGATTGTGAATACAAGCGGCTGAAATGAGTTTCCTCCACCGGGTGTCTGGGCTTTCCCTTAAAGACAGGGTGAGAAGCTCAGTCATCCGGGAGGAGCTCAGAGTAGAGCCACTGCTTCTCCACATCGAGAGTAGTCAGATGAGGTGGCTCGGGCATCTGATCAGGATGCCTTCTGGACACCTCCCTGGTTTGGTGTTCCAGGCACGTCTAACCGGGAAGAGGCCCCGGGGAAGACCCAGGACACACTGGAGGGACTATGTCTCCTGGCTGGCCTGGGAATGCCTCAGGATTCCCCCGGAAGGGCTAGAAGAAGTGGCTGGGGAGAGGGAAGTCTGGGCATCTCTCCTAAAGCTGCTGCCCCCGCGACTCTATCTCGGATAAGTGGAAGAGGATGGACGGATGGATAGATGGATGGATGAATTTTATTGTAATCATTCCATACAAATGGATCAATTTTTACAAAAATAGGGTTGAAAACAGATCAACCCCCACTCCTAGCATTTAAGCATTTAAAACCTGAACGGGATTTTATCATTGAAAGGTATCAGTCAGGACAGAGGTAATAATCTCTAATATTCACTCCTTTTGTCCCTCTGCAAACCAACTGAAGACAGTACCTCTCAGTTGCACTGCTTCTGTTCCTCCCTCTGATGATATCATTTCCAGCACCATATACCGTAATAATGTTCTATCCAGTCCAGAACCCACCTCTACAGACATCACATCCTCTTTCGGCCTCCCGAATATCCACATCTTCCTGCTTGCGTAATATATATATATATCTAATACCTAGAATCTAATTGTTCCATTTTTGAACTATGTTCTGTAAAGACGTGTTTGTTGTTTTCAACCTGCTTTTTTAAAAATATGGGGTGACCATCTTCAAACCTTTTTCTGCCTCCAACTCTTTTCAATTACAATAGATAGAGTGTACGAAATAGACTGCCCGAGACCAGAAAGTTCACAACAGACTGTCACTTTTTTCCAGTCTAACAAGAAAGACACAGTTGGTTGCAGGTTTCTCAAGACTCAGAGAAAGTGTAAACATTGCATTCAGTATTTTTGCATTACCTTCAGTGTCCATTTTGGTCTAAAAAATGTTTGTTATACGGAAATTTACATTTCATTAAAACAAAATCCATTTAATATGATGTTGTATGAAAGTTTGTCTCTGCCAACAAAAGTATTCATTATTCTGAAAATGTCATTACTGATGTATTCGCTGTAACAGGATTTGACCTGTATGCATGTGTGGGGCGGGGCCTCACCTGCTCCTGGCAAGCATTAGCATTTTGGGGATGTGGCCAACATTGCCAGAATGTGGTGCTGCATTAACATCAACTTCTTTTTCACCCACAGTTTGAATGTTCTCCAGGTGGATGATGAGTGACCTCAGCACTATAAAGATCAAAAAGTCACTGGAAATGGGTATTTATTCAGGACCAGTGCTGCATTATGCATTATCTTTTGCTTTTTCATCAACCAACCTTATTACATGGGGTTACTGTCTGGTACCCCAATCCTTTGTTCTTTAACCTGTCTTATTTATCCTTACAATGTATATGTATAGTTATAGGTATGCTGTTAACATTGGAAACATTATGGCGCAGTTGGTAGCATTGCTGCTTCACAGTTCTACTATCCTGGGTAGGAATTCTGTGCCAGGGCATTGTTTGTGTTGATTCTGCATGTTATCAATGTGTCTGAAAGGACTTCTGTGTACTCTACTTTTTCATCCTACATTCCAAAAGTCATGCAGCTTAAGATAATTGGTGATTCCCAATTGGCTCCTGTGGTAGTGCAAGAGATGGTCCTGGGATGGTTTGGCATCCTATCCAGAGCTGCTTCTTGCTTTGTAAACCTTGCAATCATGAATTGGATTAAGTGGTATTGAAAATGGGATGTTGTTAACATCTCAGTTTACACATATTGTGAGTGGATGCAATGTGCTAAGTGCTTATCTGCTACATTTCAAGCTACACTGACAAGTCAGAAGAAGTTGAGCAGTTCAAAAATTATGATTTGCATGTATTTATTTTAATATGAAGACTGACTGTCTTTCAAGTACAGTACTTGTTACCCATTTTTAAAAAGTATGAAATGTGTAACAGACTCTTTTATTGACCTACAAGCATGTTTCTTTCACGATGTAACAAATGTTGCCACCCACCTCTAGCTAGTGAGATAAATGTTTGTAGTCATGACAACAGCATACTTTTACTGCACATTTAATCATAATAAACATATTACATACTGTAAAAAATGAATTTCCTTGGACTAGACTGCCTATAGGACAGCATGGTGTCATGATGCTTGGTGCTTCTGCCTCTTGGAGACTGGGTTGAAGTCCCACATCAGAGTACTCACTGGCTGTACATACTTCGCATGGTTCTCTGTGTTTATTTGTGATTTTCTCTGTTTTTTCTCCTACATGTAAAATATGCATGTGCTAAGTTAATTGTTGCTTATAGGCAGCAGTTTGACCATGTAAGTGAGTGTGATATGCGATGGACTGTCATCCCATCTGGGCATGGTTCCTATGTTCAGCTGCTGGAATAGATTTTAGCCCACCAGTGGTCACAACCTTGGATTTTAGAGTTTAGGAAAAGGGTAGTATCTCTTCCAGATTATAATACTGTCAATAATTAAAATTATAGATTTTTTTATTTCTTTTTTTTCTAGATAGATAGATAGATAGATAGATAGATAGATAGATAGATAGATAGATAGATAGATAGATAGAAACTTTAATAATCCTAAAATATTGCAGGGTTACAGCAGCAGACAAAAAAGACACAAATATACATATTACAAAAATGACAATAATCTTAAATATGTTAAGAAATACAAATATAAGAAAAATGATCTCTGAGTTACAGAGTGTAGGTATTTACTAAGTGTTAATGGATTGGAATTGCACATACTTGTAAATTTCAATTTCACGGTACAAAACTTCCGTCATTGGCACACTATACTGCAAACAGCATTTTTGTCTGTTAAAGTGTCTCCTAGATCAGTTCAGTACCATTCAGCAAACAGCCGAGGGGAAACTCTTTATAGAGCCTGGTGGCTGAGAGCAGAAACAACCGTACATAGTTATAACTTTATTTGTCCCAGAGCGGGTTGGGGTGGACTGGAATTTGGCTTTTTGCAGAAGCTCCTTAAACAAATAAATACATAAACAGATTCACAATATGCATAAGGCACTCACCAGTTCCAAATGGAATGGCAGTCCATCACAAAGTCAATTAAGTTATATTCAACTGATAGACATTGTTAATGGGGATAAAGTCTCTAAACCTTTTCTGCAGTCTGAAATAAAATACTAACCTTAGGATGCCCTCCTGTCACAACCCCAAGGCAACCACCCCCAAGGGCCAAGGCTAGTTAGGCAACCTGCACAGAAAGTGTTTACTGTGCTATAGAGCCCTGGGCATTATGGCAGACTCCCTGCCAGGGTGCTGCACTCACTATCCCTTAGTTTCTTAATCTTGTGAGACTTTAAGTAGTCACTTAGTAACAACTATGGGGCACATCAGTCCATAGATGTCAGGATTAAGTAAACCCATTGTCTCTGACACATTTTTTTGCCTATATTTTGACATTTGCATGCACTACCAGTATTTGTGGCTATTCAGCAATAGTCAGTTGCCAGTCACGTAATGGATATTTAAAGGTAGGACTTACAGAAGCACAAACCTCCTCTGCATCATATTTTCTGTAGAAAAGGCTTAGCTACAGGACTGTAGTATAGCTATAAAGTACAGCAGATCGCATAAAAACAACATTGTGGTGTAAACTAGGATGAACTGAGCACTTAAGAGCCCTAACAAGCAAACAAAAATCAATGAACTAGAATTTGAAAAGTCTAATTTGAGGAGCAGGTGAAAACACTAGGAATAAAACAAAAACCAGACAATTACCAAAGGGCTAAACGCATGAGACACTAAAATTCAAGGGCCACAGCAACACTGGAAAAGAGGCTTTCACAAATGCCATATTCACCTTGTTAGTCTTCACAAGGCTTAATAAGGGTTTTGGCATTACTGTGTTTAAATTACATTCCCAAAAATGAATAGCTGTTATTCTGCTTATGTAATAAAGGAGCTGCAAATGGCTGGTAAGTAATGAGTATAAAAGTCCAAAATTTTAAAAGAAAGACTTGCTGGAAACATTACGCCTAAACAATCTCTCAAAACAAGTATTGCAGTTGTGATTAGATTTTTATTTTCTAGGAAAAAAAAAAAAATATATATATATATATACTGTGTGTATATATATATATATATAATGTGAAAGAAGCCCAGACATAGACAGACACTGAGACAGCCAAATGTTGAAAACGCACACTTTCCTCCTGTACCTGCTCATACAATACAGTCAGTGCACCAACCCACAATAATGGCTCACAGTCCTTTTCTTCTCTTTCTATTGCCGCCTCTACTCTACTCCTCACAAGCTTTGTCCTCATCCACCCGACTCTGGCTCCTCGAGTGGAGTGAGGTGGCCTCTTTTATAGTTCACCCGGATGTGCTCCAGATGCTTCCTGATGATCTCCTGGCAGGACTTCCTGGTGTGGTGGACATGCTACCTTCAAGGGCTCCATAATTATCTGGGCGCCCCCTGGTGGTGACCACCATAGACATAGAATTACTAGACGCCACATGACCAACAGTATCGTATGTCAACGTCCCCGCTATAATGCGAGTGGCACTGCTGTGGAGTGAAGTAATGGATAAAGATGCCTGAAGCATTTGCTGTTTGGGATTGTGCAAACCGCTGTATGCTCCAAACCAGATCCCGGGGGGATTACATTTCATAGGTAAGGCTGAACAATTGTTTTGGTTATATGTGGCCATTAGAAAATCCCATTTTATAATCTTAACTTTAGCTACGCCAAGCTAAGCTAGCAAAGCTATGCATTTATGTGCTTAAGTGAGCCCCCAAACAACGTTTTGGCTAAACGTATTTAGTGACTAACTATGTAGATTGTTGTTAGCTGTTAACAATTCTCAAACTTTGAAGGTTTCCCAAAGAAATCCACCTCAGGAAGCAGTGGGAGGTAGCCCTTAGACGGGATTTTGAGAAAGCTGTCCTGTAATATGTGTCGTGCTAGTTTGGTAACAGATGCTGTATCGGCATCATATGATTAAAGCTACCACTTGCTCACATTTAAAAACAAAGGAGGTTTGATGATTCCTTCAGAGGGTACAGTCAAGGTGGTCAAAGTAGTTGAGCGTGTTATCCGACAGTCGACATTAGGGCAAGCTGTCAGTGTATCTTTGATCAATCAATTTGTTTGGGCTGAGATTGGTTCAGATGATGTGTTTTTTCTCAAGGAGCACATTGAGGAAACATAGTTTGAAATTGACAGCCATCATTTTATGCTCATGTCTTTAGTTGTGCCTGTCTTCCACAAATTAAGGCTGTACCATATTGCCAGACTGAATACTCTCAAATTACAGGTTCTGAGTGAGCGAGAGGGAGTGTGTCTGGAGGAGATCAGTGAGGCAGGGGGGAGCAAGACTGTGGAGAGCTTTAAATGTTAAGAGCGGTATTTTGTATTGTATTCAGTAGTGAACAGGGAGCCAGTGAAGTTGAGAGAGAATAGGTGTAATATGTTCAGTGTATTTAGAACAGCAGGGTATTATCCTGGCAGCAGAATTTTGAAGAAGTTGTAAGCGATGGATATGTTTTTGTGGGATGCCAGATAGAATAGCATTACAGTAATCTATACGTGAGGTGACTCAGGCATTAACCAATACTTCAGTACTGTGTTGCAAAAAAACAGGACGAAGTCTAGAAATGTTGTGGAGATGGAAGAAGGCAGTCCGAGAAATGTTACTTATATGGGAGGAATAATCACTTATATATATTTCTTTTCTGGTTCATCCTGCTTTCACCTCAAAATCGGTCCCGCCCACATGCAGTTGACAGAGCATTTCTCGATTCCTATTCGTCCTCTTCCAAACCCCTCCCCATGCTGCCAGCGGCTCCTCTTCAAAACTGTTCCCGCCCACACGCAGCCGACACAGCATTTCTCGCCAAGCTTTTGAAGTACGCTTACAAAATAAAGCAAACTCTACATGCAGCGAAAATGTACTTCTCCAGCTAGATTCCATGCTCAGAACCATCAAACCATTCACTAAATCATACAAACACATGCATGAAATCGCTCAGTCCAATCCAACAGCATCTGTACGAATGCTTTTCGAGGAAAACCCAAGGCAGGATTTACGACGATACAATGCCCCCACACGTCACACCAATGTTGCAGCGATTTTCATCGGAAAAGATGGCGAACCACCTGCCGAAAGGGACATTTGCATCTGTCCCATAGGCAACTCCTGTAAACAGATTTCCATGCTCAATATGAATTGTGATCCTATGGTTTACCCACTTTTATTCCCTTGCGGAGACATTGGCTGGCACAAAGATTTACAACATGTTCCCGATAAAAGAACCACCAAGCGAATAAGGCTTACTCAATGCCAGTTTTATGCATACAAATTAGCAATGAAGAATACATTTAGTATTTTGCACTCCAGCGACAAACTATTTCAACAGTATGCCATAGATGCCTATGTTAAAACAAAGGGCGCACTTCTCAACTATCTCAGATTAGATCAATACGATTTGCGCGTGGAACAATACAAAGGACTGTCAGACACACTGCAAGCCAACACTGAAAATAACAACATAGGTGTAGGCAAAATGATCATATTACCCTCCACATTTCGTACATAGTACGTAAATTCGTAAAGTTTCATTTATTTATTACTTTCACATGTAATCCTGCTTGGCCGGAAATTCTACATGCACTGTCGGATACCCAAAGACTGGAGCACAGACCTGATATTGTAGTATGAGTCTTTTGGATTAAGCTGCAGGAATTACTCAGAGACATTCTACAACATCTTTTTGAGGTTGTTATTGATTATATTTACGTAATCGAATTTCAGAAGCGCAGCCTTACTCATACCCACATGCTGTTTACTCTTCACAATAATTCTAACAAGCAGTCTTCAGCCACGGTCAGTTGTACGTGGCTTTTTCTAGGGTTAGATCTTTCGACTCATTATCTGTCGTCACCACCAAAACACCTATTCACTACTGTGTCTTTCAAGAAGTATTTATTTCTTCTTTATTTCTGAATTCTTTTCTCACCGTTTCCCGTTCCTATTCTTACACCGCCGTATGCTACGGGGGCTTCGCTAGTTTAATAATAATAATAATAATAATAATAATAATTATTATTATTATTATTATCTATACTAATAAAAGGCAAAGCCCTCACTGACTCACTCACTCATTCACTCACTGACTGACTCACTGACTCATCACTAATTCTCCAACTTCCCGTGCAGGTAGAAAGCTGAAATTTGGCAGGCTCATTCCTTGCAGCTTACTTACAACAGTTGGGCAGGTTTCATTTCGAAATTCTACACGTAATGGTCATAACTGGAAGCTGTTTTTCTCCATTTACTGTAATAGAGTTGAGCTCGAAAGCCGTGGGGGCGGAGTTTCGTGTGACATCATCACGACTCCCATGTAATCACGCAGTACGTAGAAAACCAGGAAGAGCTCCAAAAAGCGCTGAAGAAAACATGCTTTATATAATTAAGAAGGCAACGAAACAATAAGAAGCGAGCGAGTGACATATACAACCATATTCATGAGTGCTGCTACTTTGGAAACAAAGCACGGTATAAACCTAAAGTTTAAATTAAGTTCATAGACAGGCTGCCGCTGGCGTTTGTAATTTAGTGCCTGCCCATATAAGGCCGCCCATCAGTGGCAATCCAATAGAAACACTGCCGCTAAATATTCACGGGTGAAGGGCTGTGCTTATGCAAACGAAGATGAGATGGTCAGGGATACACTAGTGTTTGGTACAAACTCAGCGAAAGTGCGAGAAAAATGTTTAAGTGCTGGGTCGCGGAAGACAATGGCAGGGCTGTCTCTCCAGTCTACACGAGACCCGCTGCGACGCTCCCCAAAAGGCACTCATATTGTCAGTCTCTCTACACTTTGTAAAAGAAAAAGGCAACTTTCCTTTCTTTACACCTTTTTTCCTTTTATCCCAAAATACAGCCTTTCTCTCTTAACACTGCAGAGGACACAAAACTAATTTTCTTTAATTGCTGGTAATGCCGGTAAGGCACATTACCAGAGGCAGAAATGTGGACGTTCACATAGAAAATGTAATTTCTATACCACAGCCGTCGTCTAGCGCCTTTGAAAAGGGATCTACTACTGACAGATCATCCATATACATTTTAGCTGCTGTTAGTACTACTTGCCTGTTGTGTTACACCGTCTTTAAAATGTTGTTTACCCGAAACCACTCCAGTAGTGCTCAGTGTATCTTTACTTCTTAAAACGTTAATGTTTTACTGTTTAATAACTTATAGACTACATTTTATTTTTTTTCCCTTCCACTCCTTCCCCTGTGCTATATCCCAGACAACTGCAAAACACGGGATCCCTTTTCTAGACCACGGCAAGCTAATATTATTACCACAGGCAGAAATTTGGACTTTCACATAGAAAATGTAATTTCTATACCACAGTTGTCATGTAGCGCCTTTCAAAAGGGATCTACTACCGAGAGATGATCCATATATATTTTAGCTGCTGTTAGTACTACTTACCTGTTGTGTTATACCATCTTTATAATGTAGTTTAGCTGGCACACGTGCGTGGCTGTGCCGGCATTTGCGACGCTGACTGCGCTTCTGCCTAAAATGAAAGTAAGCACTTTTAATTTTTTACTCCTTCCCCTGAGCTATAGCCCAGATAACTGCAAACACGGGATCCCTTTTCTAGACTGAGGCAAACTAATATTATTACTACAGGCAGAAATTTGGACGTTCACATAGAAAATGTAATTTCTATACCAGGGCCGTTGTGTAGCGCCTTTCAAAAGGGATCTACTACCGAGAGATGATCCATATACATTTTAGCTGCTGTTAGTACTACTTACCTGTTGTGTTATACCGTCTTTAAAATGTAGTTTAGCCGAAACCACTCCAGTATTGCTCAATGTATCTTTACTTCTTAAAACGTTAATGTTTTACTGTTTAATAACTTATAGACTACACTTTTTTTTTTTTTCCTTGCATTTAGTGAGCAAAGCCAATCGGTAATCAGCTATATATATATATATATATATATATATATATACAGTATATATATATGACAGCAACACTCATATCAGTGACAAAACAATTACATTGACAATCATGTTACGTTATTTTTAAAATGTTTCCTTTTCTTATGAAATTCATAACTTCTTTAATACACTACTTCTCCACTGCGAAGCGCGGGTATTTTGCTAGTTATTTAATAATTGCCATTATTAGTGTATTAATAGATATAAATAATTGCATTTAAACGATTCACCAAAATATGTTGTATGTAAACGATACTGTTTTAAATGTTATTGTGTTTTCATCAGAAAACCTGGTCTCCACGTCTATCTGTATTAGTTTAAATGGCACTTTTGCCACTCACAATATGGTGGATGCACTGATGTATCGTGTCAACTGGGAAACGCAGTGAATGTGGCGTGTACCTATATATGTCTATGGTGACCACGGGCCCCAACAGGGATGAGCTTCCAAGCTCTGTTCCTGTGGCCCCCACGCAGACCAGGACGGCTGCCCTCTTGTGGCCCGGGTGAGGCATTGTCCTTCCAGGCGTCCCAGCTGGGCTGAATCCTCAGCCGTCTGCCACTATATATATATATATATATATATATATATATATATATATATATATATATATATATGTATATATCTCTTATATACAAACGTCTACACATGGAAGTGTGTGTGTCTGTCTGTCCGCCCCGGAAGTGAGAGGTGGAGTCGGGGTAAGAGTTCCACCTCTGAGGATACACAAGCGAGGCCAGCATGTCGGCAGAACAAAACCTCCAAAGAAAGAGTCACTCACTTAGATGCTCATACAGAAGCGAAGCAAGCATATCGGCAAACGGTATCCGTTTTTTCTTTTCATCCTGTGGCTAATACAAAAGCGAGGCGACCACGTCGGCAAAAAAAAATCTCCTAGGACAGACACACCCAGAGTAGGTCCTTTCAATTACCTGACATCTATACATACAATTTGTTACTATGTATGTATAATTATGTACTCATCCAAACCTTTACTTTCAAAATTATTTCTGTTTACCACCACAAAACCTTAGATTTTTACAACAGGTTGAGGTTTTTGTGATGCAATTCACTTACTTTTTTTGTTGCTTTTTCTTGCATTTCACATTTGAAATAAATTAAGTGCATAAGTACCTTCTCATACCAGTTTCTTCCAGCTCTGGGTCAATGGGTGGAGGTAATGCCATTCCTGGCACCCATGGGTGCAGGGCAAAAGAAAGCCCAGGACAGGTCACTAGAGCTACTGTAGTCACATGCACACATGCACCTAAACCATTCACACTGGGGCCAACATGCAGTGTCGAAACAACTTGAACAGCACATTTATGGCATGCAAAGCAAAATGGGCATAATCTATCTATCTATCTATCTATCTATCTATCTATCTATCTATCTATCTATCTATCTATCTATCTATCTATCTATCTATCAAACAGTGGAGTAGAATACTGACATTCAATTATCTGGGGAAAGATGAAACAGCAAGTAGCATGGAGCTGTGTGGCACAGTGCAAATATATTTTATTGGAGAGCAGTCCCCTGTGCAAGTTAACACTGTATAATTTAGTGACATTAAGTTGAGGGTGTGGAGGTCCCTAAATAATAATAATCCATTTTATTTATATAGCGCCATTCCCATGCTCAAGGCACTTACAAAATATAAGAAAGAACGACTAGGTATACAGTATATAGCATTGTACAAACCAAATAAATAAATAAAGAAGATTAAGATAGTAAATTCAGAGAAAAGCCTAACAGACAACATAATTGATGGTTACATGAGCATCTTGACAGAGAGGTAAACTGACAGAAGGTTAATAAAGTCAAGTAGAGCTAAAAGCCTTCCTAAACAGATGAGTTTTGAGTTGTTTTTAAAAAGAATTCATGGAGTCAGCTGACCTGATTAATTTCGGTAGGTCATTCCAGAGTCTGGGCGCTCTACAGCTGAAGGCCCTGTCACCCATGGAGTGTAGATTAGTGTGGGGCACAACAAGATTGCCAGAATCAGGGGACTTTAGTGAGCGGGCAGGCACATAGTGATGGAGAAGGTCACTGATGTAGTTTGGTGCAAAGTTATTTAAGGCTTTGTAGGTTATTAGTAGGATTTTATATTCAATTCTGTAAGACACAGGGATCCAGTGGACGGAGCAGGATGGGTGTGATGTGCTTGCTGCTGTTTTGCTGAAAGTTTTGAATAAGCTGGAGCTGTGATATAAGATTAGAAGGGGTACCTGCCAGCAGTGAGTTACAATAATCGGTGCAGGATGTGATAAAAGCATGGACAAGTTTCTCAGCATTAGAAAAGGAAAGTAATGAGTGAACACGGGATATGTTACGGAGGTGAAAGTAAGAAAGTTTCTTAATGTGATTTATGTGGGTGGAATAAGAAAGGGAGGAATCAAAAATGACACCAAGATTCTTTGCAGTAGAAGCAGGTCTGATGAGATCACCGCCAAGATGGACTGGGATGGAGCTCATTTTATTAAGCTGCAATTTAGTCACAATTTGCAGGAGTTCAGTTTTGTTGCAGCTTAATTTTAAAGAGTTCTGCTCCATCCAGGTTTTAATTTCACTAAGGCAGGTTGTCAAATGAGAAAGCTCTGATGAAGTTCCACTTTTAACATTGAAGTAGAGTTGAGTATCATCTGCATAAAAATGATAACCCAGTCCATAGCTATGAATAATATGGCCAAGGGGAAGCATATATATATAGCATATATATATCCCTATGTGAATGTGTGAGTGGTGTGGCACAATATAAGTACTTTTAATTGAAGAGTGGTCCACTGTGAAAGTTAGCGCAGCTTGATTCAGTTGACATTTGATCAAGTGGGGTCTCCACGTGAATCTGCGAGTGGATATGTTGCTGGTACCCTAAGATGACACTGGAAAAGCACTACGCAGGAAACTAACATAGGGAGAAAGTATGGCAGACAGTGTTTGAGTATGGTAATGATGCTTAAACTGTAAAACTGCATGCTGCAATGCTTCTAACTTGTACTATGAATAATTCTTACAAATCTAGTGTAGCATGAAGTCCTTGAGCAAATGCATCTTTCTCAGTATTCAAAACTGTGATCAGAATTTTACTCAAGGTCTTCATATTTGGTATCACTAGCAATTTTTTCATAGGACTTCCTCAACTGTCTGTTTTCTTTTTTGAAAAAGAAGACATTTCCCTTGTAAAAACTTCATGTCTTATTACACTTCACCAAACAATCCTATGTACTCTGATAAAAGCTTGTGCATAATGGCCGCACAAGCAATATATTTCCTGCTTTTTATTCACAGCTATGACATGTAATATTAACGACCAGTCAGACAACTATACATCATCGGAATGCTCTGAACCTCAGCCTTTCATTGTATGGGACTCGCTAATCTTTGATAAAAGCAGATTCACTCAGCTGTGACGTGCTGCTCACCTTGGCATATACGTGTGCAAATCACATATTTTACTACTGATAGAGAGTAGACAACATGGAAACTTATGATTAATTTGAAAAAGAACACCTTTGGGTCTGTAAAAATACCATTATTGCATTTGATTGACTTGTTGGTTTATCACAACAAACACAGCCAACTTTGAAAGTGGCTACACAAGTTCTTTCTTTTAAATTACTTGCCGTACCTATCATGACACCAAGGACAAATTACAGGCAAAAGGAGAGACTAGGAGCAGACTATCTAAATAAGAAAGCCCCTTTCTACCCATACTGGCATTAGAATATGCTCTCCCATACCCAGTTAGGTTGTCTCCTTATTTAAATGACCTCTGCCAAACTGAAACAACTTATGTCTGTCCCGCTGTGCATCCCTTAATACTCAATCAGCTCCTGCATGGCCAACTAAAATTGGCTAACAAGGATGACTAGTAGTAGTCCATCTATTCCATCCATCAATTATCCATCCATCCATTAAATATCCCAACTACAGGGTCACAGGGTCCAATCCCAGCCAACACAGGGTGCAAGGCAGGAAACAAACCCCGGGCAGGGCGCCAGCCCACTGCAGGGCACACACACACACACCCACCAAGCACACATTAGGGACAATTTAGAACTCAGGTCTCCTAACTGTGAGGCAGCAGCGCTATCCACTGCGCCACCGTGCTGCCCACTTGTAGAAGTAACTTTTGAAATGATTATTGCTCCTCTCAATTCACCATATGATGCTCACATCAGCATTCAAAAGTGTAATTTTAGCTGTTATTTGTAATCATCCAGCTTCCAAGTGTAAGCTCATATTGGGCACCTGGTTTGTGACATTTATAATGCTTTTCAAATCATAAGTAAATAAAACTGTCACTCCAAAATCCTGCACTACCACCAACATTTGCTTCCTGTGGAGTATTAAAGAAGTGGTCATGGATTGCAAATTTCAGTAATCACACAAATAAAACCATCAGTGACACAACCACTGTTCCTTGCATCTTTCTATATTGCCTTTCAACAGAAGATTGTTTATATGCCAAACTAATGCTTGCTCTACTCTGTATTAAACGCTTCTACTCAGTGCAGCCAAATTAAGGAGTTGAAAACTCATGAAACAATAAATTCTGAAAATGTTAATATCTTTATATATCATTGGAGATACCATATGAAAAATGAATTGATCAGAATATTTTTATTGATCATACTGGAATTATCGTGTGCCTCTGTGCAATTTTCCCATTGGTCTAAGTGTTCTTTCAACATACAGTATGTCTAATGCTATTCAACACAGAACACCAATGTAAGTTCCAGATGGAAGAGTAAAAAAATTACATGAAATTGGAGCAACCTACCATGAAGTACATCTTATTTACTGGGGTAGGAGGACTCTCTTAGAAATGACCCATGACAAATTGCTCACTTTTTTCATGAGGGTGGTTATAACGCAGCTTTGTGCTGTGTCAGATTCCCACATTAAGCGGAGAAGTTATCAACATTACAAAGGAAGTAATATTCCAAATACTGCCTTGAAATTTCTGTAGCTTTAGGAGAAGCTGTATCCCCACCCCCATTACACCAGCACCCCCGTCCCCGTCCCCCCCACCAGCCCCTCCTCCCAACCAGCATCCTTGACCTGCCGAGATCTGATATTAGTACATTTCCCCTTGGCTGGCGAAAACAGAGACATGGAATACAGCCTGATAAATCCTGCTGTGGGAAGGTATGCGGTGCTGAACTCTCACACAGTGTTTTCCCATTTAACACTTCCTACATTGCCTGCTAACCAGATAGATTTGTAAAGGTAGTGTCCAGAGGGGATTTTTAATAATAGAACAAAAATGGAATGTAACTGTGAGGCTACTTCCTTTGCTCAGAGGGGCTAAACTAAGAAATGCAAAATGGTCTGTTGCTAGGAATCTCTAGGACACTTTTTAAAAGAATGGAATGAGGATGTCAAATTGTCTCCAGAAAAATACAGATGCACATGCAGCTCCACCTGCAATCTATTAAAAAAAAGTCAGAATTCAAAATATCTTTTTTTAAATCCAGAAAATATTGTTGAATAAAAAAAACATTCCACTTACTGTATGTCTCATTAAGGAAACATCATTATTCATGACCATATACTGTACAATCAGATATTTTGAAATTGTCAGCTCTTACAGCTCTTTGAATAATCTTCACTGTTGTGTGGATTTGTCTCCTACATGCTTGAAAAAAAATTTAATTAAATTGCAATATTTTAACTATCCTCTCAATCTTAAATGTGACAGGCAAATTTCAATTCATTTCTTTTATTTTTTTCATTTGCATTCTCCTGGTGAGTTTGAGAAATTCAACAATTGCTGGACAAAAGGTTCCGTCAGGACTGAAATCTTTACAGTTCATTCATTCAACAAACTGAAAACAAGAACATGGACAAACTGATGACACTGCAAAAGTTAAATACTGCTGAATACACTCATTGTGATTAAACCACATGTGGCCATGGTGGCTGCAAGTTGTCATTCCGGTTGGTTTCTTAATGAGAAGGCAAGTCTTGTGGTAAATCGAGCAAGATTTTAATTGAACATTCAGATTTTTGTTTCATTTATCATTATCATTGTGAAATATTTTGCGGATGTGAGTGCATTATCCATCCATCCATCCATTACCCAACCCGCTATATCCTAACTACTCTATCTATCTATCTATCTATCTATCTATCTATCTATCTATCTATCTATCTATCTATCTATCTATCATCAAGTGGACAGTGTAGTGTTTTGGTTAAGGCTTTGGATTTCAAACCCTGTGTGACCATGAGCAAGTCACTTGAACTGCCTGTGCACCAATTGTAAAACCAAAAAAAAAGAAATGTAACCAATTGTACCATAAATGTTGTAAGTTGCCTTGGATAAATGTGTCAGCCAAATTTGTAAATGTAATTTATGATCTGGTATAGCCTGTTGGAAGCACTTCCATGTTAAATTGAAGCCCTATTGAAGGGATTATTAATCTCGATAGTTTCCCATGGAACCGGCTGCCCCACAGGACTACAAGTCTTTCGGGTGTCCATGTGGGAATCCTAGCCCAGAGATGCAGCCGTCTAGTGTATAAGGGGAGCAAATGGTCCAAGCAGGTTAACTCTTCCGATTCTAGCATTATATTGATCTCCTGGCCAGGTAAAGAACCTGAAGCTGTTTGGGGATCTTGTGTTTGTTCCCTGGCTGAGGCAGGATGATCCTTGCCTTCTTTTTCTTGCTTCCAAAGGGCTGGCCTCCTGTTTGGGTAAGGAACCATACCCCATCGCTGCTGGAATACCTGCCCAAGTATGCCGTCCATCACACTTAATAAAGTTTTTTTTTTTAATTAAAAGATTTGTTATTTGCATTTCTACCTCAGTTATAGCCTTATTGGTAATTAACTGCTTTTTAAATGTAGAAACAAAATAGACTAAATTTAAAATTATAGGAGCACTAAGTATCATAGAATAGTTGAAGCAGCACTAGTAACTAATTTCTAAGACAGCAAGAACTTCCTAATTAAAATAGAAATAAAATTAAGAAAAATTGTGGTAAAAAAAAAAGTAGATTAAAATACAAAATTATAATTATCTAAACACACATTCCTATTCGTATTAATAACTTACAAGCAAGCCCATCATTTGTATGTTAGTGTAGCCAACTGGATACAAATTTGGACTATAAACATCAAGGATGCTAGTTCAGTCCCAATGAACAACTTAATATGTGACAATAAGCAAGTCGCTTAACCTGACAGTGCTTGGATAAACAGACCACTGTATTTTACTTTAGAGTAAAAGCTTCATCTAAATCAGAGTTTCTGAAGGTCTGGCCCAAGATGCAAAATAGGTCATGAGGGTCTATTGTACTTAATGGTAATGGGTTGAGAATGGTTTACAAAGTGGGTTGACGCAGGTTGATTGATCAGCATTGCTCTAACGAACATCCTCAATTAACCGCCAACCCAAAGCCAAGCTCTGATGATCAGCCACAGGGAACCTCAAACCCCATACACAATTGTCTTGACATACAACAAAAAATGGCAAGATTAGGTCGCTACAACACAAAAATTTTTAGATACTATGATCCAGAGAAATCTAAAGCTTAAAATGTATCACGTCAGAAATGGTCTTTTTCAATTTAAAACAGGTGTCTAGAAATATTGCAATCATGTTACAATAAAGTAACAACTATGGAATAATACCAGACAATTCTGCTTGAACTTTAAATGAAAGCTGGTGGCATAGTGGCATGTTAGTAAGCATTGCCTAACTGATTCAGCAACCTGGCTTTGTGTCATGCGCCCAGTAACTGCCAGTATTGACTTTGCACATCCTCCCCAAGTCTGCGTAAGTTTTGTTTCCTTTAGGTACTCCAGTTTCCCTCCAATGATATGCCTGTTATGTTGGTCAGTGCTACCAAATGGGCCATGTGGGTGTGGGCAGTGTGGACCTTGCAATGAGCTAGTTCCTACCTTCTGCCAGAAGCTGCCAGGATAGGATTTGGCCTCCCTCTACCATAAATAGCACTTAGCGGGTTTGCAGATGTTATGCCTTGCTATTTAACTTTAGCATGAATTAAACAGATTTTACCAGCACATCTATTTAATCCCATCATTTCCTTATAAACAGCCATGTTCACTTGGTTTGAGACTATAACATTTTCTGCATTTTTCTACATTTTCAAAGAAAGGTACATTTTCCTTTCCTACATCTTTTATTATTTTTTTCTCGATTTTCAAAACTCCTTTGGGTAGTCTCAGTGTAATGAGTATTAATATTAAAGCAATATAAAGTAAATTGTGTTTTTTGTATTGTTTCACAAGTTTTGTTTAGTTTAAAATGCTTCCTAAAAACACTAAAATAAAATAATGTATTGTGATTGGAACATCCTATTGCAGCAGACAAAATTAAGCCAGCACTCAGCCTATGAAGTAAATATTTTGTTTTAATACAGAGAGTCTCTGGGAAAATCATATGGAATACAATAGAATGCAAAAACTCTGCAACTTCTTTTTCAGGCCTAATTACAAATATTAATAACAATGAAGAAGCTGGTATTTTTTTTTATATTCACTCAAAATCTATCTATGCCACTTTTCCTTTTTCATTTGTTAGGAGTTTTCTTTGTTTTGGTGAAGGCCAGTTATTTATTGTTTAGCCTTGGGCTACTTGGAGGATGAGAGCAGACTTCCGTTAGCTAATAGTGCTGCTTTCTGGTGGTTCCAGCTAAAACTACATCCACAAACCCCACATACCCTATTTAAGGGTACAGGTAGTCCGTAAGGTTCTATCTTGGAGCACCTGGAGAAAGTTATCAAATGAGAAGGTACAATGACCCTCCAGAGAACAGGAAAGCCTGGCATTGCAGACATACACATATTGATAGACTGGTTTTCTAAATGGAGGATTTCCTAAAGAAATCCTCCATTTAGAGGATTTCTTACCTTTGAAGATGTAAGATGTAATGTTCTTCAACAATCAGCAATATTTAAAAATGCTGAAGGTATGGTTGACTTCTACAGTATTCTCCTATCACAATCCACAATACAAATGACAAATGCATGTAAGTTGTAGCTTGTCATATATTTTGCATGTGGGGTCTGTTCATTTTGGCATTTCTAAATTAAGGCAGTCTTCCATCTAAATACCACTGAATATGAAATAATTTTATATTTGATTTGCTTTTGAGAAGGGGTTAGTACATTCGCTAGTCATTCTGAGCAGAGAGACCAAGCTGCTTCCTTAGAGGAGAAGCCATTGCATCTGGAGGTCTTGCCAAGTGATTTTCTTTCAGTGTTAAAAAATCTTTCTAGCTCTTGGTGGCAGGTATATTTTAGAATATGTTAATATTACTGAACAAAACCTGGTCAACTGATTGCTGATGATCAAAGATATATAAGAACATATGAAAAATTGCAGTTTGAAATCTATGGCATTCTACCATGGTCAAGATGTTTGTTGTTCAACCAAACATTAGAATGGGAAAGATGCATGATATGAGGAACTTTGACTATGGCATGAATGGTATTGCAAAATTTGGTGTTCCAGCTTCTCTGAAACAGTAAACCTCCTGAAAATGTCATACAATACTGCCTGAAGAGTCAGAATATACAGAATATGATATGGTAAACAAAAATATAGAGTAGCAGTTATGTGGGTGAAAACAACATATTAATGATAGCATTCAGAGGAGAAAAAACAGTCTCATTCTTGACAAGAGAAAGGCTACAAATGCTCAAATATCAACTCTTTGCAACAATAGTCAAGATAAGGGAACTTGTAGATCCACAATGTAGTGGACATTGAAGACGATGGGCTACAGAAGCAGACCACTCCTTGGTGTTCCAATCCTGTCATTTAAGAACATGACGATGCATATGAAACCTTCATATTATTCTCTAAATATTTTACCTTCACGCTTATTACTTTCAGAGTAATTAGTCCAATTGGTTTGGCTATTATTAACAACTGCCTAAAATCTGGTATAATGTCAGACAACTTTAAGCATGTAACTGTTCAGCCACGGCTGAAGAAGCTTACTCTTCATCACACAGTTCTTTCAAACTACAGGCATATTTCGAAGCTCCTGTTTTCATCCAAAATTATGGAAAATGTGGTTTCTTTGCATTTACGTTCATATCATAATAATTTAAGTGATGTGTTTCAAACAGGCTTCTAAAAACTTCACAGCATAGAATCATTTTTTTGGAGGAGACAAATGATATTCTATTAACCTTGGACTCGGGTTCTTGTGTAATGTCACTTTGTTTGGATTTTAATGCAGCATTTGACATAGTCGACCATAGGGCTCTGTTAAAGCAGTTTGAACCTGAAGTGCATTGAAATGGTTTGAGTCCTGCCTTAAAGGGAGATCTATGTCTGTTAACATACATAGTAATTTCTCTCAGCTAGTACATCTCATACAAGGGATTTCACAAGGTTTTATTTTGGCCCCTCATTTATTTCCCCTATATCTGCCACCCCGGGGACCATCTTTCAAAAATATGGTGTTGCTTACCATTGCTATGCTGATGATACCCACTTACTGTATACCTCAAAGTCAGACATCAATGTCATCGGTAAAAAAAAACGATGGAGTGCCTTGATGATATTAAATATTGGATGGCATAAAGTTTCCTGCATCTAAATGAAAATGAAACAGAGGTCCACTGCTGAAATTGGTACTCAGGCTTCTTGTCAGCAGCGATACCTAATGATATCAGGAACCTGAGTATCATCTTTGAGTCATCATGATAAATTTCCACAGCAGTAAAGATCAGCTTTTACCAACTGAGGCAAACCTCAAAACTAAAATGTTTTTTCACAGAGAAGGACTTGGAAACAGTCATTTATGCTTTCATTTCATCTTGGCTAGGCTACTGTAAGTCTTTATATCTGCTCTGTCATGCCTTCAGCTGGTTCAAAACTCAGCAGCTAGCTTTTTAACCAAGTCTACAAAAAAGGATCATATTTCTCCTGTACTTGCCTCTCTCCAATGGCTACCAGTGAGATTTTGTACTGATTTTAAAATTTAGTTGTTTGTTTTTAAAGTCTTACATGGTCTTGCTCCAAAATACATCTATGATCTCCTTCATCCCCATTCGGTTCCAAAATCTCAGCTGAAGTCTAGGGGTTACAGAGCTTTCTCAGTTGTTGCTCCTAGGCTTTGAAATAATCTGCCTCTCTGTGTCATGTCTTCTTCATTTGTTGAGGTTTTTAAAACTTGGCTTAAAACCCAATTCTTCTCTTCCACCTTTCTATGTGTGTAAGGGTGTGGGGGATGGTGTTAATTGTTTGTTTTATTAATCTGTTCTTACATTATTGTTTGTATTGTGTTTATTTTATTGTCCCTTTATGCAGCACTTCGGTTCAGCATTTGTTGTTTTGAATGTGCTTTTATGAATACATTTGACTTGACAAACTCAGCAAGTGAGGATTCGAAAAATGTCACCTGGGGCCTCATATATAAACGGTGCATACGCACAAAAATGTTGTGTATGAACGTTTCCATGCTCAAATCACGATGTATGAAACCTAAACTTGGCATAAAGCCATGCACATTTTCATGCTAGCTAAAACCCTGGCATACGCAAGTTCTCAGCTTGGTTTTGCACCCAGCGTCAAAGCAGTGCTACTGTGGTCTCACTTTCTTTTTTAGATCCACATCCCTGGCGCGGCTTTATCATATACACTGAAACTAACTGCATATTGTTTATTAGTTTAAGGCATCTGATTGTAATTAACCTGTAACAATATAATGGTCCATAGAATGGTCAAACTTTTCCAAATACCATAACTGCTTTAGCATTGTTACTCTCACTGCATCTTCTTCTTCTTTTTTCAGCTGCATCCATTACGGGTTGCCACAGCGGATCATCTTTTTCCATATCATTCTCACTGCACCACTCGGAGTATTTATATCACTATATCTGAGTGGTGAATCACAGATCTAAAGCAGCTGATCGGAAAGACAATTATCGGTATACAGCATCAAGCACACGCTGCCTCAGCCATGCTGTCTATTGAACTGCTCTTACACGGCAAATGCTTCAAAGCCTTTCCTGTACAGACCTCGTGGTTCAGAAACAGTTTCATCCCAAAAACTATAAACGCACTCAATCAGCCCATCAAGTGTTCCTTGTAGAATGCTTTGTACTTATAAGTACAATCATCTCACTGTAAACTTGCACTACAGTTATAATATTGCGCAACCTGAGCCACTTTATAAAGCGCGTATTTACATATGATGACAATATCATTTTTAAGATGAAATGCAGCAAATATGTTTATTATATTATACATATAAAACTTTAACTTCATTTAAATAATCTATATTGTTAATAATTAAACATGTCAGGACACGGTGCCGCAGCACTAGCAAGCCGCTGGCGCTCCCTTCAGAGATTGTTTCTGTCTCGCACTGTATTCTTGCTGGTGCTGACGTGACACTGGAAGGATAGATGGATAGAATAATTAAACACGTACTATGAAGATATTTCAATGTTCCTTAAAAGTTTTGAAGAATCTGCGTTCTAAGCTTACAGATGGCTTAACGTCTATTACAGAGCTGATTGTGTGGCAATTGGGTATTTGGAGAAAGAAAAGTAAGGACAGGAATTGGGGGTTATTACGTTTGAAAGAGACAGTACTGCTAGAATAAAGTATTTCATTGAAAGTTGTGCATGGCGCAGCAAGAATCTTGCTTGAGACATGAACAATCACTGTCCAACCATGTTCCCATGTTTAATAACATGCTTTAACTCCTATCATCATGAAAATTATATCACGTATACATGTCAGTATTTTAATTATTCAGAGAGCTGCAATATTATGAATGTAATAGATTCTGTGTCCTGTCGGAGGAAGAGAAAGCCCGGAAGCATGTAGTGATTCACACACATACTGTAGAATACATAGAAGATCAAATACAAAACAAAGCATTTAACGTGCTACTTTAGTTACGATGGGATTTGAGAAACTAGTAAATTAAATGATTTTTAAATGAAGTTTATGATGTTCCACTTTAATGACAAAATAAACTACCTGATTAAAGTGGAAATATTGAGATTAAAGTTGACATTTCGTGCTTTTTTGTGTGCCTTTTTTTTTCTCTGTACCCTAATAAGCTTTCATATGACACTCTGACTGTGGGCTACGACTCACCTTTTCACTGTGACTTTGATATGTGGCAACTTCTTTTTTATTTCAGGCACTGTGTGACTTTGTGAACTTGAGCTTTCCAGTTTCTCCGACACGCTATGTCACTCGATCAACTTCTTTTTGTTGTTTATACCATTGTTTAAACCAACAAATAGTATGTTTTTCCTTGCCTCCACTTGGTATTCGCTGAAATTCTTCTATTTTCCTTTGTACTTTTGCAATTGTCTTTTCACAGAAGGCTGAGCTTAAGGGCTATTTATATTGATTTGCATATTCAAAGAGGCATAAATCCGGGAGGAGTTGGGGCAGGACAGTAGGTGTGTGCACGTATGTTACTTTTCATGCTGTAGCGGTCAAGTGCCGTTAAGATTCACACCGTCAATGTGTCGGTGATTTATTTATTTTACTGAAGGATTACCAGGGACAACCCCAGCCTTGGAATGACACACACACACACACACTACAGAGACCAAAAAAAACATGCTGGGAATTTAAATGATAAAAAGTATAATGAAATTAAATTATATAAATGAAAATAATTAATACCACCCCTGATCCCTTCGGCAATATTACATTTAACATATAAACACAATAAACACACAGCAAAGTCCATGGAAACCCAAACTGGATGAAATGAGAAGTGACAAAATTGAGTCCAGTGATCTGTATGTAGAAAGGGAATGGAAAACACAGTCCTACCGGCAGTTGCTGAAAGTATGACAACAGATGGATGGTTCAGGAGCGCTCCTTCTTCCGGGAAAGCCAATGAATCCAAACACAGTCCTCAGTACACAGTATACAGGTAGACAGACGATCCAGACCCCAACAAACAAATACAATCCAGGACACAATGATGATGTATGGCAGAATTAACGGCAGGCAGTTCAACAGATAAATGCAACACACAATGCACCAAACAAACAAAAACTTTTCTTCTCTTTGACACTTGCCCTCCTTTTAAACCCCTCTGGCCACCTTTGACCCCAACAGCCCCTGCAAGGACTGCTGGGACATGCAGTTCTAACTATTAGTAGCATTGCTAAAACGCTGACCGGGATTTATGTAGCGGAAGAACGTGGAAGTTGGCGTTTGCACAGATTTATGCATCTGGATTTTTTTGTGCTTACGAACATTTCCGCTTTTGTGCTTATGCCATGTTATATTGTGAGTTCTATGCACAGCGTTATACATGAGGCCCCTGGTCTCAGGACTCTCCACTTTTGTGACTTACTGATCTTAGGGTTAAAATGTGGTGTAAAAAGTCAGAATACATGAATTTGTCCAAACTTTTGTCAGTAGTGCAAGTAGGTAGTGGAGGTAGTGTAATTGTGTGTGGAAAGCATCCTTGGCACACATAAAAGTCTGCTTAATGCCAACTAAGTGACATTTGATTACAAAAGCATATCTAAGCATTGATGGTGACCATGTACAAGCTTTTATTGCTACAGTCAACCCATAAATAAGTATATTTTTTTACACACTTATTTGGCATAAGCTTTATGTGTTAAACCATTGAGAATTAAAGATATCACAGGATATATATATATATATATATATATATATATATATATATATATATATATATATATATATATATATATATATATATATATATATATATATATATATATATATATATATATATATATATATATATATATATATATATATGGATCCATTCCAGGAGCCAATAATACTGGAAGTTACTCCATCTTGAGCAATATGTTTTTGGAGACCTACGGTGATACATTTCATTTATATGTGGAATTGGCCTTCAGGTGCCCCAAAGATTTATCCTCTCTTGTCCTTTTTTGTATATTGTAACAAAAAAAGACAACAAAGGATACATCTTTGGGGCACCTCTAGGGTTTGTGGATAGGGAATGGTGATATTGACTCCCAGAAGTGAAGAAAAAATAGGTGAAGCTGGAAATCAAGTGAATGCTGGAACTGGAGCTTATCAAGGAAAGCCATAGCCCCTGGTATAGTCCTATAATTTTGTACCCAGGCCCAATAGAATTTGGGACTTTTATAAGTACTTTTTTTGGCTTAATCTGGTTTCTCTGTTTGATGTCTTTCCCACGCCAAGGGTGGATGACCTCCTGGAGTGCTTAGGGGGTACATGTCAACCATTAACATTACGAAAGAATATTAACAGATGTCCTTGACCGATTAAGTTAAGGAATAAAAGAAAAAAGTTTTTGCATGTACTGCTCCAGCCACTTTTCAGCATTTGGTGAACAGCTCAAAAACTCATAATGCCTAATGTGCTGTCTACTTTGTATGGCACTAGTTGGCTGTCCTACATGCTATCTGCAACCCCAGAAAATTATTATTTTTGGCTAAGAATTCAGGCTATGTTTAGATAGATAGATAGATAGATAGATAGATAGATAGATAGATAGATAGATAGATAGATAGATAGATAGATAGATAGATAGATAGATAGATAGATACTTTATTAATCCCAAGGGGAAATTCACATACTCCAGCAGCAGCATACTGATAAAGAACAATATTAAATTAAATAGTGATAATAATGAAGGTATAACAGACAGACAATACTTTTGTATAATATTAACGTTTACTCCCCCCCGGGTGGAATCGAAGAGTCGCATAATGTAGGGTGGAGGACATGTCAAGCTGCAGTTGGCCAAAGTTGCATCTAATCATCTAATCAGGGCTAGCCCCAGTCGCAAACCAAAAAGCAAGTGCAAGCCTTCTTGGAACTAGGAGGGTACTATAGAAAGTTTGTTCCTCACTTTTCTGTAAGGGTTGCACCTGTAAAAAAAGTTACACTGAAAACGGGACTCAAACACAGTAGCATGGAGTCCCCAGGCAGAAACAGCTTTCAGTGACTTAAAGATGGCCCTTATGTTGGCTTCTGTACTAATCAGTCCTAACTTTAAATACTTCTCCAGACTAATACCTCAGACACTTACCTGGGTGGCATGTTAAACTAAGTCATTGAGGGAGCCGAACATGCCGTTATGTACTTGAACCAGAAGCTGTCAGACTGGGAGACATTGTTTGTGGCCATTGAATGGGAGGCCCTTACTATTAAGAGGGCAGTCACCCAGCCTGGAAGGTGACCCTGTGATATGCATGCGTGACAGTTGTTCCAGTAGCTCCTTCAACTTTTGATTCCTATATTACTGACCCCATGTCCCCAAACATTCCCCTCTTGCACATTCTTAAGAGGCTGCTTTAAACCGAGTACAAGTATTTAGACAGTACATGTATTTAGGAAAAAAATACAAAAGGCCTGCAGAAAAACCCACAAAGAAATGAGGAAATTGTGCTGTATAGGCCATGGCCACTGTATTAGTGAGTCACCCACTGGAAGTTGAAATCGTGTAAATTGCATGTTTAAATACTTTTCAAGAACTACTACAAGTTATACAATTGATTTTATTGAGTTTTCTGCAAAGGTTTTATAAAAAAAATCAAGTGGGGTTCAGGCAAACTTTGTCATCTATTAGTCCATGGCTTTTTTCTTCTTGCCTTTTCATCAAACTCTATTTTCTCCTGCAAAACATGTCTTTGGTGTTAAGGGCTGAACATTATGTTCAATTTTGTGATGTGTACCTCTATTTTGTTCTGAGGCAGGATTAGTTTTCAGTTGTCTTGGTATGGTTGCACACACACTGTTGCTATTGGCTTATAGACCAGAGTTCCTTAGCCATGGCATTAAATAGGTGCTGTGTTTGTGAGTTTTCATTGCAACAGATTTCTTATTCAAAAACCAATTGTTCTACAATAACTGAGTTTGACATCTCTAGTTTAAGAACCTCTGACATGGCTATGAATCCATTTTCTAACTCACATATTCAGTACAGGGTTTTGGGGAGCCAGATCCCCATTCTGGAAGCTTTAACAATAAGGGGGGAACCAGCACTGAGGTGGCCCTATGGCACAAGGCACACTCGTAATCAGTCAACTTAAAGCCACCAATTAAGCTGCACATTTAAGATGTGGGTAAAAAGCACATAGATAGGACCTGGGCTGGGACTGAAAATGAGGACTAAACAAATGTAAAATCTATAAAATGTTTGGATTGAGAAACCCACACACTCTTCAAAATGTTTTTCTTGCAGCCCTTTTAACAAAACTTTCCCCCTAGGTGCCACTGTCAGCTGTGACATTATGCTGTAAGCTTGATTTTACACGGTATGGTGTATCATTTGTCTTAATAAATATGCACTCTGGGAACAAGGTTGCAGTCAATATTTTTGTTTTTCAGAAAGTCTGACTGTACGTTCTAGTAGCAGAATATAATTACTGTATGTCTATATTTGAAATGCGAGCAAAATAGAACTCTGTGCATATATATATTCAGTGTCAGCCTTCACAGACCGAGACTGATGATATTCAATTATTCCATACATTTCCAGTTAATCAACTCATATTGCACAGTTTAACATGTCCACAAATCATTATTTTCTTTGAAAGCAAATTATGCTCGTAAATATTCTTCTCACATTGTAAGCTTGCAATCATTCTGGGTATGTTTGTCAGTTGAAGATACATTTTCATTCCATGTTATTAGGGTAAAAAAAACTTCACTTTCAAGAAGTGATTTCTTCCTCTGACTCTGGTAGATCTCATCCCTGGTACAAATTTCCCAGAGGAAGGTTTTTTCATTCTTTGTTAAATGAATAGCCCTTGGCAACTGGAAACCAACCTTGACACCCAAAGCTTAAGTACAATTTTTCTGCTCTCAGAGAAGTACTGATTCTTATAATGCTCATAAAGAATTTAAAGGAAAAAAGAAAACCTTGCCCAAATGATGCAAGTAATGATGGACGTGTAAATGAAGCATGGCCAGCTCGGACATTGGCAGAAGACTATATTAATGATGAAGTAACTGTTGAAGGGGCAGCAAAAATTAAAAAACCCACAAACATACTTTCAATGGAATCATTCTTTTCTTAATTTGAATAGGCTTTGCTCTCATTACTTTTATAATGGACGGCAAGGTGCTGTATTGTTCTAAACATTTATTAAGTTCAATTTCTTAAATGCTAACAGACTTAGTTTCAGTTTTAAAAATGTACATTCATTGCTACACTACAAAATACTACTGTAGTGCATATTGGATAACAGATAAAATGAATCTTTTCCCAGTAAATATTGAATATTTTAGTAGTGGATGTTTTGAAATATATTGCTATTGTATTTGATTTGATACTTGCTTTCAAAGACTTGTCAGTTATGCTTAAAAGCTACTCCTGGAATTAATCAGTGCTACATTACTTTATTTGAAATGTGCTATTAATTGGTTTTGTGTATTTTACATAGCTTAAGTATTGTCATTTATTTAGTGCTGTTAATTTCCTTGCAATAGTTTTTGCTGTTATTAGAAATTTGCACTGATTACCTAATTTTCTGACCCCATTAAGTACCTTATAGGGAACAGGAGCTCATATGTGCAACACTGGGTATAGGCACAGAAGATTACTACACAGGATGCCAGCATTAGATAGATAGATAGATAGATAGATAGATAGATAGATAGATAGATAGATAGATAGATAGATAGATAGATAGATAGATAGATAGATAGATAGATAGAACGAACATTATTAATCCTGAAGAAAATTGCAGGGTTACAGCAGCAGACAAAAGAGGCACAAATATACATATAATAACAATGATAATTATCTTAAGTATGCTACCAAATACACATATAAGAAGAACTGTCTGTATGTAATTTAACAGTCTGTATGTAATTTAACAGAGTATGGTTATTTAGTAGGTGTTAAGGGGTTAGAATTGCACATACTTATAAAATACAATTTCATGGTAAAGGATGTCATTGGCAGAGTATACTGTATCACACACAACGTCATTGTTTGTTAAGCTGTCAGCTAGACCAGTTCAGTACCATACAGCAAATGGAGAACAATACCTTCTTGACCGACAGGTAACTGCTTATAGAGCAGGGTGGCCAAGGGTAGAAACACCCTTGGAGCAACGCATACAGTATGCCTCACACTGTTAGTAAATGTGTTGTTCTGTTTAACCAAAGCCTCACACAGGGGAAAGTTATTGTCCAGGACTGTAACCCGCTCCTGAGTGACCTCTGTTCTATCACTTCCCCCAGTGAGTTCAGATAGACTCCCAAGATTGTGCTAGCCTTGTTAATTATTTTATTTAGTCTGTTGGCATCACCTGTACTAATGCCATTTCTCCAATACACTGCCACATAGAAAAATACACTGGCCACTACAGACTAGTAAGGAACATTTTAAGACTGGCCTGATACACCAAACAAAATCAACCTCCTCAGGAGTAGTTGTGACTCTGATCCTTATTGAATACGGCACCTGCACTACTTCACTAAAGCCTGTCACCCAAATGCACACAGAGGTATTTATATGCCCTCATCACCTCCAAATCTTTACCATCAATGTGAACTGGCAGCAGAGTGCGCTTGACCCTCCTGAAGCCTATGATTATCTCCTTTGTCTTACTGTTTATCTTTCAAACCCTGAGGTTGTAGGTTCAAATCCTACAACTGACACTGTGTGATCAAAAACAAAAGAAACCAAACCAATTATATCTCAGATGTTGTAAGTTACCTTGGATAAAGGCATCAGTCCAATAATAAGTAAAAAAAATATATGAAGTCATGAGAGAGAAGATAGAGGTTGAATGATTGTGTTGATAGTGCGTTGCCGCACCCACCACATGACGAGCAACCTGGATTGGGAGCCAAGTGCAGCAGGTGACACCTCAGCACTACACTGGAACAGTGTGAGGTTTTTTACGATGGCTGGAGTGCCAGTCCTTCCACCAACCCTAGAGTTTTCCCTGTAAGTTGGAGGACCTGCTTACAGAGCTGGACACAGATTAACGTCATACCCAGGACAAAGCAATTGCTTGCTCAAAGGCCCAACGGAGTAGAGACACTTCTGTTGTTTACAGGATTTGAACCGGCAACCTTCCGTTTGCTGGCACAGAAGCCATGAAAGAGATTAAAACCAGAGATCTCACAAACCTAACATGCTTTTCCAACCAAATCCCTAAGGAATTTTGCAGTAAACATCTGCATCAAGTCTCATGAGCCCTCAGAGATCAACCATTGATCAGTACATTTTTCCTACATTCCAAAATTGGTGGTTCCACCTTAGACAGCCTGTTAAAAAAATAAAGCAAAAATCCAAAGATGTCCTTTTAATTTGTGATATGCTTCACATTTTGACCTTGATATTTGTCTAGACTTAGAAAAATGTGTCCTATCAAATCAGTCTCCTTATTAGGCTGCAGTTTAATGCAGAGCTCTGGAGAACAGTGATTTACCACTTCATGCCAGCAAACGCTTGAGCATGCTCTTGCACTGGATGTTAAAATCAAAGTGCAGGTTAATGCTACTGGCAGAAGACACACCCGTCTACTGTAGAACGGGCAGATGAAACCCTTTGTCAAAGTTCATAGAAATACGTCTGCTGAGATAAGGAGCTAGGACTCGGGAAGTTTTCAATTGCTCTTTACTGTAACTCTTCTTTCCAGGACAGGCCTACTCTGAACATTTTTATCATTAGCTTTTATAAAAATAAAGATAATACATAACAATCTGAAAATGTTAGATTTAAAATTGATGTCTCTAGTAATTTTGTCACTTCCTTTTAAAATTGTGATGCTTGCATGTATTTTTAAATTTTAACACATAAACGGCACTGCCATCAGAATAAAAAACTGTGTGCAGTCTCCCTGCATATATGAACTCTGTTTCTCTTCTTGAGTTCCTTTTGTCTGAGGCTAAAGAGGAACACAAGTGTGATTATGGTTATACTGTCGGCACTGTTCTAATTTCCCAGTGTTTAGATGTTTCTTCCTTCCAGGTTTATAACTTTTTTGGCTCCATTTTGTCTACAGGTACTAAAATAATGTTCCTTTGTTTCCCTTTGGCACCATTTCTCTGGGCTTTGTGGTGAGGGATTTCATTGAGCATATGGAGAAGAATAGTTTTTTTTTTTCTGCACTGATGCATATAGTGAAAAACAGTAACCAGGCAATAGTAAATATTCACATCCAGTAATTCTGAGGTGTTATTAGGGAATTTACCTTGAGGAAATGAGACATTCTGTTGGCTTAACCAACGCAGAAAAAAAAAGTTTACATTCATAGATACATATTTTGCAAAATGTCAGTATAATTAAACATTGGGGAACTACAAATAGTGTATATCTTTTGAAATGCTAGCTTGTAATATTCATCAATTCATCCATCCATTTTCTTTGCTAACTTATTACTCATTTTTTCCATTTGAACAATATAGGAGTCAGAGCTTTGAAGGTGACCAGAACAAAGGGCAGGTAACATTGAAGGTAAACATACTGAAGGATAGCCACATTAATATACTTTTTTTTTTTTTACAGTTTTCAGAATCTGCTAAAGCTTGCACCTTACTATTGCTGTTTTTTTTCTGAGGTTATTACTGAATTTTTAAAAAGGGTTTGACCCGTCACTCCCAGCATTAGACTATGTGGATTATTCTGTTTAATTCTACTTTTTTTTTTATCCTTGGGCTGCAACTATAAAAATGACCCGAACCACTGCAATGCATATAACAACCCTCTTTAAAACAGATTAGTCCACAAGTTTAATTGCAGTTGTCTTGTGAGGCCCACCTCAATGTTTTATTTGCCTTCAGTAACTTTGAAATACTTTTATTATATTCCAGTTTATTTTCTATAATTACTAATAACACGTCTGAGGTCAGTTTAGCTGTTTCCTGAAATTATAAGTCTCCATCTCAGAATCATATTTTGTTTTTTGATCCAATATTATGTACCAGAGGATGGATAGAAAAATACAGTTCATAGGACCATAAGATTGACCTTAGTTTTAAGGAAAGGAAAAAGTCAGTAACCAGGGTGACAAATAGGCCTAAACCTAAACATAAAGAGGAAATGATAGAATTTCCAATTCATGCTATTAAATCAAAATAAACTGTTAGAAAATGACTCAATAAATCTTTAGCTGAATTCAGAATTTTGGATGGTTCCCTTTTGTGTGATGCCCGAATCAATACCGTTCTTCTGGATTCTGGATCACTACCATTGCATAGATGACATTGACTTTCAGTAATTGCTCCACATCAACATGTAGACATGTTTGTGCAAACGCAAAAGTGACAAAACACTATATTAATAATAAAGAAAATGTATTCAAAGAAAAAAAACAAGACCAGTAATCACCATACTAATTTATATAATCTGTAATTATTTCTTTGAAATTCTCCTAAATCATTACTTGCTATCTCATAATTTAATTTGTCAGACTGCCCATTACGGGAAATTGTAAAAAAGATAAAGGGACACTTCATAGGAAACCACTAACTGCAAACTCATACCAAACCAGGCAACAATTTTATGTGTCTGGTTACTATGATGCTAGATGAGTGCAAAGCATACAATACATGTGCCTTGTGCCCTGTGATAGCATGGTACTTGTTTAGAGAAGATGACCATGCATATTAGACAGCAGTTGGACATTGGTGGATAATAAAAGTAAGACTGAGCATGAGCATAAATATTTCGTTTTGGAGGACCCTTTTTACTGATACTCTACTGTTTTGTTAATCTGATGTTGAGTTTAGTTGTTCACTAAATCAGAGCTTCTTAAAGAATAGGTCGCAGACTGTCACTGTTGGATCATGTGCGGCCGTGTCTCATCTTTGAATGGAATGGGAATGGACGGCATATGATTTGCAAAGCATTTTACCATTTGTGATGATTCTCTCCCAATCTGACGATCATCGTGGAGTGGCTCTCAAATACACTAAGAAGGACAAGATTGGGTCGTAAGGAAAAAAGTTTAAGAAACCCTGCCCTAAACCTTGGTGCACGATGTACTGACAGGAGGTGATTACAAGATAACTGCTGCAGCAGCAAGCAGGATCAGTAGGTGCAAATTTATTCAAGAAGTACAGCACTGTACTTTAAAATGCGAAATTGGGCGTCCTTCCATGAGTGATTCTGGCTTCACCAGATTGTCATTTCTTTTAGAGTCTTACTTATAGTGTTTAATTAGGTATGCATTTAAGATCCAGTTTCCACATGAACTTGAAGTGATCTTTACTAAACTACAAGTTGAATTTTTGTGTTTATTCATATGGCTTGTCCTGATTGTGAGTCCCTTTAATCCTACTTGTTCATTGCAATGAATGACACTTTCTAAAGGTTTGCCTGACAGCTTTGTTCTCAGACAGGACATGATAACACGGGGACATTAAGTTATAAATTCTCTATGAGGTGTACAATGTATGCTGCAAATTGGGTTATAGTCACATGATCACACAAGAAATATTTTGTGTGCAAAAAACTAGATATGAAACTCAAATCTTCATGTTGGTATGAATAGAAATATACACACATTGGGCAGATTTTCTGTCTGAGTCATCAATCACAGTGCAGACAGCTTTGCCAGCACAGACCGGCAGCAATAAGGCCTGAACTCATCGAGAAAAGCTGCACTCTTTGTCTGAACAATGCAATTCACTCTTGAGCAACACAATTCCCAGAAATTCACAACTCTACATGGTTCCCTCCCCAGGGACAGTCATGCCAGTTGACTGGTCAACAGCCTAAAGAATACACATCGCTGTTCACAGTAGATTAGTCAGTAGGCCAGAGATGTGCCTTCTATTCCACTTGTACCAAATAAAGAAGTGGCAGGCACCAATCAGTGTAAAGAGCCTGAAGAGTACACTACCTACAGTATTTCTTCAGGTGATTTTATAAAATGAATTAAAATTAATTTTGATACATCCTTTTTTGATTAAAAGTGGGGAAATATTGCATTGCACAGAATAACAGGTTTCAAATATAAAATAAATATAGCTAAGCTCTGGTGTGTATGTGAGCATGACTTTTGATGGACTGGTGTCCTGTCGAGGTTTGGGTCTCATTTGACAGAAGGTGATTTGGCTCAATGCAATCTTGAATAGGACAAACAGTTTAGAAAATAGATGGATGGATAGATGGGACACACCTAATCATATAAATACTTACAGTAACTATAAAGACAATGCATAATTCTGAAAGAATGTAAATATTTATCAGTGATTTGTTCACAAATTCAAAATGTATCATTTTCTATCTTTCCTCGCAGGGTACAACTTGCAGCTCATAGATGGATGCAGTAGGTAAAATAAATATCAGCTCCCCTCTCCAGCATGAACGGACAGATCTTTGTGAAAGAGGGATACTTTCAAACACTAGTACCAACCTTTAAACAGGGCATTTCAGCGCTTAAAAAACTGAGATAATATGAGTCCAGTAGAGACCTCATGTCAAGATTCACACACAATGACAATCATATGTTTTAAGCAGCCAGGAAATGAACAGGTACACTAATTGATCAGAGGGCGCAGTGTAACTGGGCAAATGTAACGATAGTGGAAGACTTCCCGAGTATCCCATCCAGGGATCGATCTTCCGTTGCACCTAACTCTGTTGGAATAGAGTTTTGCTTCTCGTCATTCTGCAATGAGCTATGCATTGTAAGGAAATTAATAGTTGAGCTGTGCAATAATGGACAGATGAACCGATAAACAGTTGTGAAGCACGATAAGAGAGACAAAACACTGAAAGTGCAACCAGAATCTACTGTACCAAAACTCAGAGAAAGAGAAAGGGTATATGTACAGTGATCTGTGAATGTTACCACCAGCAGCAATTTCTCATCCAAATTAAAATTATTTATTTGGATAATAGGAAAGGAAGACAGCATCAGACAGAAATGAAGTACAAAATAAATCTAAATCTCAAAACTTTTCAGTTGTCACAAATCATTATATTTTGTCATGTCTCTTTCTTCCAGCTGAAAAAAGAGTGGGACATCTACATTTTTAGACTTTGTGTCCTCACATCATTTGAATATTTTGTTATATTCTCTTAACACATACTTTGCTTGCTACACTGTTCATGCAAAGACTGGCCTCCCTTCCAGGCCTGATTCCTGCCTTGAATTTGTTATTGCTAAGATAACCTCTGGCTTCTAGTGACCCTAATGTGGAAAAACAGGAACAGGAAATCAATGAATGATTTATTGCTATTTTTCTTGCTATTGCTTTGTTTAGTGATCTGTGTCTGCTGCACTTTTCTTTTCTGCCATATACTGCAATTTTCATCATTTTTAAAGCAACAATTAATTTTTCATTGCACAGTAAGTATAAGGTATATAGATAAGAAAGGGATTTCAGTTCAAAGTATTATGAGACGGACCTTTGGAAGAAAGATGAACTAAATAATTTAAGGTGAATGGCCAAATTCTTTTTTACATTGTAGATCCCAAAGAAGCTTATTTACACAGTGTTCAGTGATGTTGCCTCACAACTCCAAATTGTTGTTTCTGTCTGCATTGAGTTTGCCCAGGTGTTTAATTCTCCCCAAAAATCCCAAGATTAGATATCCTACATTAACTCAGGGCTCTAAAGTGGGTTAGTGTGTGGGAGAATGAATGTTTCCAGTAAGGTACTAAAGCCCCTTCCAGTATTGGTTCCTATCTTGGGCTTGATGCTACTAGAATCAGCTCCTGATATTGCTATGCCTTGAAAAAGCAGGTTCACCAAATGGGAATGGGCAAGTGAATAATCGATAGCCAAAAAAAGAAATTGATTAGGAGTAAGTAAAAAGAAGGACAAAGTTAATATATATATATATATATATATACACATATATCTATATATATATATATATATATATATATATACACATATATCTATATATTGTCAGGGATGCCGGGGCGATGACCCGGCCAGGACGTCCTGAGGAGCCTGAAGAGGGCGTGCGCCCACCTTGGATCACGTGGGGGCCGCCACCCTGGTTGCTTTGGGGGCCACGGGTTGAGGGATTGGAAGCCCAGCCCTGTAGGGGCCCGTGGTCACCACCAGGGGGCGCCCCAATGCCTTGGGAACCCTGGGCCTTAGCACTTCCGCCACACCAGGAAGTGCTGGGGGGAATAGAAGCAGGGACACCCGGAATGCTTCCAGGAGTACGGCCGGCACTTCCGCCACACAGTGGCGTGTCGCTGGATGATTCCCAGGAAGCACCTGGAGCATATCCGGTTGAAGATAAAAGGGGCCACCTCCCTTAATTTGGGGCTAGAGTCAGGTGGAAGTAGGACAAAGCAGGAGAAGCAAGAGTGGAGGCGGCCCGAAGAAAGGCATAGAGTGTAGCCAGGACTTTGGGGGTTTGTGTGTGCACTTTTGACTCTGTAAATAGACTTGTAAATAAATGTATGGTGGTGGTGGAAAACAACATGTCTGCCTGTCTGTGCCCGGGTTCCGTTCACAATATATATATATATATATATATATATATATATATATATATATATATATATATATATATATATTATAGGAAATATAGTTGTGTTCTTGGTAATTTATGTTTTATTTGATACCACGGACATTTTGGATGCACAAGTCTTTTAAAACTCATGATATAAATATTAAAAATGACTCCAGGTCAAGAATACTTCATATCCTTTGCTGTAAGCCAAGCACTACTTCCTTCCTGGCTATAGCTTTTTCCTACTCCCTGCTTTGACACAGTAAAAAAAAATGACTTCTCAAAAGTTAGGTAGAAAGGATGACATTTGCCTTTTGTTTGTAGAATAATGCAACTGTATGTGAAGTTCTACAGATGACTTGTAAAAAAAACAAGGATAAAAGCAACGGTGAATGCGAAAGACAACATTTAAGCAAAAATATTGGCAATTTGTTAAACCAGCCTGTCAAGTTATGAAAAAAATGCTATCATAAACCATGATGTCCAGTTTTTCCAGTACAAAATCAAGAAAAATAAAACTCCTTTATGTAAGACACTATGAAGATTAGAAAGTATACAGACAAGTTAAGATCTAGTTTCTTGAGGTTATATAATTAGCTAATAACAAAGTGATCCAAAATCATAATGCAGCCATTTGTTAAAAGAGTGCATTAAGCATTAGGACTGGACATTTGTTAATTGTTCTGCAGAAATCAAGTTAATATAATTGAATATCATATGGAAATGAAAAAGTAGAAAATTAGCTGATAGAAAGGCTTGTGCTACTTTGGGGAAATAACTGTGTCAAGAAAGCGGTGGTAGAAACATTTTAAATTAGAAGTATTCTCATGCAAATAAAATTTACCTCATGAACACATTCATCCTTGTTCTAAGCCAAATTGATTTATTATAGCTTACAGTAGAATGACCACTTTAAAGTCTTGTTTGTCAAAAATAATCTGTATGTGTTGTATCAGTAACAACACAGAGCTACAGTAAGTAAACAAAAGAAACAACAGTGTCACCATTATTGCTTTTCTAATAGAAGTGATGTTAATGTTTGGAAAAGCCACTGTTCTACTACTAATAACCCAGAATAATGGAATTTACTGTTTCCTAAACACAAGCCTTCTGACCTCACCACAGACTCATTAGTAATGAATAGTTTGAAATGTTCTTAATTTACCAGCATTTACACTGTGCATTCACTGAAGGACCTTTCTTCTTTAGTCGATGCAATGATGTGCACTTTACTCCGCCTAATGCTGCATTTTAAGTGAAGCTGTTTAAAATCTGTTAGATGACTGCTGCATTAGAGTTTCACATTCGAGAGAAAAACACTGGAGGCATTTAGATAACTTGCAAATTAGGGAAAATAATTTGGCTCCAGTGAGAATTTACTTTGCATTGTGATAACTTACAGTTTATGTAATTAACTTACAAAACAACTCAAGGGTTTGTGTGTGATTTGCATATCAAACAGTGTGCTGCAGTGGAAAAAAACAAAAAAATATATTACAGTATCTATCTATCTATCTATCTATCTATCTATCTATCTATCTATCTATCTATCTATCTATCTATCTGTGCTTGCAACCCTTTTGTCTTGTAATTTCCTTTTAAACTCACATTCATGCAAGACTACTCACAGATATCCAACACTGAGACACAATTTGCATTAATGCCTAACTATCCAACTTGTTGTCAAGAGGTACAAGAGCTAGCTTGCATTTCAAATTCAGTATATATTAGCTAAATATTGAACAATAAAATGTCACCTCCATATTTATATTGTGCCTTCCACACAAAGTTTATTGGTATGAAGTTATTAAAGCTGCTTATATGTGTGTTGGCTGACTGCAAAGTCTTTTCTTGCAAAAATATGAAATGAGACTACAATATCTTTTGACCTGAAGCAGATAATTCAGAGCTGTTTAATTGTTATTTTGCTTAATAAAAAAGGCCTCCGGTTACCTGAGGAATTTCAGTATTGTCTCAGCCTTTTGGTTTTCAGGGGTACCAGGGGTATTCTGCCAAAGCAATGCTAGGTTGTAATGTGTAGTTTACGCCTTTGTCTTTATCACTAGTCCATCTTAGTGTACTTTGAATAGGCACGTTTAAGTTTGTTTCCACTCTATCTCTTCATTTTGATCTGTATGTTTCTCTTTCGTCACCCATTATTTTATCTTTGCCTAATATATGAATTTACAATAAAAGACAAAATAAGCTTGTATTTATGGGTATTAGATATGAAAGGTTTGTTTAAAATAATACTGGCAGATTAGTTGACCTGCATAAGGTGAACTTATTCTATCTGCCTAGTAGGTTGTTGATTATTATACATTCATCATGCCCTTCGTTTGTAATCAGAGGAAAAGAAATAGGTTTTCTCCAAAAAAAATATTACTTGTAGGTCTGCAAACTTTTAAGTCAAGTTGTATATTAATATTGTGCTGAAAAATGTACACTAATTAAAGTCACATTTATTTTGCACTCTACCATCATGCTTTTGCGATAGAATCATATCATATGTGTGAGCATCTATTTCTAAAAAAAAACATCCAGCAGTTTACATTTTTGAAAGTGGATGATGGCTTTTAGTTATGTTTCAAGTGACACGTCAGAGACTTCATGATCAAACACCTCAGGAAACCCACTGTGGCACATTTCAATTCTCTTGACCAGAGAAACCTTCATCTGTCTATTTGTGTTCCATCACATAGATTTGAAGATAACCATCAAAGAGAAACAGTAGAAAGTAAACTTAGTCTTAAACATGTTTTTCTTATCATCCAGCAATAAATGACAGAGTCATCTTTGATCTCACACTTCATCTTCCCAGATTGCCTTTTTTTCAAGCCAAACTGGACTTCCTCCCTTTTCATCTCCTCACATTTTCACAGATATCTCTTAACTCTCTTAACCTATCATTTATAACCTGCTTTTTTCCACCTTGGCTCTAACATTCATGTGCTTTTCCTTTTTGCAGATGCATTCTGACTTAGGCCTTCTTTAGTTTGTTTAAGTATACAGTATGTTGTCATATTTAATTTAGAAAATTATATTCTCTAATGGCTCAAACATTTTCTTTAATGGTTAAGGGATATTCAGTTCTGATTAAATAAGAAAATGCAATTATTTCTAGGACAGCACACAGTAAGCGAAATATCCTGCCAAACTGTTATTTTAGGCAGATGATGAGTTCTCCACCCAGTTAATCTTAGAAAACTCACTTCAGTGGGTCATGTAGGCTAATAACGGTAAAGCTGTTTAGGGACGGGGAATGCTGGTTAAATATAGATTTCCTGAGATAGCCCTTTCTCTTCAATTTCCCTTTTCTACTCCTAAAATAAGAAAAAGTAATTAATGACCGTGCAAGTCTGAAATTTAAAGATAGATAGATAGATAGATAGATAGATAGATAGATAGATAGATAGATAGATAGATAGATAGATAGATAGATAGATAGATGCAATTACTTCTAGAAATCGATTTTGGAACTATTCCAGGTATGCTAAAATCCTTTATAGATACAAATGGCAGCCTACTCCTTCCTTACTATGCCTTTACTACCTATATTAATGCACAGTCAAAAAAATTAATTTCAAAACACACGATAAACAGTTACAAATTTTAAAATACAATTTGACAAAAAAGGATCAAGAACATAATTAGGCAAGTTCCTTTTATACAATACACTATGTTACCAATTTATATTATATACAGTATGTGAAATATTCACACAAGCAAGTATATTGAATGGCATATTGGTTAATACTGCATCTCTATAGTCTTGGGATTGATTTCCAAAAATGAACTGTGCATGACGTTTTCTTTTGATACTATGAAAATTAATTGGCAACTCTAAAACTGGCCGATTGTAAGTGAGGGCAGATGTGTGTGAATGAGTGCCCCCAGTAATAGACTGATACCCCATTTTCTATTTCTGCCCAGAGCTACAAGGCCTGGGGCCTCATGTATGAACGGTGCGTATGCACAGAAATGTTGCGTAAGAACTTTTCCACGTTCAAATCGCGATGCATAAAACCTACACTTGGCATAAAGCCACGCACTTTTCCACGGTACCTCATACCTTGTTGTACGCAAGTTCTCCGCTCGGTTTTGCAGACTGGCGGCACCCAGCGTCAAAGCAGTGCTACTGTTCCTTATTTTCCTGACGCGGCTTTATAAATACACCGAAACTAACCACATATTGTTTATTAGTGTAATGCATCTGATTGTAATTAACTTGTAACAATATAATGGTCCAGGGAACAGCCATAGTATTCCAAATACCATAACTGCTTTAGCGTTCTTACTCTCACTTCTCCTTCTTCTTCTTCTTTCAGCTCCTCCCTTTAGGAGTTGCCACAGTGAATCATCTTTTTCCATATTACTCTCACTGCACCACTCGGAGTATTTATATCACTGTATCTGAGTGGGGAATCACAGCAGCAGCTGATCAGAAAGAGAATTATCGGTATACAGCTTCAAGGACACGCTGCCTCAGCCACTGCAAAACGTTTTAAAGCCTTTCCTGTACGGACCTCGCGGTTCAAAAACAGTCTCATATCAAGAACTTTAAATGCACTCAATCAATTGCACCTTGTAAAACTGTTTGTACTTATAAGTACAATCACCCCACTGTAAACTTGCACTATAGTTATAATATCGCACAACCTGAGCCACTTTATAAAGCGCGTATTTACATATGATGACGATATCATTTTTAAGGTGAAATGCAGCAAAATATATTAAATTATACAGATAAAACTTTAACTTTATTTAAATAATCTATATTCTTCACTGGGAGTGTCGTGAAGGATAGAATAATTAAACATGTACTACGAAGATATTTCAATGTTCCTTAAACGTTTTGAAGAATCGGCTAAGCTTACAGATGGCTTAATGTCTATTACAGAGCTGATTGTGAGGCGATCGGTTACTTGGGGAAAGAAAAGCAAGGACTGCAGTGGCGGCTACGCCAATATATATTGAATATAAAACAGAAAGAGAAAATAACAACATAGCTAAAAACCCAGCGACAAATTTCGGCAAAAGTTAAATGCTTTTGTCATGAACACGAGGTGGCTATGCAGTGTCTGCAAAGGGACGTGGCCATCCGCCGTGCATAAGCTACCTTACTGACATTGGCGGCTAAGGAGCCATCGATTCTTCCTCTGCCCAGTGCCACCACAAGCCTAGAGCCGCCCCTGAGTACTGCTGCAATACATTATTTCATCGAAGTGAAACACATGTTTATTAACGTGCTTTAACTCCTATCATCATAAAAATGATATCATGTATACATCTCAGTATTTTAGTTATTCAGAGAGCTGTAATATCACAAACGTAATGTATTCTGTGTCCAGTTGGAGGAAGAGAGCCGGTTTAAGAAGCAAGTAGTGATTCACACACATAGAGCACATAGAAGATCACATACAAAACAAAGCATTTAACGTGCTCCTTTAATTACGATGTGATTTGAGAAACTGGTTAATTAAACGATTTTAAGATGAAGCTTATGATGGTTCTACTTTAATGACAAAATAAACTATGTGATTAAAGTGGAAAAGTCGAGATTGAAGTTGACATTTCGTGCTTTTTCCCCACTGTGTGCCTTTTTTTCTCTGTACCCTAATAAGCTTTCATATGACACTCAGACAGTGGGCTACAACTCGCCTTTTAACGGTGACTTTGATATGTGACTTCTTTTTTATTTCCGGCACTGTGCGATTTGTGAATGTGAGCTTTCAAGTTTCTCCAACACGATATGTCACTCGATCAACTTCCTTTTGTTGATTATACCACGTTTTATTTGAACAAATAGTATGTTTTTCTTTTGCCTCCACTTGGTAAACGCTGAAATTCTTATATTTTCCCCCGTGCTTTTCCCATTGTCTTTTCACAGAAGGCTGAGCTTAAGGGCGATTTATATTGATTTGCATATTCAAAGAGGCGTAATTCTGGGAAAAGTTGGGGCGTTACATAAAGCGCGTACACGAGCGTTACTTTTCACGCCGATCGGGATTTATGTAGCGGAAGAACGTGGAAGTTGAAGTACGCACAGATTCCTGCATCTGGATTTTTCTGTGCGTAAGCACATTTCGGCTTTTGTGTTTACGCCATGTTATAGTGCGAGTTCTACGCACGGCGTTATACATGAAGCCCCTGGTGCTGACTCACTGCAGCCCTGACATTGATAAGTGGATTAGAAAATGGATGGATGCATGTCATGTAATACATATTATTTATCTAAAAATATTAATTTCACTAGCTGTGGATGTATACTGACAAAAATGTACACTAATGCAGAGAAAATATTTCCAGACGTTTCATAAATATCTTAGCTCCATCAAGAAATTGAGCTAATTTTCTCAAAATGTGTTTACTTTATGTATTGAACAGCTCTGTGATATGGAAGTACTTACAACATGAAAAAGGTGCTCATCAAAAAGATTGTAGAATTCAATGAATTCTATAAAATGTCATTATGTATACAGTGCCTATAAAAAGTATCCACCTTGTGTTATTGTGCTATTACCCTGTTCTATTACCCTCAAAGTACCCTTACTTACTTTCTTGTAGGGCCCAGATATGTTTTCCAGGGATACAGTAAGTGGACTCATAAAGTTCATTACTAGATTGGTCTGTTCTCGCACCTTAAGATCAACAATCACATACATAAAAATATACAAAATCGCACAGACCCTAATCGCATAAGTGCCGTATGAATAACACATGCACACCCCATCACTCCCTAGCACTTTAAGAGTCTTACTTATCATTGGCACAAACAATGTACAATGTCTTAAACATACCTCAGACATAAATATTACTTTGGTCTCTAAGAATATATTTAAACATGCAAAGGTTCAACATCCTCAGCTATAGACCATTTATCAGCCAATGATGTCTTACTTTTACAGTATTGTTTCTTCTATTGGATGAAGCATCCCTCCTCAGCCTGATAAAACCCACGGAACAGAGTGTATGGCAACCTCCTACTACTCCAGGTGCTCTTAATATTTACTTTATTACTTCAATGACCAGCTATAAAGGCAAATTATATAAATTTAAAAGCAATGTGATATCTGCCATTTATAAAAAAAAATCTTGGCAGGGAGACCAGGGAGACGAGACGTGATCTTCTTGGAAGAGACACTTTAACGTCACGTGAGACAAGACAGCGAGACAGAAGGACAGCTGCTGTACAGGCTTTTGAATGATTGATGTGCAGCGAGACAAACAGAACATGCACCTTGGCAGAAAAAGCACAAAGCCAGCAGCTGATCTGTCTGCATCTCCTTAGCGTGCGTTCAGCTCCCCCTTCACAATGCGAGCAGGAGACACAAAGTGGCAAAAGGACAGCTGCTTTACAGGCTTTTAAATGATCGCCGCAAAGCGCAACAAGCAGAACACGCAGCTCACCAGCAGCAGCAGCAGCAAGACAGCAGCTGATCTGACCTTATCTCTTTAGCGTGCATTCAGTTCCTCCCTTCATAAGGTAAGCAGCGTTATACACCCTGCGAGAAAAAGATTGAACCACACCCAGGGCAGGAAATAAAGGACAAATATTGGTTGTACAAAAGTTTTAAAGTTAAAGTGAAAATAATATATGTAACAATTCCCATGAAAATAAGAATCTCTTTAAATTGTATTTCCGGTAAACCAAATCCGGGGGTGGGGGAGCAAAGTGAGCAGGGGGTAGAGCCCCCAAGTTTATTAAAGAATAATAATACCAGTAGAAGAAAGTATACAAGAAAATATAGATAGGAAATTCTAGATATATAGCCTTTAGAATAAGCTTACAAAGAATGTCAAGGATTGGATGTTATCCTTTGATCTAGTGATCAGGGTTATTTATAAGATGCTTTCATTGGTGTTCAGATGTAACAGTCACACATGGCTTGGTATCCTCTTCTCATGTCACCTTCACTCTCTCCTGTCCTTTTTGTCATTGCAGTTTCCTTTTTTCTCTTTTTTAGACTGTTGGACAAGCCATATTTATGTTAAAATTCCATGTGGAGTTTCATCATGGTGGCCTAACCTACCCAATAAAGACAAACGAACAGGCTTAACAACTCTGTGAAAAGGTGATTGACAAGCACAAGTCAGGAGATGTAGACAAGATAATATCCAAGGAATGGATTATCCCTTGTAGTCCAGTAAAATCAATCATTAAGAAATGGAAAGAATATGGCAAAGCTGTAAATCTGCCTGACAGGCAGTCCACAAACACCAAGCGATTGTGCAAGAAGAAGACTAGTAAGGGAGGCCACCAACAGACCTATGATAACTTTGAAGGTTATAAACTACAGTGGATGAGATCAGAGAGACTGTTGCTTGGGTGCTTCACCAGTTGCAGTTTTATGGGAGAGTTACAAAGAGAAGCCATTGTTAAAAAAACGTACATGACATCTCACATAGTGTTTGACAGAAATCACATGGAAGTCAGCTGGAAGAAGGTTCCAAGGTCTGATAAGACCAAAATTTAGCTTTTTACACGTTATCAAAAACATACCCTCCCCACGCTCAAGAATGGTGGTTGCAGTATCACGACTTGGACACTTCCTTGAAGCAAGTACTAGAATGTTGTGAGGGTAGAGGTTAAAATGAATGCAGCAAAACAGAGTGAAATCCTGGTGGAAAACCTGATGTAGTTAGAAAGAAACCTGGATCATGGAAGAAGATTTGTTTTCCAGCAAGACAAGAACCCCAAGCACAAAGCCAATGTTAATATCCTGTAGTGGCCAAGTAAGAGTTTAGATGTCTACCCAATTGAGAATTTGTGGCTGGACTTGAAAACGTTTGTTCACTCATGCCCCCCTACAAATTGACAGAGATTGAGCAGTTTTTCAAAGAAAAATGGAGAAACATTGCAGTGTCTAGATGTGAAAAACTAAAGGAGACCTGTCCACACAGAGTCAACGCAGTCACGGCTGCCAAAGCCACATCAACAAAATATTGACCTGAATGGGGTGAATACTAATGCAGTCAATTATTTTGTGTTTTATATTTGTAATTAGGTTGGATTGCTTTAAAGAAATCTGTTTTAATTTTAGCATTAAATATTCTATTACTGTTGTTCAATGCCAAAAATCAAACTTTGATTCCATGTTGTATAACAATAAAATGTGAAAACCTCCAGGAAGGTGAAAACTATTTTAGGCACTGATGTTATATTAAGTCCAACTATAACAGCAGAACATTGTCCATTTATTCTTCCTTTTGTCCATCTATCCATCCATACTGTACATTGTCTGAAAATGTACACCCAGGAGGAGGAGAGGAGGGCTTGTGCCTCCTCCAGACCGCGAGGGGGCATCCGTCCTGGTTATATTGGGGGCCTCGGGTAAGGGGCTTGGAAGCCCAGCCCTGTAGGGACCCGTGGCCACCGCCAGGCGGTGCCCCGATGCCAGTTCATCCCGTGTGGTTCTCCCGGCCGGGACGCCTTGGAGGACCAGAGGAGGGCGTGTGCCTCCTCCAGACCGAGAAGGGGCGTCCGTCCTGGTTATGCAGGAGGCCTCGGGTAGGGGGCTTTGAAGCCCAGCCCTGTAGGGACTCGTGGCCACCGCCAGGCAGTGCCCCAGTGCCTATTTATCCCGGGAGCCCGGCACTTCCGCCACACCAGGAAGTGCCGGGGGGAAGACGACCGGGGAGACACGGATGACTTCCGGGTGCGCAGCCGGCACTTCCACCACACAGGGGTGTGGCCAACGTTAAGTGCCGGGAAGCAGCTGGAGCCCATCCGGGTTCCCATAAAAGGGGCCGCCTCCCTCCAGTCATTGGTGGAAGTCGGGAGGTAGCAGGACTGAGCTGGAGAGAGAGAACGGGAGGCGGCCAGGAAGGCACAAAGACTGTGGGCCCTGGACTTTGGGGAAATCGGTGCAAGAGGCACTGGGGATTGTGAGTGCACGTGACTTTGACATTGAAACTGTAAATATTGTACATAGTATTAATAAACGGTGTGTTGGGTGAAAATATGTTGTCCGTCTGTCTGTGCCAGGGCCAGCGTTCACACTGTTTATTGTTGTAGTGGGTTAGAGACTATGAAGGCAGCACTGAGGGCATAACAGGAATGAACCCTAAATGTAAATGCTCTCTTATACTGGACTGGCCCTTAGTCCATTTTACCTAATAAAGTAATTAGCTATATGTGTAGGTTCAGTACCTTAAAACTTTAAGTGATATTCATATTCAATATTATCATAACTAAAAGAACTTATTATTCTTTGAACACTTCATTCAATTGCATACTATTTGCAGTTTGATATTTTTCTTGCAGTGTTGCCACATCTTTATTTTGAACACAGATATGTTTACAGACTGAAATAATGTTTATTGAAACTTAGCAAGTTTAAAGCTAGTTGTATATCTGGGAGAAGAATTGCTTGTAGGAGTTTGAGCAAGCGTTGCCTGGCAACCATAGTCTATAATAGCAAGGATAACATGTGAAAAGTCTGGACTGCGAAGATGTGGGAAATACTGGCCCAATTAATTTTATGTAAAGATTTATTAGTTTTTGTGTGCCACGGCCACACATCCTCACAAGCTGATAGTAGAATATTGAAGCAAAGCATAAACAAGAATCAACAGAGACTACCCAAATAGGAAAATAAATAAGAAGATACTTATATGTAAGTTTGGATAATGGTCGGTGTCATACATAAGATAACAACATAATCTCATTTGTATTGTGGTGATATTGACTGCAAACTACTAAACAAACGACACAGAAATGTCACACTTACATGGAAAGAAAACACAAACTAATGACTTTCAGAACCATATTTAATAATAACATCATAATGTAATATTACAGAACATTCTCAAACCCATTTAATTCAATTTATGATCATTAAGGCCAAGAGCTACATCAGATACAAGGCTGGAAACAGCACTGGACAGGATGCCAGTCCATCACATGGCACACTTATGCACACATACAAATAGGAGAGACATATTTGGAAAATAAATTAAAAATTATTCTGTGCAAAAATATATTTTCATCAAGAAGTATACAATTTAGCAATATAAGTGCAGAAATCACAATGAAACTCTGATGTGTCCTCATATATGAATTTAAAATGATACATAATGTCACACATGCACCACACAGCCACACATTCATAGGTTGTTGCTGACTCAGTGCTAAGAACCCCATCCTTCCTGACACTATTCCTTCCAGCAGCCATACCATCAGTATTTCAGGACAGGTAATCCAACTGAGGCTAAACATGTTTGGTCCTGGCCAGTACTTTGATGAGAGACCAACCAGAAAAAGGTTTGGTTGCTGCTGGAAGAGGTGATGGTGAGGCCAGCAGGGAGTGCTTACCCTTTGGTCTGAATAGTGACGGGGACTCTGTGCTGTAAATATGGTGCTGTCCTTTGGATAATACGTAAACTTGAGATCCAGACTTTCTTTGATCATTAAAGATCCCTGGGTATCTTTTTTGTGAAGAGTAGGGTGTATTCTCCAATTTCCAGGCTAAATTGCCCACCATGACCTACTCACTCTATCCCCCTAATCATCCCCTGTCTCTAATTGGCTAACTATCTTTCACTGCTTGACCACTTAACAGCTAATGCATGGTAAGCATACTGGCACAAAATGGCTGCTTTCTCATCTTCCAGACTCCCCACTCACTATGAAAAAGCACTTTGAGTAGTGAGAAAAGTAGTGAGGAAAGCACTATATCAATGCAAGTAATACTTATTATTATTATTACTAGGAGGCTCTGCCTCCTGCTCGCTTTGCACCTGAGCCACTCGAAGGACATTGGGATGCTTCTCCATTACAAAAAGCTATTATATTTAAAGAGATGTTATATAGAAAAGCATGCAGGGCGCGGGAGGAAGATGGTTTGGGCCTTAGTTATTATAGATAAAAAAATCAGTTACTTGAGTATTTCACTACAACTGTTGTGACAGTTGTGACAGCTATCGCTCCCTTGAACCCTTGTCCAAGACGTCAGATACGATATAAAAGTCCAATACTTGACTTTATTTGAACTGCACAGTGCACAAAGCACCAACCTCTCCGCAATACTCATTAAATTCACCAATAATCAATAGTAATACAATCCTCCACTCCGAGATGCATTGCCACCCTTCCACCCAGCTCAGCTCATTGTCTGGGAGTTCCCACAATCCTTATATAGTCCCTTACCCGTAAGTGTTTCCAATCCCCAGTCCATGTGATCTCCTATCACTTCCGGGTCAGATCAAAAGTCCTTTTCTTCACCTTGGAAGCACGTCATTCCCCTTGTCCATGTGACTTGAACATAGTTCCGGGGCTTAAGGCAAATAATCGTTGTTCCTCCCAGGGCTCCACCTGGTGGCGTGGGGGTATTGGCCGGGATGAACGGCTGGCCATATATCACAGTACTCCTCCCCCAGTGAAGAATTATAATTCAGAATGGCCAGCCCAGCGAGGGAAGTCTTTCTCCAAGAGGAGTTTCCGGTCGAGCCTTGGCTGATCCTTGTTCCGTATTCCCTGGAGAATCTAGGGGGAATATTAGTCCAATTCGATACCTGGTCCCATGTTCTCCAAGGACAATTTCACTAAATGTGTCCCGACCGTTGGCATCCGTAGCACTGTCTCCGTCCTCCTGTTATTCTGCCACTGCGGAACTGAAAACAATTAGGAAATGTTAACTCAGCCCCTTTTCTCGCTGAGGAGGAGACCCCAGCCATTTCTGAAGTTTCCACATCTTTTCTTTCTTTGTCAGGAGACCCCCGTTTTACTTTTGGGATCTCCTGTTTGCTTTGGGTGTTTTCCACAGTCTGAGTCTCTCTATTTAATAAAGAGAGACCCTTTCCTGTCTGCACCCCTCTAGACTTATTTTTTAAACGGCTCGGGGTTTTCAGGACCGAATCGCTCCGAAAGACAGCACCATCCAGCTGCTCCGAATCGATCGGCCCTTCCCCTGACCACTCGGTCAACGTTCCACACTCTTTTGTAGGGCAAGCAGTGACTTGGCACCCGCTACTTATCAATTGTGGGCCCGGATCACACTGCGTCCCTATTTCATTATATATGGTACCGGCATTACCTGCCTGTACCACCAAATCATATAACACAGGAGGCTCTCGGCCTAATCGCCGCAAGTACTCACTTACTTTCTTTATGGGCTTTTCGGCCATCTCTCCCAGTTTCCTGATGATCTTCTGAATCGCTGCCACCATCTGAAAAATATCTTTTACGGGCTCGATCAATCTCTTGAGTTCCCGCATTTCAAAACATTTAATTAATTCGGCTGGAGGTATACTCACTTCCTGGTTCACGTTACCGTCCGGCTGGGAGCCAATGAACACGCCTGCTGTCGGCACGTGCTCTGACAGGTCTCGCGAAGGCTGCTGGGAATTGGAGTTCTTTTGGGAGGACCAGGCCGCCATCTTTGGCTGACTGCAATCTGCCTGTGTCAATTTGTCAGCGGATCGATTGGTCATTTCCCGAGCCTCCTTACCTTTTTGTGCATTGAACGGTGCTTCACTCGCCTCCCCTTTCCCCTTCGGAATGTCCAAGTCTTTCTCTTCGGATACGAAGGCACAAACAGTGGGCAGCGGACCTCCTCCTTCCCAGAAAACACTGGGGTTGATCACGTGTCCCTCGCCAGCTGCCAACATGCGGAGGTCCTCTTTAATGCTCTTTGGCTCGAACAGGAGTGTGCCACTGTCTTTGGGAAAGTCTCCTTCCTCCCGTGGAGCCTCCAGGTGATCATCTTCGAGGTACATGCACGGGGCAAAGTGTGTTATTTTAAATGGATTATCGATGGAATTCCTGGCACATACCTCAGAGCGATCGTCTGTCCCTGGATGCTTTTTCGGACTTGTGTATCCGCTCCATAGCTACTCCCGAGTGTCAGCCATTATGAGCGTAGTTTTTCCACTGGCGATGTTGCTCTGCTTGCCCTTCTTTCTTCCCATTCCGGACTTGGTAAAGAGGGTTTCCGGCGTTGTTGCTGTGTGTCTGTACATCGTCTTCAGGGGGTTCTCTGCCCACAGACAATTTATGTACAGGTCCTCTGCAAAAGACGGACCTTCATATTTTCTTCTCATCAAACGCTCCATCGTAGATAAGGGGTGCTCTTACAATAAAGGTGTATGAGGGTGTGAGATGCAAAAAACACAAATCAGATGAAAACATTGCTTCGGAATAGTTCAGGTATTACCGTGTGGTCAAGTCAGCACAATACATAGAAAAAAAAAGACAGTGTGCTCCGTAGTTACTCTCTCAGGTGTCATAATCTCTTGGACCAATAGAGTGAGTTTTCTGCATTCAACTAATATGACCGACATTATAAAATACCAGAAATTATATGGTAAAATCAAGTCCCGACTTATCGCTGGGAGAACTTATCTGTGAGAATATATGGTATTATTATTATTACTACTGTGAGAAAATCAAGCCACTACAATGGAACATGAAGCAATGTCTTGAATGCTCCTTAGGCTACATGTACCAAAGAAGAAAAGCAGAATAGCCCAGACGGGAAGGAGAGGAGCCATAACAAACAGATAAGAAGTATATCTTTTCCAGAATTCCAAATGGAACATTCAAAATCTGGCAGGGGTCAAGATGCAGGCAGCCAATAAAGCACATTGAGATGTACAGTATATAAAATGGACTAGACTTGAAGACACAGCTCGACTAAAGGCTTTTTGCAATGCATAATGCCAGCTTCTATAGCAGAAATCTCAAGCCAGTCTCATATGATTGCAGTGTAATTAATGTTGCTGAGAAACAGTTGCAGATGGATAGCACCAGATGTAAACAGCACTCAAATTGAAGAGTCGGGGTAGAGTTCATACCCCATCATGAAATACTTTAATTTGCTTCACTACACAGGTCTATCAAAGTCAGTAATGAGGAGTTTGCTCCAAATTTGGAAATCACCACATAATTTGTTGTTTCACCATTACCAGTTTTTGTTCATTCTTTTTATCGATTTTTGGTGGTCAGTTGGGTCAACATTTATGCAAACTGTGGTTTGCAACCTCAAAAGATTGTTGCTCCATTTAAATGTAATTTATTATTGTATGATATCATGTTTCAGGCAAAAGTACGGTTTGTTTCCATGATGATGTTTCTCAGATTTCCCTGGGACTGTGTGACACATGATGTCACTTATGTAATCGCATAAAAGTCAGCATGAGTGTTTCCACATTTTCCAAGACTGGATAAAAACCATAAATGAATTGGTGGTCTGTTCTTAGGTGTGTTTCTGGTTTACAGACTCCCCTTTCTGACTTTTCTGACTTCCTTTCTGACTTTTCTGACTTTGGGTTTATCTTAAGACTAGAAAAGATAGGCTTGACTCGCAGTTATCAATCTTGGCACAGCTTTTGTATATGTCTTCTCTCCTGGCCCCTACAAGAGCCATGGAGAACAGACAGGGATCCCGGGTGGATGACAGCATGACCTCTTGCCAAGTTGGAAGGTGTCAGGGGATGGACAAGCAGAAACTGGAGTCCAGGAGCAGTTACAGCCTCCTTTTACATGGAGTCCAGAAGTGCAGTCCTGTCATGGTCTCTGAATACCACAAATGGATGCTGATGGAGGGGGGACTGTCCTTGTTCCCAGAGAACCCAGAAGCTCTCCCAACAAGTAATGCTGCGTCAGTGGAAACCAGAAGGCAGTAGGTGACACTCAACCGGGGGTAGAATAAGAGGGAAGTGTTTAATTGTTTTAATAATTCTTTACATTTATATAGCGCTTTTCTCACTACTCAAAGCACTCAGCAATTGTAGGTTAAGGGCCTTGCTCAAGGGCCCGACAGAGCAGAGTCCCTATTGGCATTTACGGGATTCGAACTGGTAACCTTCAGATTGCCAGTGCAGATCCCTAACCTCAGAGCCACCTCAGTTTTAGTATGATTATTGGCTGTGTCAGTTGTACAAGGTGTTTGGTCGAATAAAAAAAACATTATTTTAACATGTGTTGGGCATTATTGGGTCTGGGGTTCGGTGGTACCTCATATAGGTTACACCAATTGCTAAAAAATTTCTCCTTAGCTCTTTGAAATAGAAAACATTAGCCCAAATAATTTTGTGTTGTGTTCTGCAAGGCTCTACAAAAATGTAGTGCTAGTTTTTTGCTTTATCTGCTAGCTACTTGTGCTAATTTAGACATTGTCTTGTGTTTGATATCATAGTTTATGCAGTGCATACTACAGCACTGATCCAATCAACTCAGTTTTTCATCATGGCATAAACTCAGTAGCATCTCTTAGTGAGAAAGCTCCACCTCATCCAAGCCCCTACAATAACCCTGGCCCAAGTCTCTTTTCCTTTAGTATGCAGACAAGGGTGTAGGGTAGCCTCATTTCAGGTTGAAAATCATTGAGGTGTTAAATTTAAAAGAGCAACAAGTGTAGTAAACACTGGACAAGTTCCATCTCACTATGACTTGTTCAGAAAATGATATTGAGTTGAGGTCTACATAATATCTGATGTTATAATCTATCAAGTTAAATTGCAAAACTTTTACACTTGCTATTCTTTCCTAATGTTTATCTCATATCTAATTAAGCATTTATTTAGGCGGCTTGTTAGCAATGATATATGTTTGAGCTTGATGTTCATGATAAGACCCTTTTCTCTTCTTTGGTGTTTCTTTGTATTTGTTTAGTGATGAAAGTTAGGTCCATCTTCTTTATTTTAAGACCTTTAACTGTTTCACCTAAATTTTGGATTTGTCATTTATTAGTCACTCAGTCCATCATCAGCTAAAATAAGTGTTTCCACCCTCAGTCTTTTACCTATTGCTTTCAATTGGCTTAAGCAACAATGAAAGACTTTTGTGGTGTTTTAAAGACATATCCAGAAAATGGAGATAAACTGTATAGTCTACAAGGGAAAATGCACAATACCTGAACAAGCTAAACCAGAAACCAAAGTGTTTGAAATGAACTTGAAACGCTTCTTAATTTTTCTCAAGCTTAGATGATTATTGTAATGATTGATGGACAGGTTCCTTGAATTCTTCACTGACTGCTGATCTTAAACTGCAAATGTCTTTAACTCAAACCAACTTAGGCTGTGTCAATGTCTTCTTTCTAATTGAAATTATTATCATTTGTCTGTGAAATGATACTTCATGCAGAAAAGAAGAAGAAGAAATAGAGATGTCTGCATGGGTAGCCCCATTTATTAGCCTTAAAGATGCAAGCTGAAAACAGAAGATTTTTTTTCACAGTCACTAGCCTATGTGGAGGTCTGGGAGGTTAGTGTTCAACTCTGAGGATGAAAATAAAACTGGGAAACCAACTGTAAAGGTGCATTACAGCTACCTACTGAACTGGAGTGTGTAGAGGAGACAGGATAGTGAATCCAATACCTACTATGCACAACCTATACAATTAAATTACCACCCAACCATTGAAAATTAAATAGCATTGTGTAACCCAATAAACTTCAAGTACTTCAATATCTTTTTATGATAGCTTTAAGATCATTGACCATATAAAACCATTGTACCTCATGTCAAGTCATGTTACTTTCTTAACCTGCTTAATCCAGAGAAGGGATGTGGTCGGTGTGTGGGGGATTTGGACTGTGCAGGGTGCAAGGCAGGGACAAATCCTAGAGAAGATGCATGTCAGGGTGCACATGCATCCACATGCACACACCAAATACACGCTAGGGCCAATTTAGCATCATTTCACCTAACCTGTAAGTCTTTGGACAGTGGGAGGAAACACCTGGAGGAGACCCATGTAGGAAGGTCTTGGGACAGTATCCTTTGTGACATGTTCATTTCCTACAGTTTGCTTTCTCTCCTGTCCATAAGCTTCACATTCCAACAATGCATGTAAAACTGCCCCTGGAAGTTGACACCATCTACATTTCCTTGATACATGCTTGTGCATTTTAAATAACGTTGCATTTAGACCAGTATATCCAATTCTGATTCGGGTTATTATGACTTCTTCCCTTCTGGATCCTCCTCCCTTCAAAGTGTTTTAAAGGCTTTCTGGATCTAATATAAATGTGTGCCCCTTATTTTGTGTCCCATAACCTTTGCCAAAGTGCAGAGACATTGTATATAATAGTGGTTCTCAACCTGTGGGACAGGCCCACCTAGGGGGGCACGAAGATGTGAGAAAAAAAAAAACAAAAATCAAAATATGAAAAAAACATTTGTTGAAACCAAAACAAATTAACTTAAACTACATTCTGATACTAGAACAATAAATATAGAGTTAGATAAATGCGATTAAAACTGTTATGAAAACTCAGGTCACAAATACTTAAAGGTTGAGAAACACTGGTCTATAATTAACAGCATTGCCACCTTATTCCTTGATGAAATTTGTATATCAGTATTTTTGAACTTTACTGACTGTCCAGCCTATAAGCTATTTCACTACCCTCCATTCCCATATGTTGCTGGTAGCCACAAAAATGGGACATATACTACCATATATTGAAGTCTTAATAATGTCTGTCTAACCTCTACCATAATATCTTGATGGCTATTAGATACACCTAATTTAAGACTACATAGTACAGAAACTTACTCAAGACGGACAACAATATGGTCAAGCTGAACATCTATCCACCGTAATGCCATAAGAACTGCCACCAGCCTAATAGTATATACTGAGAACCTATCTGTTAGTCTTTTTCAATTGAAATTTGAAATTCTTGAATGTATACTACTATGTTAAAAATTCACAATTTAGATCCATTTGTAAAAATGTGAAGCAAACCATAATATTGTTGACTCATGTTTTTTATTTAAAATGAATGCTTCACCAATACCCTACATTCATTCTGGCACCTTTTTTCAAAGATTCAAGTCTACCCTAGGCAGAATGACAGATAAAGGAAAACTTGCTGAGCATCACCAGAGAAGATACTCAGAACCTGGTGATGTCTATGAATCTCAGTCATTTCTTGCAAGGGGTATGCGACAAAGTAATAAAAATGACTGCTTTAAAACACCTGGGGCCTCATGTATAACGCCGTGCGTAGAACTCGCACTATAACATGGCGTAAGCACAAAAGCCGAAATTTGTTTACACACAGAAAAATCCAGATGCAGGAATCTGTGCGTACTCCAACTTCCACGTTCTTCCGCTACATAAATCCCGATCAGCGTGAAAATAACGCCGTGCACGCTTTATGTAACGCCCCAAATCCTCCCAGAATTACGCCTATTTGAATATGCAAATCAATATAAATCGCCCTTAAGCGCAGCCTTCTGTGAAAAGACAATGGGAAAAGCACGGGGGAAAATATAAGAATTTCAGCGAATACCAAGTGGAGGCAAATGAAAAACATACTATTTGTGCAAATAAACCGTGGTATAATCAACAAAAGGAAGTTGATCGAGTGACATAGCGTGTTGGAGAAACTTGAAAGCTCACATTCACAAATCGCACAGTGCCGGAAATAAAAAAGAAGTCACATATCAAAGTCGCCGTGAAAAGCCGAGTTGTAAGCCTACTGTCTGAGTGTCATATGAAAGCTTATTAGGGTACAGAGAAAAAAGGCACACAGTGAGGAAAAAGCACGAAATGTCAACTTCAATCTCGACATTTCCACTTTAATCACGTAGTTTATTTTGTCATTAAAGTAGAATATCATAAACTTCATCTTAAAATCGTTTAATTAACCAGTTTCTCAAATCACATCGTAATTAAAGTAGCACGTTAAATGCTTTGTTTTGTATTTGATCTTCTATGTGCTCTATGTGTGTGAATCACTACTTGCTTTTTAAACCGGCTCTCTTCCTCCAACTGGACACAGAATCAATTACATTCGTAATATTACAGTTCTCTGAATAACTAAAATACTGAGATGTATACGTGATATAATTTTCATGATGATAGGAGTTAAAGCACGTTATTAAACATGTGTTTCACTTCGATGAAATAATTTATTGCAGCAGTACAATCAGGGGCGGCTCTAGGCTTGTGGTGGCACTGGGCAGAGGAAGAATCGGTGGCTCCTTCGCCCGCCGTCAGTAAGGTAGCTTATGCACAGTGGATGGCTACGTCCGTTGCGGACACTGTATAGCCGCCTCGTGCTCATGACACAAGCATTTAACTTTTGCCGAAATTTGTCGCTGTGTTTTTAGCTGTGTTGTTATTTTCTCTTTCTGTTTTCATATTCAATATATATTGGCGTAGCCGTCACTGCAGTCAGTGCTTTTCTTTCCCCAAGTAACCGATCGCCATACAATCAGCTCTGTAATAGACGTTAAGCCATCTGTAAGCTTAGTGCCGATTCTTCGAAACGTTTAAAGAACATTGAAATATCTTCGTAGTACATGTTTAATTATTCTATCCTTAACGACACTCCCAGTGAAGAATATAGATTATTTAAATGAAGTTAAAGTTTTATCTGTATAATTTAATAAACATATTTTGCTGAATTTCACCTTATAAATGACATCGTTTCTATTTCTGAACCGCGAGGTCCGTACAGGAAAGGCTTTAAGACATTTTGCAGTGGCTGAGACAGCGTGTCCTTGAAGCTGTATACTGATAATTCCCTTTCCGATCAACTGCTGCTGTGATTCACACTCAGATACAGTGATATAAATACTCTGAGTAGTGCAGTGAGAGAAATATTGAAAAAGATGATCCGCTGTGGCAACTCCTAACAAGAGGAGCTGAAAGAAGAAGAATAAGAAGAAGTGAGAGTAACAACGCTAAAGCAGTTATGGTATTTGGAATACAATGGCTGTTCCCTCTACCATTATATTGTTACAAGTTAATTACAATCAGATGCATTACACTAATAAACAATATGCGGTTAGTTTCAGTGTATTTATAAAGCCGCGTCAGGAAAATAAGGTGTAACCACACAGGAACAGTACCATTGCTTTGATGCTGGGTGCCGCCAGTCTGCAAAACCGAGCGGAGAACTTGCGTATGACAAGGTATGAGGTACCGTGGAAAAGTGCGTGGCTTTATGCCAAGTGTAGGTTTTATACATCGCGATTTGAATGTGGAAAAGTTCTTACGCAACGTTTCTGTGTGTACGCACCGTTTATACCTGAGGCCCCTGCTATTGCGATATCCCAAACAGTGTGGTTCCCTGAAATGGAGGGACCATGTAGAAAAGTTGTTGTCATTTGTACATGATGTGACCAAAATTTGGTTGCAAATCCCCTTAAATGAAAGTCTGCAATGTGCATTTTAATCATGACTGAATTGTTTGATTTATAATTTTCAACTGTGGAGCAGTGGGTTAAATTAAGGAAAAATGTGTCTTTGTACCTAACATTATGAAGGGCACTGTACAGGTATATTGGTCTTTATTGTTGCTCTATTTATTTAAAACACAACTTTTTAAACTGCATTTGAAAGAGCAAAAAAGCCCAATGCCAATGTGATAGAAGATAACCCATACCTAAAACAACAAGCTCTGAGGAAACAATACAAAAAATGGTCCTTTTAATAACACAAATATTAAAAGGAGGAACAAGTAAAAAGTAACATGCAAAGTAAAAAAATAGAAAGAAAACAATACTGCTGCCACTCTAGGTTTGACTATACAAGTCCCCCTTTCCTTCATAGGGGTCCTCATTAAACTGCCCACCACAGCACAGCATTCCCTCATCCCTTCTCTCTCTCTGTCTCTCTCTCCCTCTGTAATATTTTTGCAAAATCTGGAGAGTAAAATTGTCAAAGCTAAATTAACTCTGATATAATAGCTGCACTCCAAACTTTATATAATAGTGTATATGTAAAAAGGAATGTATATATATATATACACATTAAATGTTAATTTAACCCTGGTGATTTTACTGTTGGACCTATCTTCACCCTGCTAGCTAAGTGTTTATATCCCATTCAAGAGTCATTTGCTTCAGAGATGCCAGGCTAGAACTGCCCTCCTTAATTAGAAGGGTACTGTTTGATTTGTTCCCTTCTACTGTTGCCTCCTCTAGTTTTTTGTCCCAAGCCTCACTATCTTTTCAAAGAAAGGACAATGCATACTGGCATGAAGTGGAATTGACTGCTGTCTCATGTTGTTGGGGGGGTGTCATGCACCTTGGCCTAACGGTAGCTCACTTTCTCATGTTCTTAGACCACTTAATGCCCTTCCATAACATGCAGCACACATACATTATATAGTATTCCTTAGCAGTTCCTGCATTTAGCCTCAAGCATATGCTATGGATGTCGCTTTGTCTCTCTTTCCTATGGGTGCTTTCTGTGGGAACTGTATCTGTAGTATACCAGTCGGATAGTGCCCTTTGCATCTGGAAATCTCTTGCCAGCTATGCATCCCTTCATGCTAGTTATAATTTGAAATTTTTAGAAAAGAAACAATGGGAGAAGAAGATGTAAATTGTTATGTAGAGAGACAGAATTTGCAAAGAGTCAGCAGCCAATGAGAGTCTGTAGAAAGAAATGTGAATACTTTTAATTGGATGAATTTATTAGAAAAAAAAAGAATTGTAAAAGTTTTAAAATATGACTACACTCTTTAGATGATAGTTTGGCGTTGCATCAGAAGCTTACCACCTGGAATGAGTCCTAAAGTCAGTCTAAATCCATGTGTTTGCCAACTCCGGTCCTTGCCAAAGTGGTCCAGAAACTCTTGTCAAGATGGTTTGCTGCTAGTTGTTCCTTTTTCAGCTGTTTGTTCTAGGTAATGTACCTTATGTCAGAACCAACAGTTAACAATTTAATTGCAGGCCTTCCTCTTTTATTCTTGCGTGGCAGCTCTTTCTTTAATATTCTCTTCCCAATATACCCAGCATCTCTCCTCTGCATATGTCCAAACGAACACAATCTGAAATCTCTGACATTGTCTCCAAACTGTCCAACCTGAGCTGACCCTCTAGTGTCCTCATTTCTAATCCTGTCCATCCTCGCCACATTCAATGAAAATCTTAGCATCTTTAACTCTGCCACTGCCAGCTCTGCTTCCTGCTTTCTGGTCAGTGCCACGAACTCCAAGCCATATAACATAACTGGTCTCACTACCGTCCTGTAGACCTTCCATTTCACTCTTGCTGATAACCGTCTGTTACAAATTACTTCTGACACTCTTTTCCGGCCATTCCACCCTGCCCGCAATCTTCTTTTCACTTCTCTTCTACAATCCATGTAGACTGTACTGTTGATCCCAAGTATTTAAACTCATCAACTCTACTTCCTGCATCCTCACCACTCCATTAACCTCCCTTTCATTTACACACATGTATTCTGTGTTGTTCATACAGACCTTCATTCCTCTCCTCTCTAGAGCATATCTCCACCCATCGAGTGTCTCCTCAACCTGCTCCCTACTCTAGCTACAGATCATAGTGTCATCAGCAAACATCATAGTCCACGGGGACTCCTATCTGATCTCATATGTCAACCTGTCTATCACCATTGCAAATAAAAAAGGGCTCAGAGCCAGTCCCTGATGTAATCCCACCTCCACGTTGAATGCATCCGTCACCCCTACTGCAGATCTCACCACTGTCACACTTCCCTCGTACATATCCTGTACAACACTTACATACTTTTCTGCCACTCCCGACTTCCTCATACAATACCACAGCTCCTCTCGAGGCACCCTGTCATATGCTTTCTCCAGGTCCACAAAGACACAATTCAACTCCTTCTGGCCTTCTCCATACTTCTCCATTAACACCCTCAGGGCAAACATCACATCTGCAGTGCTTTTTCCCAGCATGAAACCATACTGCTGCCTTCTAATCATCATCTCCCATCTTAATCTACCTTTAACTACTCATTCCCATAACTTCATGCTGTGGCTGATCAATTTTATCCCTAGTTACTACAGTTCTGCACATCACCCTTATTCTTAAAAACTGGTACCAGCACACTTCCCCACTCCTAAGGAGTCCTCTCACTTTCCAAGATGGCATTATACTGTTCAGTATTTTATAATTAAATCATGTGATGTGTGTGTGTTGAAACTGTTTGACTTACAGTTACTTGTTTCACTTTGCTGCCTATCTTCTTCCATTCCATTCATATATTTCGGGAAGGCATCTGTAGTGGGGTGGCAGGGAGAGGCTGGGGACTCCATATAATTAGAAAGCAGAGGTATTCAATAACATTATAAAGATGATTAAAAATTGTTTAAAATAAAACATATATCGTGGCCTAGAACTTTAACTGCCTTAGCATAAAATGGACTCAATAAATGTCTACCAACATGAAGCAGTAAAAAGTTAGTAATGCCGTCATCAGTTGTTCTCCTTCTACCATATTCTGAACAACAGCATGCTCTAAACAAATCATACTTCATTCTTTTTACTTCATCTTTTACATACAAAATATATAAAATGTAGTGTCATCTATGAATTTTAGAGTTATTGTCACTTGTACACATTACATGTTTAACAAGAGCGGCACTGTGGCACAATTGCAGCACTGACTGCCTTGCAGTAAGAACACCAGAGTTCACATCCCAGGTCCTCTCTGTGAGGAGTTTGCATGTTCTCCCCTTGTCTGCCTCTTTTTCCAGTGGGTGCTCTGGTTTCCTTCCACTATCCAAATACATGCAGGTTAGGAGAGCTGGACACACTAAATTGGCCCTTGTGTTTGTGATTGTGGTAGGCAGTAATGAGCAAATCAGCCAAGCTTCCTTTCATATACACTTTTGCAATATTGATGCTTAAATTCTTTTCACATGCAATTTCACATGTGTAAAAACAATTTTTGGAATTTTTAGTTATTTTTTTAGGGGTGGAAAGAAAGTAATGTACTGCTCCTTAAGGGTTTGGCAACACTATACACACTTTTTGGACCTATAAACTTCTCAGGAAAATGAAAATAAACATGGGGGACAAGTGTATTTTGGAAATTCAGCATGGCTAAACACAACCCACAATGACACAAAAAGATGTACACCTAGACAAAAGATGTAATTCAAATTAGATGAGAAAAAAAGCCGTAGCTATAGCCTTAGATACACTTGATATTTAAAAATTGTGTGCAAAATAAAGGCATCATCCCATCAGCCCCAGTACACTTCTACTGCCTGATGGGAATTGTAGTCACTGTGTTAGCAATACCATAAGGTTGCAAATGAGATGAAGAAATATAAGGAAAATGTTTTTTTTTTCTATATACTGGACTTAACGTCTTATGTCCTGGGTCAATGATACAAATTTCACTGGTCATTAAATGATATAGTTTTGCATTTTATTTTTGTGCAAAGTGAAACTCAAAAATCTCTCTGAATATTCAGTTCAATAGTTTGAATCACTGGCTTATCACTTATAGATAGATAAAGTGCATGCGGAAAGTATTCACAGCGCATCACTTTTTCAACATTTTGGTATGTTACAGCCTTATTACAAAATGGATTAAATTCATTTTTTTCCTCAGAATTCTAAAACACCCCATAATGACAAAAAAGTTTACTTGAGGTTTTTGCAAATTTATTAAAAATAATTAAATTGAGAAAGCACATGTAAATAAGTATTCACAGCCTTTGCCATGAAGCTCAAAATTGAGCTCAGGCCCATCCTTGATCATCCTTGAGATGTTTCTGCAGCTTAATTGGAGTCCACCTGTGGTAAATTTAGTTGAATGGACATGATTTGGAAAGGCACACACCTGTCTATATAAGGTCCCACAGTTGACAGTTCATGTCAGAACTCCGCCTGGAGTTTGCCAAAAGGCACCTGAAGGACTCTCAGACCATGAGAAATAAAATTCTCTGGTCTGATGAGACAAAGATTGAACTCTTTGGTGTGAATGCCAGGCGTCACGTTTGGAGGAAACCAGGCACCGCTCATCACCAGGCCAACACCATCCCTACAGTGAAGCATGGTGGTGGCAGCATCATGCTGTGGGGATGTTTTTCAGCGGCAGGAACTGGGAGACTAGTCAGGATAAAGGGAAACATGACTGCAGCAATGTACAGAGACATCCTTAATGAAAACCTGCTCCAGAGTGCACTTGACCTCAGACTGGGGCGACGGTTAATCTTTCAGCAGGACAACGACCCTAAGCACACAGCCAAGATATCAAAGGAGTGGCTTCAGGACAACTCTGTGAATGTCCTTGAGTGGCCTAGCCAGAACACAGACTTAAATCCGATTGAACATCTCTGGAGAGATCTTAAAATGGCTGTGCACCGATGCTACCTGATGGAGCTTGAGGTGTTGGGGGCGAAACTGGCCAAGGATAGGTGTGCCAAGCTTGTGGCATCATATTCAAAAAGACTTGAGGCTGTAATTGCTGCCAAAGGTGCATCGACAAAGTATTGAGCAAAGGCTGTGAATACTTATGTACATGTGATTTCTCAGTTTTTTTATTTTTAATAAATTTGCAAAACCTCAAGTAAACTTTTTTCACGTTGTCATTATGGGGTGTTGTGTGTAGAATTCTGAGGAAAAAAATGAATTTAATCCATTTTGGAATAAGGCTGTAACATAACAAAATGTGGAAAAAGTGATGCACTGTGAATACTTTCCGGATGCACTGTAGATAGATAGATAGATAGATAGATAGATAGATAGATAGATAGATAGATAGATAGATAGATAGATAGATAGATAGATAGATAGGCAAAATTTTCATCAGTCCAGTAGTAATTGATTATCCAAACTTCTTTTGGATCTTGTATGTCAATTCACCTAACATATCATCAAAGCATACTGGAGTTGTATTATAGTTCTTTGCAATAAAAATTTAGGGACATTTTGTTCTGAAACAGTTCGCAGCATCATCATGTGGCTTTTAGCACAAATATTTAGTGTCTCAGACAAATTTGCAAAAATATGTGTTACTTTTTCATTTAATGCATTTAAACACCTCTATTATGTCCACTGTGCTATGGGCATGATAGTTATAAATTAGTAAATCTAATAAGAGTTAGTGTCTGAATGTGTTTGTGTGGGTTTTTGTTTTGTTTTCCTGTTTATGAAAGACAAGCCCTGGGAGCAAAGCAAATGATGGATTTCAGTCTTTAGTTTACAGTCCAAATCAATCATCCATTCATCCATCCAAGAATCCAGTTTCTTAATTCGCTTTTCCAGGGCAGGGTCATTGGGCAGCTGAAACTTATCCCAGCAATCATTGGGCACAACTCAACCACAGGGTGAACACATACCGTGTGATGAAGTTGTGCCCTGCCCGCAATCAATAAATCTCAAATTAATATACAGTAACAACTTTTGCAGTTTACTTTGCCTTCACAGGCAAAATATACTCAGAGAACAAACAAGTCTATTAAACACAGAACTTAGAACTCCGTTGCCTTAGTGATTGTTATGTTTCCTTTAAGAGAAGGGTTGTGGAACCATGTCAGACTAGATACCTATGTGTAGGTCATCTGGATGTTCCTGAGAGCAAAGCTTTACCATGAACATCTTATGGAACCCTGAAGATCCACCATATTTAAATCATGTGACTCTGACACAGTTCATAAAACATCAACAGAAATGAAGAGCAATTTGATTTTGGTCATCACCACTGTTAGAACTCGTAATATCCCTGGCATCTGATGATATTAGGTAAAAATAAGAAAAACATAACTTTAATTCTTAACAGGAAATTTTCAAATTAACATTTTTGATCATTTTTGCTGCTAACAGGTCCCTGCTCTCCTTATCAGGGTGGTGGTTTCTTTCCAACTGAATTGCTGTGTGAGTGTAACTGTCCTGACTCAGCTGGGTATGGATAAAATTTTTGAGTTGAACAAAGGATATGTGTATTAAAGGCAAAACAAAACAAATATATAAAAACAAAGTGATCAAAACCCAGATGGGAGGCAAGAATCACAGTCAAAATTCAGGCACAAAGTCAAAAAACATGGATGACACAAAAATCAATCACACAAAGACAGAATTACTATAAAAGTTTTGAAGGATTTACCCAAAGATCGGATAAAGCTTAGTGTAATTGCTGACCTTTTATCTCATCTTGCTAATGAACTCAAGGTAATGACCTTAGAGACCATGCCCCTCGAAATGTGGGATGCAACCCTAACAATGGTTATGCAAAATGGTATCCACTATAGGAAAAGGCTCTAAGTCCCCAAAAATTCAGTCCTCATCATGACAGTAACCTTAGTAAACAGGATTAAAAGATTTTATTACTCATAGAATGTCTTAGTGGAATGGGAATCCTCCCACAATTATATAAACTTCATAGAGCATAGCATCATAAGAAGATTTATTTACAAAGCAAACAAGGTTAAATTTGCAAAAGACATAAATAAGTATAAGGCTAATCAATAAGAGATGAATTGCAAAAAAACGTGTAGTTAGGATATAGCGGGTTGGATAATGGATGGAAGGATGGAAAATCTATAAAAATAACTGTGAATTGCAAGAGAGAAGACTAACAGTATGAGCTGTGAATAGAGTATAATCACGTTCACTATACTTGATGCAGAACAATCATTGATTAAAATGTAAAAGAGGAAGGGGAGCTCTTAAGGTGGATTTACATGTGCAGCATCTTGTACAGAGTTAGGGAGACAGATGTAGAGAATAAAGCATTCAGTATGATTTGTATAGTGAAGTTATGAGGTAAGCATTGCTAACAGATAGAATAGTAAAATTAACAGTTTTTTTTTTGTTTTTGCAATATGGAAAGGAAAAAGAGAACACATGGAGAAAATTACCTGCTCAGATATGGGATGAATGTTTAAACTAACACTGTTTGATCATACCACCCATTAAGCTCATATCTCACAGTATAGATCTTGCATGAATATAAAGCTGTTGCTGACAAATATTTCATTTTTTCCCATTTTCCAATTTCCTTATATATATATATATGTCTAAAATAGGACTGTGTGAAAATTGCCTGTCTTTCATTCTCCCAAAAAAATGCGTTGTGTTTAAATGGAGTAAGCCACGGAGTCTGGAGCGTCAGCCAAGTTTCCTTTGTACCTTAGGTGTGGTGCCGCTACCCTGGCTACAAGAGGCCTTGTGAAACACTGGCCAAAGACAGAAAGAGAGAGAGAGAGAGAGAGAGAGAAAACATGACATCCACTGGGCTGGGATCCAGTATATCAGACGCCAGGTCTGGCAGAGTAAATAGTGGGAGAGGTCACATCTTTTGCTTTTTTTATAGCTGATCTTATCAGAGGCAGCCACTACTGGCAGCAGGAACATCCCTATCTTCCTGTTCATCCGTACTACATCAAGACAAACTCAGAGAGAGTCTTAAAAAGAAGTAGGTGCCCTCTGTTTATTTCAGTTTATCCTAATATTTCCAACAACTTCTGTTCTAATTCCCTAGTAATGTAAGCTTAAATTATTTTTTTCAAAAGGAGGAAAATATATTGTTCCTTTCAATAATTCTTAAACAATAACCCTTATTACAATATAAGGTCTTCAGTGCAATTACTTTAAGAGAGAATTATTGATCTGCAGATACTATTTTAAACTGTATGCCAAGCTGTGTATCATAAAAGAAAATCATATTTTTTTTTTCAAAATGAAAATGCTGCATACTGTGCAAAACCACAGGTCATTTCGTGATTTTGTAATATTGTCAGAAAGACTTGTTTTCCTTAAGCTTGCTCATAGTTAAAGAAATGTTGCTTAAATACAAGGCCTTGATATTATCGATATACAGAGAAATATATTTTACGTAACATAAATAGATATTTGCAAAGGCATACATGTGGTGGAAAAAGCACAAACTGGAGCCAATGAAAAATGCTAAGGCAGCTGATGCCACCGCACTGGGGCAAAGGCAGCAGGTGTCTTTATCTGGGCTCTCAAGTAATCCCTGAGTACTTCTGAGGAAAATAATTGGGCAATATATTAAAAAAAAAAACATACACAGAAGACAAACAATGGAGTGAGGGTGAAGTTGAAAGAAATGTCTAAAAACTGAACATACTTAAAAACAGAAACACACTCCTTACCAGTGCAAAAATACTATGACACAGCAAAAAGAGAATTACAGGTGGTTTTATTGTTAAAAAAGGCATTTGTAAAAGGAACTTGAACCTCTAAGATTCTTTTTATATTGTTAAACAAGTTAATATCGTACTGACTTCAGTGAGAGGTCAAAAAAATTGTATGAGAATAAAACCATGAGAAAGGACGAGGTCAGAAAGGTCAGAGAATGAAGCAAATGGTTAAAACCATCAAGATCAAGGAGAAGAATAAATAAACCAGAAATACTAACCCAAAAATCACAGTCTAAGTCATGAGCCAAAGTCAACCCCAAAGAATTCTCAAAATAAAGTACATAGCTTGGAAAGAATTTATCTAATCTCAGATAAATGTGAGGCTGCATGAGTGGTAAACAACACCATTGTGAAAATCATTGTGGCAAGGATTCCCATGTCAACAGGCGACAAGCTGATCTCCCCATAGTGATGCCTGGACAGAAAAAAAATGGTGTAAAAATTGATGGGGAAAAATTATTGAACTTTAAAATAAAGATTCTAAATAAAAAAAACAAACAACAAATCTTTTACAAGTCATATGACTCTCCTGAATAAGCACGTTGGGACAGGTAATATCAGTAAACAAGGCAGTTTCAATAAAATGACACTATAACATATTTCAGTCATTACTTGCTTAATTTATTTGCTGAAAAGCCAGGCCTCAAATACTGGAAGTCAGAAGTACATGAAAACATACAACCAGAACAATTCACATAAATGTTTGTATTGCTAAGAGAGAGATGCCTCAGTAAATTAATGAGTCCATTCTTCTTAATTCAAGAAAGGTGTTCTTTAAAAGTATGCGCCTTGGTGCAGCCTTTCCTCTCTTCTTGTTGTGATGTGAGATTTTGCATATAACTTGATAAATATTTTGTATGTCTTTATTTGTAATCTAGGCAAAGCAATGTAATTTAGTGTTACTTTGGTTAGAGGCATTCGTGTTTGCGCAACACTTTATGACTGAGTCTCTTTGAATTTTATGACAGAGTTGGGGGAAGGGGGTGCTTGACACAGGTGTTTCTCTGCTAGAGTCTTTCACCCCCTTCAAGGCAGCCAGGTTGACTTTTGCTCAACAAATGGTTTTGGGGGATAGGCAGGTATTAAGATGTTCTATTTCCCCATTGGTCTGAGGTATGGCTGTTTGGAATTGTCTCAGAGGCCTTTAAGTACTATGGTGCCCTATTGGCTCTAGGGGTTGGACAGAACATCTATAAATTTACTTGCTTTACCTCACACTATCTCTCTCTCACTAATCTCTGATGATGAAGAAGTATCTCTCTCTTACTAACATATGATGAAGAAGACAACACAATGAAGAGCACAGCTTGGCAGCCATATTGAACAGGCTTGCAGCCTGTTCTGAAGAAAGCAGAGCACCAATGATGCCTTAACTAGAGACATTTTAATTAACTAACAAGTGTGTGTGCTGCCTGAAACTACACATCACCATTTAATTAGGTTGTATGGTTGCCAATATTCAAATGTAATTTGCATATTGTTGTTATTTATGAATATTACCAATAATACATTATTTTAAATTGTAATGTAACTCCTGCTTGTCTTTTTACTACATCTAATTGCCTGAGGTTATAGATGTAGAAGGGAAGGTGGGGAGAAGTTATATACAATAACAACTAATAAACAGTACTAAGTCTGTGGGATTAGGCATTCTGACAGAGGCTACATCTTAATAATACAAGGGGGAAAGTAGAGCAATATATTACTCTACCAAGATAAAACACTTCTACATTGGTGAACATTCTCATTTTGAAGATGGAACTGTACACTCATCCCATGAAAGCATGATGTTTTGTTATGCCGTTAAAATTGCCTATGCCATCCCTTTCTGATACCAGCAATGCCTTTCACATCTCTCATATCAAAGGTCATACTGTATGTCGTCTGCTTCTCTGAAAAGCTGAATAGCATCTGCATCATGTCAATTGAGGTGACTTTTCATGTGCCTTGGTTTGATGGCTTTTTTTTTAGAAAGTGATATTTGTCAAAAACCAGACTACTGAGAATTCCCCTTGGTTTTGCTACCTCTCAGTGAAGCTAATTATAAGATGCAAGGTAACTAAGCTTCCGTCTTCCTACAAGCATATACACACTGTTTAGTTTACTGTATCTGAGCATAAACACTTGTATTTAACATTTAATTTACATTTACATACCTTTTTGCATCTCAGAATTCAACACTCTGTTAAAACACATTGTTATTACCGTCAATGTTTAGCTGCTGGTTCAAAAGAAAAACAGATCTCACAGTCCCCTTTCCTCCTCTTCTAAAGTGGTTAGAACCTTAATACCGATAATACTGGCCCTTGTACCCTGTCTTCTGCAGCTTTTCCCCCTATCTCCTGACAGCATGATGTCATTAGATCTTGTGACCTGTGAGCTATTACCTGACACATCAACAACAACAACATTTATCTATATAGCACATTTTCATACAAACAGTAGCTCAAAGTGCTTTACATAATAAAGAATAGAAAAATAAAAGACACAATAAGAAAACAAAATAAATAAACATTAATTAACATCGAATAAGAGTAAGGTCCAAAGGCCAGGGGGGACAGAAAAAACAAAAAAAAAACTCCAGACGGCTGGAGAAAAAAATAAAATCTGCAGGGATTCCAGACCATGAGACCGCCCAGTCCCCTCTAGGCATTCTACCTAACATAAATGAAACAGTCCTCTTTGGATTTAGGGTTCTCATGGAAGGGCTTGATGATGATGGTCACGTAGACTTCTGCCTTTTAATCCATCCATCATTGTTGGAGTATCATGAAGCTTTGAGTAGGTGGAGGTGGCGCAGGCCACCACCACAAAGAAACCGGAAAAAGAAACAGAAGAGAGAGTAGGGGTCAGTACCGATTTTAAAGCCACCATGAATAGTTGTTATGAGGAAATTGAACATATGTAGTTCACATGTAGTTCATCCCCATGCACAAGTTCTAAGTTATTGTCTTGTGTACACAGGACACAAAATTCTACTTGCATGTCTCCTCAGAACAGTGGCAACAAAATAGTAAAAATCAAGACAAACACATACTGTATGCACATAATATATAACATTTGCAATTATTAACTTGCAACTACTTGCTTATATACGAGGTGAGACACAAAAATAACCAGATTGGTCAAAAAAAAAAAGAAAAAAATTCTTGATGAATTACAGCATTCTAAACATTGTCACCTTCTATTTACTCCCCATCCCGACCTCTACACTGCTCCATATGTATCTCCCATTGATTGAAACAGTACTGGAAGTCTTCTTGCTTCTTGCTTTTTGTCTTCACTTCATCTATTGAAGAGAAATGTGTTCCCTTCAGGTCACTTTTGATTTTTTCGGGATCAAGTAAAAATCACAGGGAGCTAAATCGAGCGAATAAGACGGGTGGTTGAGGACAGGAATGTTTTTGTCAGTCAAAAACTGCTTTACGGAAAAAGAGAAAATTCGTGAGAAATTTGATGTTGATTCGCTGTTCGATTTTTTCACCTAACATTATCGTGGCAACTCGTGTAGCGATTGTTGTGCAAATACTGACCGGGCTACTCACAGGGTATACCTAGCCGGTTGGCGGTTTGAGAGGGCGTGTAGGAGGGGATATACTGTAATTCTATGTTTCATATCCAGCCGACTTCCAAACGGCTTTTGAAGAAAGCCCGAAGCCCAGTCCAGTTATTTTTGTGTCTCACCTCATATACATAAAGTAATTTCTATGTTACAAATTTTAATTATAATTGACAGTTCACTAACCTTACAATCTGAATCAACTGGTGCAAGTGCCAGTTGGAGTAAGAAAATTTATGATGCAGGATGGCTAAGATCTTTCATAATACTGTTTCCCTTAGTCTTGCGGATTAAGACAATTGTGTGCTGTTAACAATTTAGCTACAGCACCACCCTTCCACATGGCAGCATTGCAGCTCTAGCTAGTTAATAATGCATCGAGAAGAAACCCCAATAATGGGCTTGTATGCTGAATAGTAATAAACATGCATACTGTACTCTATGAACCTAACAACACTGATTACTTCACTTTCACTTTCTTTTAGATCAAAAGAAACACCTCCAAAACAATGAAAGAAAACTGAGAACAAGACATGGATGGCTTTATGCTGTTCCCCATTATTGTGAGTAATTTTGGTAGCGTCAGCAATTGCCTTCACCATTTGTTATATTCAATATTGTACTCTTCAGTATCAATGAGGCAGAAGCAAGACCTAATACCTGTGAGGAGCACCTATTTATTAATTTCCTATGAAACTCTCCAGCATTTTACTTGTGTATTTTCAAAGCATGTACTCTTCTTCCCATCACCAGACCTGCTGCTGCTGCTTTTTAGACATCCAGCTTGCAAACAGCTGCGTTCCTTACTTGACTGTGAAGAGATGTCTGTTGGCGGCTACACGATTTTCTTGCAAATGAGCACTGAATGATGTATGACTCCATAACATTTTTTTTCAAGGACTCTTTGCTGTTTTGAGTTAATCAGGATGGTCCCAGTTACCCTAATCCAGTCCTGGAACTTTGAGGCAGCAGCACCAAATTTTGTGGCATACTTTATTACTAAAACTGTTGCGTCTTGTGAACAGGAATCACTTAGCTCAGGGGTGTCCAACTCTGATCCTGGAGGGCCGCTGTGGCTGCAGGTTTTCATTCTAACCCTTTTCCTAATCAGTGGCCCGTTTTCACTGTTAGTTTGCTTATTTTCTCTTCATTTTAATAGCCCTAATTTTAAGGACTCAGTCCTCTGAATATCACCTCATGAAAGGAAGGTCCTTACTTTACATTTACTTATTTAGCTGACTCCTTTATCCAAAGTGATGCACAACATTCATGATACAATTGGTTATATTTCTTTCGGTTTTTCAATTGAAACTTGACCTGCTCATGGTCACACAGTGCCAGTAGCAGGATTTGAACCCACAGCCTCAGGGTTTGGAGTCCAAAGCCTTAACCACTTCACCACACTACCTAATTGAATCTTTTCTTTATTAAGCAGCCAAACAGATGTAAAGCGAGCCAACGGATGACCAGCTAAATCAAAGCTTCAAACTTCAACCAATTACTAAATGAGATGCTAATTCTTGCTGTTATTTAATTCCATGGCTTGTTATTGATTTTCTGTGTTTTTTTAAGAACACTGTCAAACATTTTTGGTGACTTGAGCAGATGAACCTTACTGAAACTTTCACCTTTCTTTATTTTTAGATATTATGTGAACGCATGGAAGCAGGTTAGCTGGTCATATGTCAGCTCATTTTGTGTCTTATTATTGTTTGGCTGCTAATTAAGGAAAAATAAGAAAGAACAATTCAGGGGTCTGGGTCAAGTCAATTATAATTAAGGCAAAAGAAGTTAATTAACAGCAACAATTGGCTCGCTAATTAATAAGATGGTTAGAATGAAAACCTGCAGCCCTCCAGGACTGGAATTGGAGATACCTGACTTAGCTGAAATACCATTTCCATTTGGTAATTTAGATTTATTTTTTTTATAAAAGAATGATGTCTTGGAGAGCGAGGAGAATATTAATCCATCCTTCCAAATTGTAAAATAATCCTTTGTAAACATTTTTCCAATTTAATATTAATTTTTAATTAAGCATATAATGTATATTTGATGAAATGACAGATCCTAGCTGAGAAGAAGTCAATTTGTACTAAGATTTAGCATATAAACCTAATCATCAATATCAAGTGAACTGTAAAGAAAGGGGTTTGTATATATTCATAACTACAAATGCTTTTATAAAGTACATAAGTAGAATATTACAAAAAAAAGTAATATTAAATTATAAAATGTTTTGACCTGTACACAAGTGCAGTATGTAGCTTTAAACATGAAGCCAAGGTTATTTATATCAAAGATAAGAAAACACAGATTATGGCAAAAGATGTTACAGGAAATGAAATTACCTTTCTGACAGTATGTCATATTTATATCAATTTAATATAAAAAAGTGTATGATCCAAAAGTAGCTGGAGTGCTTGGCTTTGCTATTTTGAAATCCATTACTTTTTTACAGCATCAAGCAAGTAAAGGGATGTGTAAATTGCAGTCACAAGACTGCTGTAATAAGACATTTTATTTAAATTGCACCTTTTTAAAATTCATCTCAGTTCATTTCACAAAGATAAAGAAGCATAGCATAATCAAATAGTTTAACACAGTTTTAAACAGAAGAGTCTTTGTGCAGGAGAAAGAACATTACAATATAAAATACTGCATGCATGCCCATTATTGAACACTTGATTTCAGTTTTTCTGCTTAAAATGTGTTCAAGGTATAATACATTTAATGCTTTAAAGTATTATTAGAAAAAAAAGAAATAACAACCAAGCTAACAGATAAGTAACTGTAATTTCACTAATCAAATTATTCTTATAAAAAATCAGGAGTGATCTCCACTAGACTTTCTCGTATTAGACATGGAGATAATAAGCTGCATGGCAACAACTCTTGGGGGAATAGGAAATTAAGACCTAAACTATTTCACTTCCAGTTAAGACTATAAAATGACATCAAAAAACTCAGAATCAGTGTCTCCATGATGGGACAGTTAACTTCGTAAGCTGGAATGTTAAAGGCCTGAATCACGAATTAAAGAGAAAGAAAGTACTTTCTCACCTAACAGGTCTAAATGCTAAAATAGTATTTTTACAGGAAACCCACTTACTAAGTAAGGATCAGTTCCGGCTGCAAAAAGACTGGACTGGCCAAATGTTCCATTCTAGTTTTACAAAGAAAACTAGAGGGGTGGGAATTCTCATACATAGAACAGTACCATTTGTAGCATCAGATGTAGTATTGGATCCTGAAGGGAGATATGTGATGGTCATGGGAGACTTATCTAACTGTAAAATGATTTTGATAAATGTTTATGCACCTAATGTTGATGATAAGGAATTTATACAAAATTTATTTGCATCCATTCCCAATCTGAACACTCATAAACTTATAATGGCTGGGGACTTTAATTGTGTTCTAAATCCACTTTTAGATAAGACGCCTGTTTAATGTAATATACTCACCAACTAAATCAAACACCCCAGAAATATTATTATCATTGGATGCAGAAAAAGCATTCGACATGATTGAATGGAAATACCTTTTACTATTTTGGAGAAGTTTGGGTTTGGCCATGAACATTTGTGCATGGATTAAATTACTGTATACTAAGAACTACAGAAGCTTCAGTTTGCATCAATAACATTTGCTCAGACTACTTTAAACTAGAGCGTGGCACAAGACAAGGATGCCCTTTGTCACCATGGATTAAATTACTGCTGTTTGCAATTGCCATTGAACCACTGGCAATACATTGTCGAAATACTGATCAGATAAAGGGGATTAGCAGAGAAGGACTGGAACAGAAAATCTCATTATATGCAGATGACATGGTACTGTATATATCGGACCCAGAAAATTCTGTGCCTGCAGTCTTAGCAGCACTCACAGAATTTCAAAAGCTCTCTGGTCTCAGAATTAATCTGAATAAAAGTGTACTCTTTCCGGTGAATTCTCAAGCATATAATATTAGATTAGACACCCTACCTTTTATCATTGCAGAACAGTTTAAATACCTAGGGGTAAACATCACAAGTAAACATAAAGCTCTATATCAACAAAATTTATCGTCTGCATGGAAAAAATTAAACAAGACTTGCATAGATGGTCAACCCTTCATCTCACACTAGCTGGAAGAATTAACACTGTTAAGATGAATATTCTTCCTAAGCTCCTTTTTATTTCAAAACATACCAATATACATTAATAAATCGTTCTTTAAGCAATTAGATTCAACAATAACCTCATTTATTTGGAATTCTAAACATCCACGCATCAAAAGAGCGACCCTACAAAGACAAAAGGCAGAAGGCGGCATGGCTCTACCTAACTTCCAGTTTTATTACTGGGCGCCAATATACAGTCGATAAGAACCTGGACACAAATAGAAGAACATACACAGGCATGGACCGCAATAGAAGTAAAATCCTGCAGTACTTCTTTGTATTCCTGCTCTTTGCTCCAATAAACACACGTTATCGGCAATACACTAATAACCCAATTGTGCTCCACTCACTTAGAATCTGGAACCAATGTAGAAAGCATTTTAAGACGGAGAAGCTTCTTTCTGTGGCACCCTGCAAGAGAACCACCTCTTTCAACCTTCACAAACATATGCAGTTTTAATATCTGGAAAAATTTGGAATTAACTTGCTTAGAGATCTTTATATAGACAACGTCTTTGCATCCTATGAACAATTACATTCCAAATTTAACATTCCAGCTACAAATTTCTTTCACTATCTTCAAATCAGGAACTTTGTTAAACAGAACCTTCCAGATTTTCCTCATCTTGCACCCTCATCCACGCTGGAAAAATATTGCTCAATTTCAAGGAATTAGACTCCATCTCTACAATATATAAAATCATTTTACAATCCCTTCCTTTCAAAGATCCAAGAGGACACTGGGAAAATGACCTCTCAATTAATATATCAGAAAAGGAGTGGAAAGTAGCAATGCAGAGAATTCACTCAAGCTCCATATGCGCAAAGCATACAATTATACAACTCAAAATTATATATCGAGCACATCTGTCTCGACTAAAACTCTCAAAATGTTTCCAGGGCATGATCCAACCTGCGAACGTTGCAACCAAGCCCCAGCCTCACTGGGTCACATGTTCTGGGCCTGCACCAAATTAACATTATTCTGGACAAAAATTTTTAATTACCTCTCAGACAGCCTTGGACTCACAATCCCTCCTAACCCATTAACAGCTGTGTTTGGGGTTCTTCCAGAGGGGCTTAAAGTGGAGAAGGACAAACAAATTGTGATTGCATTCACTACACTCTTGGCACGCAGACTTATTCTGATAAACTGGAAGAACCCAAACTCTCCTCTTTTAAGTCAGTGGGAAACTGATGTGTTATATTATTTAAAATTGGAAAAAATCAAATACTCAGTTAGAGGATCTGTACAGACTTTTTTCAAAACATGGCAGGATCTAATCAGTAATATTTTAAAATAAGTTTATAAAGCACAGAGAATTTATTAATTTAGGTATTTTTACAAGCCTTAAATTTTACACCGTTTGGCTTGCTCTCTCTCTCAGGGGTGGGGATCGATCTGTTCTTAACATAATTCTTTTTTTGTAAAAACTTGATTGCTATGTATTGATTGTAATAAAATTAATAAATAATAAAAAAAAAAAGACATGGAGATGGATATTTGAGTAGAGTGAGTAAATCACAAGACAATGATTATAGTTTTATAGTATGTACATTAAAGAACCATCAACAACAAATCAAATCAAATTAATAATATATTGAACAATTATTAAAAAAGTAAAATTGAATAAATCGGACTCTGCAGCTACATGAAGAAAAAATTTCAACTTCCATTTAGCAGAAATAGCCCAAAAGTTGATAGAAATCTACGTTTTGTACTTAATACTTGCACGCAAAATTTGGTTGTCCTAGATGAAAGCGTACTCAAGTTATTGTGTTTACTTACACACACACACACACACACACACACAGACATAATTCCAAAAATGGTATTTTCTGACTCAGGGAGGTGTAAAACATTAAGATTCATCAACTTCTCAAAATGGAATTTTTGGAGGATTCCCATACTTTCCCTATACTTCGTATACGAGAAAGTCAGGGATTTCTAAAATGTCGAGATTCATCAAAATCTCGACATCAAATCTTTGGACGATTACAATAGTTTTCATATACTTCATATACAAGAAAGTAAAAAGGTTTAATGATCATAAATGAGCACAATGGCAGTGAAGTGTTTAGCCTTGCTACTTCATGGGTCCAGCATCTTGAGGTTGCATCCTACACCCCACCGTTGTCCAGGTGCAGCCAGAATGTTCTCCCCTTATCTGTGTGGGTTTTTCAATAACTTCAAAGATGCACACATTATGTTAATTGGCCACTCCAAACTGGCCTGTGTTAATACAAGTATACTTTGTCTAGGGCCTTTTCTTGCTGGGACAGGATCTGGATTCCTGTGACCAAGTACTGGGTTTAGTGTGTTTGAGAATGAATGAATAATCTATAGTTTATTCTGGATTGATGTTTGTGTGGCAAATTGCACTTCAAATAACAAGGTTCCTTGCACCACTGTTGTCCCTGAGCAAGTTACTCAAGCTATAGAAATGCCTAAATCACTGTGGGACTAGTCTCATCGATTGCTTATCTTTGCACTTGAACAGACGTCTACAATTGATTAGGACATGATGCAATCTACAAACTCATATTTTGATTTACTTGTTGTTGTGGGGGATGCAGTGAGTACAGAATCCTTAGAGGAGACATCTGTGTGATGTGTGTTAGTGTATATACACTGTTTTGTTAAGTGCATCCTGCCTCGTTTTAAATTCTTCTTTTGAAAATTCTCCCGAGAAATAAAGTGGGAACTATTTTGCTGCTGAATACAAAAGGCAAGAGGAAGGAAATAGAAAGACTCAAGTCTTTCTCTGAAGAAAGCCATTACCTTTTTATTTAGTGCTATACATTCTCTCTTAGTTGAGTAGTGTCAATTTCTGTTATGCTGATAAACTAAAAATATTTATTGAGAAAACTTGTCAAGTAAAAAGCTGCTACTATACATGTGCTAGCTGCATGTTGGGCAGGCACAAGTTTCTTTCAACCTAGATTTATATGCCTGTCTGTCAAGTATTCTAGTGTGTGTGCCTATGCATGAACAGCCAGCTGAGATCATAACCATCCCTGTCACTGTACTACCACCTCAATGTCAAAGGGTTTTTAAACAGACTAGCAATGAATATTAGAAGCATTATTTCAAAATCAGCCTAACTACAGTTCTCTGGCCACTGTCAAGTTGTTTGGATAATTTGTTTCCATTTTGTGTGTAACACACCAACTGAAAATCTATACAGTCACTGTCTTGATCCGAACCACGGAGCAGTATATGTGGGGAACAATTTAACAGAATCGTGATTCGAAACAAGAAGGTGATGATGTTAAGCTTTAAGCCTAGGTGTAATCGAATGACCTTAGGCTGAGAAAATTACACCAAACAAAGTGAAACATTTCGATTTTCCAAATTGCAGATGGATATTTAACATTAGTTCACTCTTCAATGGATGTTGGAAGTGGTATAGTGTATCTTTAATCAGGTGTAGAGCTCTGACCACAAGTGTGTTGTCCTCAACATCATTTCCCCTGTAACAACAGACTCATCACTGCCATCTCCTCTTTCCTTCTCTCATGTAAGACACCACTACTTGCTGCTCTACATTTCTCTAACAACTTAGCATATTCTCTGCTATCCTCCTTCCTTACAATTTCTCTGACAACACAATCCATCTTGACACCACTGACCCAAGTGTTGCTTAATCTTGTGAGCCTCCATTTGCTAAACCCCTTCCAGTGATCCCCAATATGTCCTACAATATGTGCTGTACATGGCTAATTACTGTAGTCCAGGAGGTCCAATCAAGAGAGTTACTTATTTGCAAAGTCTTCTGAGTGGGAATTAGCTTCTTCCATACATTGCATGGCATGGAACTTAAAAGAAAAATTGCCTAAAATTCAGAATTCCTGAGACACCTCACAACCAGAGCAAGAATATGGCATGCCATTTTATTGATAGGAATCTTTCTCAAAAAAGCTTTAGAAATCAAAAGAAACCTGTAAAGACTATCTAGTTACTGCAAATGATTGCTCAGAATTGCTGCAGAGTATCTGCTCTGAGCTTTTCAAATGGTTGTTTCTTCAACAGATGACTGTTTATGTTGAGTTGGTTTAAGCCTGGATCATGAAAGTTTCCAGAAAAGGTGTAGAACATTCACAATGTTCTTTAAAAGAGGTTTTCAGAAGCAGATGAATTTATTAAACTAACAAAAGAACACCAGACATCTGCACAAAAGGATCATCCGGCATGCTGCCATTGTTCGTGGCACAGTCAAATTATTTCTTGTTCAAGTGCATGAGTGACTACATCATTTCTTTCAGTACCAAAAAACTGACCTTGGTGTAATTTGTTCTTTGTACAAAAGGTTTGTGCCTCTCGCCAAACTGTGTTTTGTTCATTCTACTGCCATGTGTTTCAAAAGGCAGGGTAAACTTTACTGAATTTGGCTGTCTGTAATTCCTGCTACTATACGTTGATCTTTAATATTAACAAAATCAAATAAATTTCAAAAAGCAAAAATAAAAAGGATCCATAAAATACTTATAATTCCATTGATTTTCAAAATCAACTTTTTCCACTGAAGGGCTGATAGAAAATTCTTGCATTTGTGGCCAAAAGTCAGGAACCAGCTCAGAAAAAAATCAACAACAGGGCATCCTTCCCACATATACACTCTCACACGCCCCCATGTTAAATGCATGGTTAAAGTTTCCAAGTAACCAAACACAGGAAAGGAATCCGGAGTACCAGGAAAACAAACCTCTAAGAAATGGAGAAAAGTCTGTTATCTTTTCTGTAACAGACTAGTGTCCCATGTAACTTGTAACCCTGAAGCTGCTGAATTGCCTTAGTGTGTAGCCTGTCTAATTTCTCTATTAAAAGGGTGTATTGTGTGTTGTAGGACATACTGTAACTGGCTATGGCAGCATTACTAAGAAGCCAACTACCACACACACAGTAATACCCTGAACTCTGGTTCCCTGATAAGAGGTCCGTGGTGCAGTGAAGTTTTTAAATATATAATTGCACCCTGGGAAGTGCCAACTCAGATTGGGTGTGCTTGGCTAATCATGCATACACGAGCAAAGACAAGAGGTCAGTCAGATGCCTCATACACACCTCGGAGGTGGCAGCGTAAACAAACAGGTATCGCTAGCCAAGCAGGGGCAAGGTATGCTTCAATACGGAGGCTGGCACGTATGTGAGGAGGGCCCACCCGGCTCCCCATTCCTGATGTCCTTCATAGTAGTGAAACAGGACAAACTTTTAAAATCAATCAACAAACAGGTGTCACCGGCCCAGCAGATGCAAGGTACACGGCGACACCAAAACGTGGCGACAAGTAAACCAACTGAAACAGAGGCTGGCGCGTAAGTGAGGAGGACCCCACCCAGCTCCCTACTCCTGACATCATGCTTCCCCCTCCCCTTGGTCCGTAGCCTCTGCCTAGGATTAGTGTGATTAACTCACTCCTGCAAGTGAACTATGATACTTAGCGTGATGAGAGAGGTCGCAAAATCAACTATAACATTCAAGCAAATTATAAAAAAAAAAATCTAAATCCGTTAAGTAGTTGCCACATGAAAAGCGGACAGAAAGATAGACAGACAGACATTGGATTTTATATACTATATATAGAGAGGTACCAGAATTTTTTTCACAGTTCTGAATAATTAATTGACAGCAAACTGTTTGAAAATGTTACTTAACTAAATGTAGCATCCTTGTCTGGCTCATCAGTGTACATGTGTGTAATTTTATCATATCTCATTCAAATATAAACTTTAATTCATATTCTTTTCCACTGTTTGAAAATATCACACAAAATGTTTCCATGGATTGATCAATTCTAAAATATTTAGTCACAAAAGGTTGAGAATACAATAGCAGTGAAACATTCTTCGAAGCCTCTGAGGTCTCAGTTCTCCTCACTTGTCCATTTGTAGCGCAGTAGGCCATAGCCTGCTACAGAAAAAGCACTACAGAGTCATTTAAAACAATTACTGCATCCACAAAGACTCATTAGTTTGGTATTAGTTCACATCTGGGATACTTTGGATCAGACGGTTGCCAGAAACTAATGATTATAAATGATCCTGTTAAGGGATTATATTATTAGCAATTGAAATATGAGTACACATAAAACAAGACCAGAAATGCTTCTTTCTTCAAATGAAAACATCCATAACTATTAGATGGTATCTGATTTTGTATGAGTAGTGCTGGTACAATAATGCTGTTTTCTTAATAGAATATTTCAATTGCTTAGAATGGGAATCATGGTGGCATGGTCTGCACATGCTGTCTCACAGCTCCAGAAATCGAATTCAGGCAGGGCACTGTTTGCACAGAGTTTGCATATTCTAGTTGATCTGCTCAGATTTTTCTTCATGTGTGTTTCAAAAGATTTATATGTTTGTTTAACTGGGTCTGGAATTAGAGATGAATAAATAAAGGAGCTAGTGATTTGATGTAAAGCCCTGAAGATAAAGTTTTCACTGCGAGTTGTCAAGTATGCGCATCGAAGAAGCACCTTTAAGTTTCATCAGAGGTACTGTATGCCATACCACCCTGGGGTGAGAGGGTGACCTGCCGTGTTATCTCCGCTTCCCCCATGAGAGCAACTGACCCCACCCCTTCTGATCAGAGCACTATAAAATTCTGGCTCCCTGGAAGAGGTAGTCTGCTGTTGGACTGTGTGGACTGCATCCTGACTTAGAAGAATAACCGAAGAACAGCCATCCTTTGCTATTTTTTTTTACTTGAACCTTATTGATAAGATTGTGCCATCACATGCTTTTTGTTTTCATTTTTTGGAATTAAAAGCCACAACCTGGCTGGCATCCCAAATTTTCACATCTCTGGTCTGTGTCATTCCCCTACTCGATGACAAAGTACATTACGTGACAAAAAGACTCGATGGAAGTGTTGCTGCCTTTTGTTGTTTCAAATGTCTGGAATGGCTGTGGGCTCTCTGTCTACCTCACCTGCACCATCATGGTGGAATTTTGTATGGGTGGTCTCCATCCGCCATTCATCCCGATCTCCTCAGGAGCCCAACACAGTCACCCATGCTTATTCAGCCTTCTGGTATAGTGGGTTTGACTACATGTCTCAGATTCAAGTTCCCCTGTGTTCATCACTCTTTTCATTGTGAATTGTGAAATGAGAATTGTGTAAGTATTCAGTGAATTTTGAGCTTTATGCTGCTCGCATATCCCTGATCCCACCATTCACTTGTGGCATGTTTCAATTTACAATTACTGTATGTTTTAATAATAGGTGGTGCAATAGCTAGTGCTACTGTCTTACAGGTCCAGGGCCCTGTGTTTGATCATTTGCTGCTTCTGGCTGTTGACCGTGTAGCATCTGCACATTCTCCTTGTCTCTGTGTGGGGTTTCCTCTTAGTATTTAGGGTATCCTATCCTATTCAAAAGACAAACTTGTTAAGTTAAATCACAACTCCAAACTGACACTGTATACGCAAAAACCTTCCTGGTGGGCTGAGCTGATCAGGCTTGAGGTTAACATTAGAATGTTATAACAATCTAGATGAGAACAGACCATTCAGCTAAACAAAGCTCACCAGTCTTATGCACTTAATTCTTCTAAAATAACATCAAGTTGATTTTTGAAATTCTGTCAACTCCTACTGTCTACTACACCACTTAGTAGCTTATTCCATGTTTCTATGCTTCATAGAGTGAAGAAAACTCTTAACTTGTTTCCAACTGTGTCCCGTTGTTCTTGTTGAAGTCATTTTAAAGTAACAGTCTCAATCCACTATGCTATTTCCCTTTATAATTTTAAACACTTCAGTCAGGTCTCATTTTAATCTCCTTTTGTTTAAACTGAAAGTCTAAGCTCTTTAATCTTACCTCGTAATTCATCCCCTGTATTCCTGGAATCAGCCTAGTTGCTCTTCTCTGCACTCTTTCTACTGCTGCAGTGTCCTTTTTCTAGCCTGAAGACCAAATACTGTACACAGTACCCCAGTTGAGGTCTAACCAGTGCGTTCTAAAGCTTCATCTGGAACATTGTGTACAGTTTTGGTATCCTGGCTACAAAAATGACATAGCAGCACTGGAAAAAGTCCAGGATCCTTTGCTAATATTATTTGTTAATTGTTTGAGAATTTTATGACCATGAAAGAGCAACTGGGCATCAAGAGAATTGCTGAGATTACAGTAAATACTGTAGTTCAGCTTCACATTTTGTGGAACTGGGAAAAGTTAAGTGAGGCTGGCTGCAGTTGTCCTTGAACCTGGGACATTGATAGTATGGCAGAAAGTACTATAAAATGGGTCTGAATGAATGTGATAAATCAGTGGCAATATAGATACAAAAAAATACAAGAATTCAATAAAATCAAATCCAGGACTTCCAAAACTATGATTTATCATAACTGAATTCTTTCTGTGATGACAAAACTATATATAGCACTTACTATATACAGTATATATTCCAGATTTCTTTTTCTTGTTTGTTTGTTTAGTGTATGCACCCTGGAAATTCAGATTGATTTTCTTTTAATGCTTTTAAAATGTATCCAAGCAGTGTATGAGACTGAAAATTCATGCAGGTGTACTATATGTTGAATAAGAAAGAGAAGATGGTGTTTGACAAACAGTAAACAGACAGTAGATAGATAGATAGATAGATAGATAGATAGATAGATAGATAGATAGATAGATAGATAGATAGATAGATAGATAGATAGATACTTTATTAATCCCAAGGGGAAATTCACATACTCCAGCAGCAGCATACTGATACAAAACAATAAAAAACAATATTAAATTAAAGAGTGATAAAAATGCAGGTATAACAGACAATAACTTTGTATAATGTTAACATTTACCTCCCTGGGTGGAATTGAAGAGTCGCATAGTGTGGCGGATGAACGATCTCCTCAGTCTGTCAGTGGAGCAGGACGGTGACATCAGTCTGTCGCTGAAGCTGCTCCTCTGTCGGGAGATGATACTGTTCAGTGGATGCAGTGGATTCTCCATGATTGACAGGAGCCTGCTCAGCTCCCATCACTCTGCCACAGATGTCAAACTGTCCAGCTCCATGCCTACAATAGAGTCTGCCTTCATCAACAGTTTGTCCAGGCATGAGGCATCCCTCTTCTTTATGCTGCCTCCTCAGCACACCACCGCATAGAAGAGGGCACTCGCCACAACTGTCTGACAGAACATCTGCAGCATCTTATTGCAGATGTTGAAGGACGCCAGTCTTCTAAGGAAGTATAGTCAGCTCTGTCCTCTCTTGCACAGAGCATCAGTAGATCCTAGTGTTTAAATTTTTAAACTTACAGCCACATCACAATAGTTTCAGATGCCGCCCTGCTTCACTGTGGGTCTCACAGTGGCTTCTGGATTTTGTTCCAACTAAACTTTTAATTACAGGATAATTCCTCCATCTGATTGAAATCCTTTCTTAATTTGGAACGGTTTCCCCATTTCTCAGACTGTGGATTTAAAAATAGCCTACAGTATCTTGTCATGTAAGATGAATTTCACATTCATTAATTTCAGCACACAAAATTCAACTCCATGGAGGCTCTCCTCTTATTTCTTTTTAAAATTCTGTAGTTCTTTACAAAGCAGCTAATGGTTAGGCTGTGTTACCACTATTGAGGGTTGACAAATGATTTGTATTTTAAGGCAGAAGGAGTTGAAATATATAGAGACTGCCATATATTGTATCGTGATTAAATACAGTAGATGCAAATCTATTAAAATGGGGTCCCTCTGTAAGCAAAGATGCCTTACGATGGAGATTTGGCCTTAAAATTCTGGTGGAGCCCAGCAACTGCAGACTGCCACAAGGGATAGAGCTTCCCTAAGAGGCTGACTGTAAAAGTAGTTGTGAAGAGTGAGTGTGAGACAGATAGAGACCACCAGATATATGGTCAGCTTTTAAAGAGCAGTATTTACAACTCCTTCAAGTTCTACACCTCCATAGGCTTGGTTACAAGGATGCCATTGAGTCTCAGGAAGCATCCTGGATTCGATCAGCTCACAAAGATGGGGAAAGTAAATACAGATGGTGTTGCCTGTGACACAAAGTAAGTGATGTGAGGCAGAGCTGGAATGTGCAAGGAATGGGCAAAGTAGAGAAAAGATCATTGGAGCAGCCTGGAAGGAGCCATTTAAGATCTGAGTGTTGTTGTTGGTGTGTGGCTTCCAGTAAATCTCATGTGAAGGATGAAGGCAGAGACACTGCATTTCACAATGTATTAGGGTACTGGTTTCAGTGATAACTAAATGACTGCAAAATAGTGTTATAATAAAATACAAAAAATTAAGATCTATGAGCATGCTACTTTGCCATACAATACAACCACCAAAGGACAGTATTAAAAACATATTGTACTTCAAATATTCACCACTGAAAGAAATGCAAATTAATATTGATTCAATAAACAAATGAACTACATGTCCAATGCATAACAATCAACACTCAACACATTAATAATTTTAATTCAAAAATGCCCTCTCTATGAATCACCACCATATTGTGTGTCCCAATGATCCTAGGAGCTAAGCTATCTTGGGCAATTGCCCCTAGCAGGGTTTCCCAAAGCCAAACTGTGACCAGGGACAAGAGTAAATGCAGTTCATATTAACCTTTATCAAATGCAGCTATACCCATGGCAGGGATCTTATTGGCAAGCACCTAGTGGTCAGGTCTTTACCCCGGGACCTGGCTAAGCATAGACTGAAGGAGCCACATTTGGCCATTCTCCAGTACGCCCACCACTTACAGGTGGACCGATAATGGTCTGGTGCTTTGTGACTTAGTAATAAAGTGTAACAGCAGTCGAAGGCAAGTGCCTTGTTGAAACAATCCTCCACTACAGAAATTGACTCTAGGGACATGGAATATAATTATTCTGGCACATAAGGAACTCAGGCTAGTGCAGGAGTCAGACAGGTACCATCTAGATATTGTTGGGCTTACCTCCACACAAAGCACAGGGTCTGGAACCAAACTTCTGGAGAGGGGATACACTTTATTCCACTCTGGAGTTGCTCAGGGTGAGAGGAGTTAGGCTATTGTGGGCTTACTTATAGCCCCCCAGCTCACTGCTTATAACCTGGAGTGTACCCCTGTGGATGAGACGCTCACTTCTTTGCTACTTTGCATCAGGGGAATAGCTCTGCTTCTTGTCTGGGCTTCTGCACTGGTGATTCAGTCAGAGTTTTCAACCTTCTTGAAGACCTTGGAGGGACCCTATCTTTATAATGGAGGATTTTAACTCTAGGCGGCGCGGTGGCACAGTGGGTAACGTTGCTGCCTTGCAGTAAGGAGACCCAGGTTCACTACCTGGGTCCTCCCTGCGTGGAGTTTGCATGTTCTCCCCGTGTCTGCGTGGATTTCCTCCGGGTACTCTGGTTTCCTCCCAAAGACATGCAGTTTAGGTACATTGGCCATCCTAAATTGTGCTTGGTGTGTGTGTCTGTGTACGCCCTGTGGTGGGATGGCACCCTGCCCAGGGTTTGTTTCTTGCCTTGCGCCCTGTGTTGGCTGGGATTGGCTCCAGCAGACCCCCATGACCCTGAAGTTAGTATATAGCGGGTTGGATAATGGATGGATTTTAACACTCACATGGGACTTGTGTGTTAGTCACAGGGTGTTCCTAATAAACACCATGTTCGAAAATAAAGGTGTTCATGTAGTTGTGTCATCAGATCCATATGTCTTGGACACTCGGGTGAAGAGAGGGAATGAGCTGTCATCTGATCACTACCTGCTTGTGAGTTGGGTCAGGAGACATTGAGCCAAACTGGGCTACGTTCAGCAACTCCATAGCCGGGGAGGCTGTGCAGAACTGCGGCCATAAGGTCATTAGTGCCTGTCTTGGTGGTCATGAACAGTGAAGGGAGCTTTCAGACTGAAGAAGGACGCTGTTGAAGCTTAGTTAGGTTGTATATCTCCAGAGCCAGTTCACAGGTACCAAAAGGATAATGGCAATGGCAGCTGTAAATGTAAAAACACGGTTTACACACACACAATGAGATCAAGCTAGAGATTTTAGTTCATCTAAAACGCACATTCTTGGGGGTATGGGAAGAACCTTGAAGAAAAGCTGTCACAGGCATGGACAGACAATGGTAACCTCACACAGATAGCTAAACATATTAATCCATCATTTTGCAACTGTGAGGGAATGCTGTGTCACACAATCAAAAGACTGGCTATTTCAAATTTCTTTGGAACAATGGCTTATTCTTATATTTGTAATTTTTTTAGTAAGAGTAGGTATCTCTAGTCTAAGATAAGTAAAGTATATAATTTTTTACATTTTATTGATTTTAATTAGAAACAGATAACATTTCCATACAGTCAAGTCAAAATTTAACAAATCAAAAGCTATGTAAAGTTTAGACAACAGAAATAAAATGATTCTCCCAATACGAAATTACTGTACATGCAGGTGTGTGTTCATACATGCTTGATGCACGTAGAATTGTTAAACTTTTTTCTCCTACATTACTTACTTATAATAATAGAACCCCATGTTAAGTTGGATATGAAGTGTAAATGAGTCATATAAATGCAGAACTTATTTCAAATTAGGAAAACCTAATTCAGTTTTCAACAATGGAACAACAACAATGTTTATATACAACAAATATTGTAGTTCAAAGTGCTTTACAAGACGAAGATAATATATATATATATATATATATATATATATATATATATATATATATATATATATATATATATATATATATATATATAAACTGCTCAAAAAATTAAAGGAACACTTTGAAAACACATCAGATCTCAATGGGAAAAAGAAATCCTCCTGGATATCTATACTGATATAGACTGGGTAATGTGTTGGGAACGAAAGGATGCCACATCGTTTGATGGAAATGAAAATGATCAACCTACAGAGCCCTGAATTCAAAGACGCCCCAAAAATCAGAGTGAAAAAATTATGTGGCAGGCTAGTCCATTTTGCCAAAATTTAATTGCAGCAACTCAAAATTGTACGCAGCACTTTGTATGGCCCTGTGTTCTTGTATACATGCCTGACAACATCGGTGCATGCTTCTAATGAGATGACAGATGGTGTGGTGGGGGATCTCCTCCCAGATCTGGACCAGGGCATCACTGAGCTCCTGGACAGTCTGAGGTGCAACCTGGTGGTATTGGATGGACCAAAACATAATGCCCCAGAGGTGTTCTATTGGATTTAGGTCAGGAAAGTGTGGTGGCCAGTCAATGGTATTAATTCCTTCATCCTCCAGGAACTGCCTGCATACTCTCACCACATGAGGTCAGGAATTGTTGTGCACCAGGAGCCACTGTACCAGCACAGGGTCTGACAATGGGTCCAAGGATTTCATCCTGATACCTAATGGCTGCCAAGGTGCCTTTGTCAAGCCTGTAGCGGTCTGTGTGACCCTCCATGGATATGCCTCCCCAGACAATCATTAACCCACCACCAAACTGCTCATGCATTCAATCCATCAATATAGGTAGATGAACATCTCCATATTCTGAATAAGGACTGTGGCACACAGGCAGCAGTTAAAGGTTACCTTCTGATCCTATCCTGTCATGTAGAGAGCCAATCAAGAGGTGTATTTAGAAGGCTGACACACATCAAGTCAGTAAGCAAACAGCTTCGAAGATGGGTGAGACACTTCACTGTTCACACACAGCATGGCCACTATTTGGACAGGAGAACTAGCAAGATTTGCTCTTGTGAGGAGAAAGAAGAATGTGGACATACAGATCCCGTTCTAATCTATTATGGTCCCAGCATATTTGTTATGAGTTTTGATGTTTTCATTTGTATGTGATATTTTATGTGATTATTCACATTGCTGGCAATGTCAAGTAAGTCTGTCTAGTTCTACCATATTTAATAGAAAAGATTTATAATGTCTTGGCATTGACATGGCACATAGTGCTTTGACATGACATTTATTACCAAATGTAATCATTTATCTTCTTTGTAAACATATTCTCTTTATGAAACTACTGAATCAAAATGAGGACAGTAACCCCAAGAAATTAAAAGTAAAGATGATCTATTAATCAGTCATCCCCTCGGTCTTTATTACATTTCACTGTGTTTTAAATCTAGATGTATTAATTTGTGTTTTCAAATCATTGATCATCACAACACTAAACATGAAAACAGCATTACACAGATTAACATTCATACATTCTAAAACCCACTTAATTCAGTTCAGTGTCTCCGGAGGACGACCGGAGCCTGTTCTGGTGTAAGCATTGGGTGCTAGTTAGTAAACTCTGGAAAGTTCATCATGGGGCCCACTCACGTACATAATTACACGGAGGCCATTTTAAACACTGCAAAAAATGAAAACTAAGCCAAGCAAAAAGTATTTAAATCATGGCATTACATTTAGTTTCCCTTATTGTAAGAATTATTAACTTATTGCAAAATCTATATTTACGATTATTTAGCTTATCTTATGAAATCATGTCAAGTAAATTTTGCTTACCCCTTTGGCAGATTTTTTTTTTTTTTGCTAAATACAAGCATAACAATTCCCATTTAAAATTGTTTATCTAGTTTTTTCGTATGCATTTTTTGCAGTGAAGTTGTTAATTAAACTAACGGAAATATTTTGAGTGATACGGAAGGAAACCAAAGTATCTGCAACATAGACATAGGTATATTCATGGAATTAAAACCTAGAGGTGATAGCACAATTCACCACCAATCTGCTACTTCTGTTCTAGTTTAATTAATAAAAAAATCATAACGGTGCAATTGGGTGGCATGCTGATGCAGTGGGACTGCAGCTGCCTTGCAGTAAGGAGACCAGGGTTTGTATGGAGTCTGCATGTTCTCCCCATGACTGCCTGGGTTTCAACCTGGTGCTCAGGTTCCCTTCCAATATTTTTTTATTTTTATTTTTAGTTGAATCAGCTATACTAAATTGGCCTTATTGGGTGTCTGGTGTGTGTGTGTGTTTGCCCTGCAATGGACTGGCATCCTGTCCAGGGTTTGTTCCTGCCTTACACCCTATGCTAGCTGGGATAGACTCCTGCACGCCCTGTGACCCTGGTATGGGTTAAACAAGTTAGAAAATGACATGACTTGTTCAGTTCCCTTTAACTCATAATTTAGTATAGTTGCCAATAATTAAGGAAAAGTTTTTACCATCTTCACCACTCCTGAAATGAATTTTGTCTAGATTGATCAAGTTCTCTTTAATAGGATGGGAACCTTGTTTATCAGCCATTTTGTTTTGTATTCTTGTGTGCATTAACGTCTGGAATTTGTCAGGTCCACTCGAAAACATTATATTGTCTGGCTTTGTTTGCCTTGTCAGACAGTTCTCCTGCTTATAGATTCATTCTGTGAGTTCCATTTTCTGAATCAGATTGCATTGGGACATTGTTGCATTGATTTCATCTTCTTCACAAGTCAGCCAAGCAGTAATAAAGAAAAATAGAGCATGTGGCTGACATTATGTTAAGGATGACATTCTGAGCATGATATGTTATGCTGTTGTGCCAAGCACACCATCAGATTAGAGGTAGAATCTTCTTCCACTTGGCCTTGGAGCATCCCATATGCTCTTTGGCAAAATACAGTGTAGCTGAAGCTGTGCATTTTAAATGCTTGCCATTGTTTTTCTGTTAGGTTTCCAGGGGAAAGTGAAAGTATGTACTCACCTTTTTGTTATATTTACCATGACCCTGTTCTTAATATTACAATTGGAGTTAAAATCTTATAAAGTCTTTAGTCTACATCACAATATTGTAAATATCATTTTAGTTCTTTCTTACAAAAAAGGTTTACTTATTCACTATTCTGCGGTGGGCTGGCGCCCTGCCCGGTGTTTGTGTCCTGCCTTGTGCCCTGTGTTGGCTGGGATTGGCTCCAGCAGACCCCCCCCGCCCCTGTAGTTAGGATATAGCGGATTGGATAATGGATGGATGGAAGGATTATTCACTATTTTTGTGACTTTTTCAGATGAAAAAAAATGAAAACTTTTCTTTCTACAATGTTATCAGTAAGTTTTTTTTACAATCTGACCTCCTAATGTCATGGTGTTTGGCCTTATATTAGTTTCTGTGATATTTACATCTTGATCCAGATTAGGCCACCACAGATAAACTAGAAGGATGACACTGCCATACTGCAACTGAATGAATCTTCTTAACCTGTGCTGAAAGCATTTGCCCTTAAACCTCATAATATACATTCATTATGAAAACGTAGCTCATTTTGTCCTGAGCTGCATACTACAAAATCAGTCCTGTCAAACAGTTTTGACCATGTTTTTCAGACCAACTTTTATTATAGACAGAATTTCATTTATTTAGACATTCACTGACATGTGCTTCTGTTACATTTATGATGTATCTTACCTCTTTCACTTCAGTCATTGGTTTTTCTGTCGGAGATAAATGGTGAAAGATGCATTGCTGCATTAACATTACTTTCATGTTCCTATGCAATCAGTGCCAAATCCCAACTCTGCATTCTTGAAGATGCCATCTGTCATACTTTTTTCATCCCTTTAAGAACCAGCAGTAAAGCTACAGTATGAGCCTTTTCAGAATTTTAAACCTTTGCCCTTAAATGTACTTGTTGAATCTATACTCCAAATGTCTCTGCTAGTCCTCATCTACTGATTGTAATTAATTCTACTGGCATTAAAGTATAAGGCATAAACTCTTCTGGTGTATAATTGCAATCAGACTTTCAGAGTGAACAAACAGCACCCACTCCAAGAAGTGATCTGCCACACAACAGAATATATTTCCTTTCGGAATGATAATAATCTTAAATTTCTGCTGATCCCATCTTTTTCTATAACTGAGAGAAAGTAGTCTCTTCTGGTTTACCACTGTATGTGTATAAATTAATGTGTCTGTGAGACAAGTGTGATACATTTGGCAAGACCTTGTCATACAGTATATGTTTAATACAGTTGACCCAGATATGCTTGAACTTTCATTGGAGATGCATTTTGGATTGCTGTTATGGGCTCTTTATTAGCACGTATTGTTCAATTGCCTCCAGGAATATACAATTAGTTATTTTCAGTATTAAGCCTCCACTCTCTAGTAGTTGCCTATTATCATTTAGATAGATAGATAGATAGATAGATAGATAGATAGATAGATAGATAGATAGATAGATAGATAGATAGATAGATAGATAGATAGATAGATACTTTATTAATCCGAAAGGGAAAATTCACATCATCCAACAGCAGTATACTGATACAAAGAAACAATATTAAATTAAATAGTAATAAAAATGAGAAAAAATGAAAAAAATAAAAAATAAAAAGCAGACAATAACTTTGAGTAATGTTAGCATTTACTCCCCCGGGTGGAATTGAAGAGTTGCATAGTGTGGGGGAGGAACGATCTCCTCAGTCTGTCAGTGGAGCAAGACAGTGACAAAAGTCTGTCACTGAAGCTACTCCTCTGTCTGGAGATGACACTGTTCAGTGGATGCAGTGGATTATTCATGATTGACAGGAGTTTGCTTAATGCCCGTCGCTCTGCCACAGATGTTAAACTGTCCAACTTTACTCCTACAATAGAGCCTGCCTTCTTAACAAGTTTGTCCAGGCGTGAGGCGTCTTTCATCTTTATGCTGCCACTCCAGCACACCACCGCGTAGGAGAGGGCACTCGCCACAACCGTCTGGTAGAACATCTGCAGCATCTTACTGCAGATGTTGAAGGATGCCAACCTTCTCAGAAAGTATAGTCTGCTCTGACATTTCTTACATAGAGCATCAGTATTGGCAGTCCAGTCCAATTTGTCATCCAGCTGCACTCCCAGATATTTATAGGTCTGCACCCTCTGCACACAGTCACCTCTGATGATCACAGGGTCCATGAGGGTCCTGGGCCTCCTAAAATCCACCACCAGTTCTTTGGTTTTGCTGGTGTTAAGATGTAAGTGGTTTGAGTCGCACCATTTAACAAAGTCTTTGATTAACTTCCTCCTCCTGCCCACTCCTGATGCAGCCCACAATAGCAGTGTCATTAGCGAACTTTTGCACGTGACAGGACTCCGAGTCATATTGGAAGTCTGATGTATATAGATTGAACAGGACCGGAGAAAGCACAGTCCCCTGCGGCGTCCCTGTATTGCTGCACACAATGTCAGACCTGCAGTTCCCAAGACGCACATACTGAGGTCTGTCTGTAAGATAGTCCACAATCCATGCCACCAGGTGTGAGTCTACTCCCATCTCAGTCAGCTTGTCTCTAAGGAGCAAAGGTTGGATGGTGTTAAAGGCGCTAGAGAAGTCCAAAAACATAATTCTTACAGCACCACTGCCTCTGTCCAGGTGGGAGAGGGATCGGTGAAGCATATAGATGATAGCCTCCTCTGCTCCCACCTTCTCCTGGTATGCGAACTGCAGAGGGTCGAGGGCGTGGTGGACCTGTGGCCTCAGGTGGTGAAGCAGCAGCCGCTCCATGGTCTTCATCAGATGTGACGTCAGAGCAACAGGCCGGAAGTCATTCAGCTCACTAGGACGTGATACCTTTGGGACAGGGGTGATGCAAGATGTTTTCCAAAGCCTTGGGACTCTCCCCTGTTCCAGGCTCAGGTTGAAGATACGCTGTAGAGGACACCCCAGTTCCAACGCACAGGCCTTCAGTAGTCATGGCGATACTACATCTGGACCCACTGCTTTGCTGGCACGAAGTCTTTTCAGCTCTCTGCTCACCTGTGGTGCTGTAAATGTGGGTGGGGATGTCTCACCTATGCTGGTATCAGCAGAAGGATGGTTGGAGGATGCAGTACTCCGAGGTGAGAGTGGGTTAGGGTGATCAAACCTATTAAAGAAGTTGTTCATTTGGTTTGCTCTCTCCACGTCTGTCTCGATGGCGGCACCCCACTTCGAGCTGCAGCCAGTGATAATCTTCATCCCATCCCACACTTCCTTCATGCTGTTGTTCTGCAACTTCTGCTCCAGCTTTCTCCTGTACTGCTCTTTTGCCGCCCTGAGCTGGACTTGGAGTTCCTTCTGCACGTGCTTGAGCTCATGCTGATCACCACCTTTAAAAGAAAATGTTGCCAGTATTATTAGTCTGCCACAATTCTTGATGATAACTTAGTATGAATAGAACAAAAGTAAAAGGCGTAAGTAAGTGGCAAGCCCCCAAAATCCCTGTAATAGGTGCAATATTTTATTGACTTTGCCAGCTCTTATAGACGATTCATAGAAACGTTTATTTTTTTTTAGTAGAACCTGATATAGCACTTACATAAAAAAAAAACACCTCACAAATTTCATTTGATCACAGACCTTCAGGGAGTTTTAAAAAATACACTCGTAGGTGCTGTGGCATAAGCCCAGAGACTTAAGGGGAAGTGGATGCATCTAACATTGGGGTTGGGTCTTTTTTTGTGGAAACATTTCAAGATACCATTATGCTGCTTGTGTTTTTTTTTTTTTGTTTCATTCTAAAAAGCATTCCCCTTTGAAACAAATATATTATTTAATAAATTGTGAGCTATTAGCTAAAATTAGCCTTGGAAGAATAGTGCCATTAGTTGAAGGAAGCTGAGCACCCAGTAATCTTTGATACGGATTATAAGAACTTAACTCAAAACCACTTAAAACTTAAAGGCAATGTGATCTTTTTGGGCTTCATTTTCACTCAAATTAAATTTGCATTTCCTTATCATCCTCAGGAGAAAAATGATAAAGCAGGCATCCCCTATTATCAATTTGATATTGGGGACAGAATTTTGAATATGAAGTTTCATTTAACCAGCAAAAACTATTTGTATGTATTGTATATATCGATATTGAAAAACCACTCAACTTGCTTGAAAAAAATAAAGCCTACACCAAATACTGTTCCCAACCAGAAACACTCTGTGGGTCAATCTTTGTTGTCAATGACTTTACTACTTTGAAATAGACCCACATTTCTTTGCTATCTGGACATTCAGGCATTGAAAGACTTAAGTTATTTGGTGGCCTATTCCAAACTCTGGCAAAAAAGAAAAAAATTCAGTTTAAGATGCATTTTCATGCAACAAGTCCCTTTCTGGTTTGTCTCTATTTCTGCCGCAGCAACTCTCCAATCAAAACAGTGTTGTTAGACTTTATTACTAATTTACTGCCTTCACACGGACATACTATGATATTATTAATAGTTACGAGATTTTGTAATGGTACTTGTTTTGTTCATTTGAAAAAGTTCCCCTATGACAAGGAATTCACAAATAATTTTAAGATTTTTTTTGAAATGCGTTTCCCCATGCAAATATGTCTGATCATAATCACTACTGGATTATAACTACAACCATCATGGATTCCAGTCTCTACTGCAGGTATATGCTGTCCTGTTCCTGAGTGATTTTGCTTTGGATGGATACATCATCATCTGGGGATCGCTCCCAATCATGCCATATCTTCACACTACAACTGGAACCTGGTAGGATAAAACTTAACATTTCCTTTGGAGGGTGTTCGCACACCATTGTCATCTGTACCTGCTGTACTGGACTGTGTTGGACGTTACTGTTAGTGTTAATTGTTTACTGAATAGTGTCTGTTGTTTTGCTCAGTTTTGTGTCTATAAATAATTATTGCCAGCAGATAATTGGGGAGACCTTTTGCATATGTGTTGTTTGATTAATAACTGTTTGTTTTCTTTCTTATTTGTTGAATATATACTTTATTATATCTTTAATCGATGCACTGAGCTGCTTATCAATGTGTGCATGCTGGGTCAAGGCTAGTGTTCCTAGGATCCCTGTAATATAATAAACAAATTATTCTTTTCAGAAGGTGTGAATCTTAATGTCCTCATGACTCCCACAAATTTGAATAGTGTTTGACCTTTATAATCTCCCTAAGCTCAGACTTAATTTTGTTAGTCAACATAGACCATCTGATACATAATATTAATGCCTCTGAAGGAAGACTTAGATACAGTAGCCTCAGCAAAACTAAAGTGATTATAACACAAAGGAACTCACCTTGGTTTAATGAGAGCACTTACTCTTTTTACTAAGAATACCAAAAAGTACAGCATAGATTGGAAAAAAGAAGATTGTAGGTCTTCTGAAAAGTGTGACAGTGTTAGACGTACAGTATAAATAAATCTCTTTTTTTGAATACTCCTCCAAACTAATTGATGAAAGCACATGCTTCCTGGAACAGTGTTGTTTGTAGAACAGCAGATCATATCTGTACACAATCCTTTTAGTAACCATGGCATAAATATTAAGACAAGAGAAATTTGGTACAAAAGAAAGGATATATTTAGCTTGCATTAAAATACAGCTTTCACTCCTATATTGCAGTATGATCACTTTATATATGCATAAGTTTGAAGTGAAGCCATTACAATGGTACAGTTGTCTTACAGTTCTTCAGTGGGGTCTTTGATGATTGCATTTCCATCTTTCAGTGGAGCATGGTGGCATTCCTTGCGGTCGCTGCATCACTGTCATAGCTGTGACAAAGGGGCTTGTGGGTTTGAGACTGTCAGGCAGGTCTTATATATGCTCATGACACTCCTTGGTCCTGACCACTACTATATATGGATTAGGCTCTGTGCTTGCTAATTTAGCATATTCAGTGAGCTATTTGCAGGTTCTGCTGACAATGCTATATATGGATTAACCTCCTCCATTCTGACTTCTTCAATAAGATCTATTCTACCTGTTCCCATCGGTAACCTTACCTTGATGCACTTTGTTTATCACAGCTTCCTTTTCTCTGCTTTCATTTGTATGTATGCTAAATTTAAGGAGGTAAAACAAAAACCATGCTCATAAATCACAATTAATGCTTAATTATTTTTCAACTCTGGTTACACTTGGTGTATTATTTAGAACAATTGGTAATTTGAAGTATGGGAAATCTGAATTGCCAAAACCCCCACAAACAAGAGCAGAACATATTTTATTAACTTCTTTAATGACAAAAATGTATACATAAGATTTCAAATATCAAAGTTGTGTCACAAACGTACTATTAATGCATCAGACACAATCTCTCCTTGCAAACACTTCCTTAGCAATTTAAACTTAATAGTGAAATATGAAATCATACTTTTAATTTCTAAAATTAACCCTTCCACCTGTTCTGTAGACTCAACAAATCTTGTAAAAGGCTCAATGACTCTTATGGCAGCCTCTGTTTTTAACATTATCAATAGGTCAATATTGACTTTCACAGTTCCTACTGCACTAAAGTGTCAGTTGTCCGGCTATTATTAAAAAAAATCACAGCTAACTTATTAATATGCTTAATAATTATTGATCCATTTCAAATTTAACTTTTCTTTCTTAAACAATTTAGAAAGTGCATGCCTCACAGTTGTAGTCTCGCTCTGCTAATATCATTTACTTGACAGGTTTCAGTCACAGTACAGAATCTGCACAAACTCATCTTCTAAATGACATTCTGATGCAGGAAATGCTACAGTTATTATGTTATTTAAGCACATACTTTGTCATCGCTGACAACTATATTTTGTAATATAGGCTGGGAAATTACAGTGCCCTTGCATGGTTAAGTTGAAATTTACCAAATGCATCTCTCTGGGTAGAGTAATGGGAAGGCAGTACTCCATAATTCTGAAATGAAATATGGTGTTTCTCAGACAGAGGTTTCTCAAGGTCTCTTGACTCCAATCTTCAAGAAGGGAGGCAAAATGGATCCTGGTAATTACAGACCAGCAGGTCTTACTTGTGTGCTATGCAAAATTATGGAAACTATAATAAAAAATAAATTAGGAAATTACCTAAATGAAAATTATATACTAAATATTCTGGGTTTATAAGAGGAAGGTTCTACCAATTCACCTATTAGAATTTTAAGAAGAAGCAACCAGAATAGTTGACAAAACAAAGCATACCATATAATTTACCAAGACATTCAAAAAGCATTTGATACACCAAATATCAAATCCGAAACTAGAAGCTTTAGGCATCAGTTGTAACCCATAAAACTGGGCCTCTATTTGGTAAGAAGCAAGAGACAAACAATATAGGAAAGAGGAGAATGCTCCACATGGCGTGAGATCATCACTGGAGTCCCTAAGGGGTCAGTCCTTGGACCATTAACTTTTTTGATTTATATTAATGTCATTGATTCTGATATAAATAGAAAACTTGTCAAATTCACAGATGACACTAAAATTGGATGGATAGCAGGTAAACACTTGGAAAATGCAGTTTAGTGTAAAAGTGAAAAGTGCTGCATGAAGGCAAAAGGAAAATCAGTTATAAATACAAGATGTGAGACATGTCATTCATGAAACAATGTCTGAAAAGGATTTAGGAGTATATGTTGACACAACATTGTATCGACTAAACAATGTACAGAAGCAATTAAAAGGCAAATAAAATGTTAGGTTATATCATAAAAACTGTTGAATTTAAGTTAAGAGACATTATGCTCAAATTATTTAATTTATAAGACAGCATCTGGAGTGTTGTGTGCAGTTCTGGTCAACTCAGTAAAAGAAAGACATAGCAGCACTTGAAGTGGAGAGCAACCAAGTGCATCCCAGGACTTAGAAACATGTCCGACTCTGGCAGACTCAGAGAATTAAACCTGTTTAGTCTAGCAGAGGAGATTTGCTTAGGTCCTAATCCAGGTATTCAAAATCTTCAAAGACATTAATAAAGTAAATCCAGCAACATTCTTTCAGCTTAAGGGTGAATTATGTACTCGAAGACATTCATGGAAATTAAGGGAAATGGCCTTTAAAACTGAAGCTAGGAAACAATTCTTTATTCAGATAGTTGTTTAAGTCTAGAATAAGCTACCGAGACATGGAGTGGAAGCAGAATCCTTGACCACCTTTAAGAAGAATCCTTGACAAACTTTAAAAAGAATCTGGATGAGATATTAAGACAGCTCAGCTATTAGCTAAACAAATGGGCTTGATGGACTGAATGGTCTCCTCTCGTTTCTCACATTTCTTATGTTCTAAAGGGGTAATTTTCCCTGGGTTAGATTGATTTTTTGGGGGTTGTAGTTGGTGCCTATTGAGTAGTATTCATTGTGAGTAAAAATAGGGAACGACTAGTAATAGAGTGGGGATAAGAATGTGTCAGGAAGAAAATGACAGTTTTGTGTGTTACTTTATTACAATATTTTAACAGGTATGTACTTCTATTTTTACATGTGTGAAGGCAGATGAAGACTGGAGTTGGGGTTTGGCTGACCAACACCTTGTTGACGATGGTTCTGGCCTCAGAGCTCGGACTGTTACTCTTTTCAATTTACATGATCCTGTTAAGAGATATGTTTGAAAACATAATATCTGCCTTCATGTGTATGCAGACAATATCCAGGTATACCTTTCCTTCAAAGAAATAGACTTCTCCTCTCATCAAGCCTATGAGTTAATGGATCTGAGTGATAATTAGTTGTGTTTGCATGCAAAAACAATGTTATTAACCCGGGGGATAATATAGACAGCAACACGGTCCTGTCACTTTTTAACTTAGTAGACATAGACATAAAATTTTCTGAATCACACATCTGTCTAAGTAAGCTAAAACTTTTTTTCAGGTTCAAAAATAGGTAAACGTAGGTGTTTTCTAAGTATGGAAGAAACTGAGAAGGTCATTCATGAATTGAGTTATACTAGAAAGGTCCAGTGCACTATGTTATTCCAAGTCTTTCCAATACATGTCTATTGGAATCCTTCGGTTAATTAAAAAGGCTGCTGTAAGAATCTTTATTAGAATTAGGAAGCATGACTACGAAACTCCTGTCCTTAGGCCCCCAGTGTCTTCTCTCAACTGTCAGCCTCCTGCTCAACTGTTGTATGAACTCAATATTTACACGTACCAGGGGAATATTGAAGTAACCATCATTTATTAAAATGAAAAGAAAAAGCAAACTTTACAATAAATTAATCCAATTAACAATTTAACACATCTGAATTATTCGAATATCATGCAAAACAATGCAAATACACTTTAAATAGCATGCGTGAATTATTCAGTCTAGTTAACAAGTAACAAAGGTGCATGTTTCAAATAGTCTCAATTAACATATCATGTGCAGAAAAAAAACAATCAACTGGTGACATTTCCCAACAATAGTCTTGTTATACTTTAACATAACAAGAGAAACTTGATAATCATTGTTATTTTTGAATATTTATGTATCAACTTCATAGTTGCCAGATTTTAGATAATAATATTGTTAGTTTCAGCCATGTAATTTATGCATGAGAGTCCTTCAATCGATAGAAGACTATTTTTTTCATGAAGAGAAATGGTACCTTAGATGAAGGTGTTCTCCCCTAGACCTGCATGACATGATAAGATGTGAATCGGCCTTTTACTTGTAAAGAAAATCAAAAGTTGCTCTCCTAACATAAGCATTCTAGGAATTCTTACCACATACACATGTAATTTGCAGTTCAAAGTGTTCTTATTGTTGTTTATTGCTTTTATTAAGGATGCATTTGCCAGATGTTACCATTTATTATTTTAACATTCTGAAACCTACTTAATCCAATTGAGGATATCATCAGCACAAGACTCTGGATTCAGTGGCCATCCATCACAGAGTCCATTTAGGCAGACACCCACACACCCACTGGGCCAATACAAGATCTCCAATTATGTTAACACAGCGTTTCTCAACCTTTAAGTATTTGCGACCTGAGTTTTCATAACAGTTTTAATCGTGCCCCCCCTAACATTTTTTTGAAATGTTGATGCATATTTTATTATACCTACTTAACTTTTATCGACATTTATCTAACTTTTTATTTATTATTCTAGTATCAGAATGTAGTTTAAGTTAATTTGTTTTGGTTTCAACAGATTTTTTTTTCATATTTTTGATTCTTGTTTTCTTTTTTTCACATCTTTGCACCCCCCTTTTTGTTACTTTGTGCCCCCCTATGGGGTCCCGCCCCACAGGTTGAGAACCACTGTGTTAACACACTCAAATTTGGGGATGTGGGTGGAAAATCTACATAGACACTGGGAAAACATGAAAATTACATTAGGCAGTCATGAAATTTGACCCCACTATTCTAGACCCTTGAGGCAACAGTGCTAAGGCAAAATTTGCACAAATGTTAGTTTTTATTCACACAAATAAACATTGTGGAAGATCAGCCCGACTACAGACTGACACCAGGACACAAAGAAGTCCAAACACATGCTTTTATTTTGTTTCTTCACTACGCAGTCCTTTTTACCTCACACAGAGTGCACAACCCACCAGCACTATTGCTTACAGTCTTCTTCTCTGCCACCTTCATTCCTCCACTCTCAAGCTCCATCCTCGGCATCCCGACTCTGGCTTCCTGAATGGAGTGAGGCGGCCCCTGTTATAATGTACCTCATATGCTCCAGATGCTCTCTGATGACTTTCCTGCAGCACTACCTGGTGTGGCAGAAGTGCTGCATGGACACCCGGAAGCACTCCAGGTGTACCTGGTTCCTGTTCTGTTAGCACTTCCTGGTGTGGCAGAAGTGCTGCAGTCCAGGGCTTAACCATTGTTAATGGATCCCCTGGCAGTGGCCACTGGCCCCCACTTCCAAGCTCTGTTCCTATGACTCCAACACCCACCAGGGCGGCTGCCTTTTTATTTCCCAGGGGATGGTACTGCTTCTCTCCCGGTCCTTCCATCCTCCAGGTGTCCTGACTGGGCATGAGCCCCAGCTGTCCGTCACAACATAAACACATGGGATGTTGTTGAGAGTAGGACATTAGACACCTTCAGATTTTGGGCTGATATTTTTTAGAATGTAGGTGAATAGAATGGTCGAGTTTGTTGGGCTGAATGGACTGTTCTGATCAAAATGGAATTTTGTATGTGCTTTGGAATTTCTTTTGGGATCATGAGGCTTCAATATTTTTGGAAGTTTAATTTCTGAGATATGTTTTTATATATACGTTTTAAATGTAATTTTTCTTTAAGAAAGATTTTAATTTTTAGATGCATCATTTGAAAATAATATAACAGCCCATTATTTGATGTTGAAACTAGTTAAAGTTATTGTTTTCTCGAAAATAAACACTTATTTTGAATTTGATAGTTGGAACATATCCCAAACAAAGTTTGGACAGTAAATAATTTACCACTTTGTAACATTGTCTTCCCTAGGTAATGAAAATACCAGTTTAGTGAGTGTTCAGGTATAATTTTTGTCCCATTCTTCTTGCAAACAAGTCTGAAGGTGTGCAGCAGTATGGGGGCCTCTGCCACATATTCTCAATTGGGGACAGGTCAGGACTGCAGGTAGGCCAAGTCAAGCACCTGCACCCTGTTCCTGTTCAGCCAGTGTCTTTGTAATGCGTGCAGAATGTGGTTTTGCATTGTCTTGCTGAAATACTCTTGGAGGTTTCTGGAAGAGATGTTGTCTTAAAGGCGGCCTATTTTGTTCAAAATCTGTTTGCAATTTTTGCCATTAATTGTGCCTTCACAGAAGTGAGAGTTACCCTTGACCAGGACACTGACACAACCCCATACTATCACAGATGCAGTCTGGATGGTACTTTTCTTCTTTGGTCCTGAGGACACAATATGCATTTCTGCCAAAAAAGACTGACCACAATTTTTGCTGTGTGACAGTCCATTTGAGCCCAAATGAGTCAAAGGTGCTTTTTGACACTGTTAATATATGGCTTCCTTTTTTGCACAGTACAGTTGTAACCAACATTTTTAGATTTGCTTGACAAAGTACTCCTGAGCCCATGTGGAATGGCAGTACTTGATGATGTCCCTTCTGAGGGATTGGAGATCATGGGCAGTCAGCTTAGGCTAGCACCCTTGACCTTTACATACCAAAATTTCTCCAGATTCCCTGAATCTTTTAAATATATATTATGCCCTGTAGGGCAGAATGGGGGTGCAGCTGTAGCACTGCTGCCTTGCAGTAGAGAAACTTGAGCTCACCTTCTTTGTCCTCCTTATGTAGAGTTTGCCTGTTCTTCCCATGTTTGCATGGGTTTCCTTTGGGTGTTCTAGTTTCTTCCCACAGTTCAAAAACATTCAGGTTAGGTGGACTGGTAACACTAAATTGGCCGTAGTATATGTGGGTGATGTGTGTGTGTGAGTGCGATCACCCTGTGATGGACCGGAGCCCAAACTATGCATTGCTCCGGCCTTGCGCTCAATGCTTGCTGGGGCAAGCGTCAGCCCCCATGACCCTGCTCAGAATAAAGTAGGGTTAGAAAATAGTTTGATATGAACTGTTGAGGGTGAAATTCCCGAATCCCTTCCAAGGTGTCTTTGAGAAACATTGTTTTTAAATTTTTGAATGATTTTCACACACAGTTATAGGAAAATTTGTGATCCTTAGCCAGTCTTTGCTCCTAAAGAACTAGGCCTTTCCTGGATGCAACTTTTATGCCAAAGCATGTTTGCCATCAAATGTTTCTACTCATCTGTTTCTACTCACATCATTATTTTAATTTTTTAACCCATTATTGGTTCTAAATTGCCACATCCCAATATTTTTTAGAATGTGTTGCAGGCTCTCAATGGAATGGATTTATATTTATGAAAAGCTAAACTTTAAATATCTTTGTTTTTATATTGTTTGTGATGGATTAAAATGCAAAGTGAATTTCAAAATGACTACTTCCTTTATTTATTCACATTTTTTATATTATCCTAACTTTTCCCTTTAGAGTTATATTTTGTAAGTTTTGTGAGTTTGGCATGGCAATGTCAATAATATCTCTGGTTTTATTTGTTTGTCTTCCAGTTTTATCTGTTAATTATTATCATCATTTTTAGTAGTAGTATACTGCTCAAAAAGGGCCTTAGAAAGTCCTTAACCCATTGGCAGGACCGGTATCTGCTCCTTGGGGCAAGGAGGAACAAGATGAGCACTGCCAGAGCCCTACAAAATGACCGCTAGCAGGCAGGCCACTGGTGTGAATGTCTCTGACCAAACAATCAGAAACAGACTTCATGAGGATGGCCTGAGGGTCTGATGTCCTCTAGTAGGCCATGTGCTCACAGCCCGGCACAGTGTAGCTCGATTGGCATTTGCCATAGAATAACAGAATTGTCAGTTCCAACACTGGCGCCCTGTGCTTTTCACAGATGAGAGCAGGTTCACCCTGAGCACATGCAACATACATGAAAGGGTCGGGAGAAGCCGTGGAGAACGTTAATGCTGGCTGTAACATTGTTCAGCATGACTAGTTTGGTGGTGGGTCAGTGATGGTCTGGGGAGGCATATCCATGGAGGGATGCACAGACCTCTACAGGCTAGACAATGGCATCTTGACTACCATTAGGTATCGGGATGAAATCCTTGGACCCTTTGTCAGACCCTGTGCTGGTGCAGTATGTCATGGATTCCTCCTGAATTGATACCATTGACTGGCCCCCACGCTCTCATGACCTAAATCCAATAGATCATCTCTGGGACATTATGTTTCAGTCCATCTGACGCCGCCAGGTTGCACCTCTGACAGTCCAGGAGAAGTGATGCCCTGGTCTAGATCTGGGAGGAGATCCCCCAGGATACCATCTGTCATCTCATTAGGAGCATGCAAGCACGTGGGGGCCATACAAACTACTGAGTATAATTTGGAGTTGCTGCAATGAAATTTGGCAAAATGGAATAGCCTGCCGCATCATTTTTTCATTTTGATTTTAGGGTGTCTTTGAATTCAGCCCTCTGTAGGTTGATATTTTTCATTTCCATCAAACAATGTGGCATCCTTTCGTTCCTAACACATTACCCAGTCCATATCAGTATAGATATCCAGCAGAATTTTTTCCCCATTGAGATCTGATGTGTTTTCAAAGTGTTCCTTTAAGTTTTTTGAGCAGTTTAGTTGTAGTAGTAGTAGTAGTGATATGACTGTAACTAATTTTAAAGTTAAGGGACTTCAGCTTAAGGAATATTTACACATGTGCATGGGCTTTTCTGTAACCCAGCAGAGTCGTAACAGAGATAAAAGGCATTCTGTAGTCATAGCCCATCTACTACTTAACTTGACATTCATTTTGGAGGCATACATTGAAATGTATTTCTTTATAATAAACTAGTTTTTAGCTCTCTATTATCTATTCAAGAATCAAATATTCAGCCAAATATATATTTTCTAATTAGAAGACATGCTATATACTACTCATAAAATAGGCTGTGATTATTAGGTGTAGCTCTGCTTTTCAGAAGGTGGAAATGTGGTATCACCACCTCATGGATGCAGCAACCTGGATTCAAACTCATTATCTAGCTGTTGTCCATTGCACATTTCCCCAGAGTTTTTTTCTGCCTGCTCCGATTTTCTTGCTGCAACCCCAAAGGCATGCAGGTTAAGTTAACTGGCACTTTTAAACTGGACACACAAATGTGTGTGTGTTAGTGGGTCTTGTGGTTGATAGGCTCCCTATCCAACACTGTTTCCTGCTTTGTTTTCACTACTACTGGAATATGATTTCAAAAACCCCATGACCCTAGCTGGATCTGAGAACATTATGTTATATGGTTTAAATGATAGCCCAATGCTGTAGTAATAAGATAATGCTGCCTTTTGGATTTAGCACCCTGGATTTAAATCTGTCTGGTCACCCACTTGTTTATGTGAGTGGGCCCTATGATGGATGGGCACCTTGTTCAGGTCTGGCTCTAGCCTTATGTCTAAATGCTGCCAGGATTGACTCTGGAACCAACAATTCCTTTCAGAATGCTGTTAATGTAAAAAGCAAGGCTATTTCATGCAAAACCATACTAAACATACACAAAAATATTCTTCTTTAGGAAGGAAGACAAGTGCTGCTGCCTGCCCAGTCCAGTGCCCGGGATTCAAGTTTCTAACTCATCTGTAACCTGTGTGCAGGTGGCACTTTCCTGCCATGTCTATGTTGATTTTGCTCTGGGTGCTATAGTTGTTCTTCCACAGATAAGTGTGTAATGAGTGAACAGTGATTCTGAACAGGTATGCCATGTGATAGACTGGTGTATTGTCCAGAGCTGCATACTGGGATAGATTCCGGATCCCAAAGATAATGATTTGGATGTATGGTATGAGAATGTAGGTATGTAAATTTTGTTTTCATGAAGCTAAAATTCAAGAACGTGCTCTACATATACTGTATAAGCTTATACTTAATTATAAAGCATCTCTTCCATCACCTAAAACAGGACAATTTTATTTTTTCATTTCATTACTAACCAATTAGTCTACAATGTAGATGCTCTATTTCTCTATTTTACCCTCTGGAGACATTTAAACTAAAAGCATTTTTTGGGATGTTATAGCAAAAACAATGTCTTAATACAATACAATACAATACAATTTATTTTTGTATAGCCCAAAATCACACAAGAAGTGCCACAATGGGCTTTAACAGGCCATGCCTCTTAACAGCCCCCAGCCTTGACTCTCTAAGAACACAAGGACAAACTCCCCCAAAAAAACCCTTGCAGCGAAAAAACGGAAGAAATCTTGGGAAAGGCAGTTCAAAAAGAGACCCCTTTCCAGGTATGTTAGGTGTGCAGTGAGTGTCAAAAAGCAAGGGGTCAATTCAATACAATACACAGATCAGAACAAATCCTCAATACAGTATAAAAAAAATAAAGTTTTACAAGTACGGACCAGAGTTTACCAGTAGATGATATCACATAATATGATTTGGATTTTTTTTGGAGTCCTGGAGACCTCAGCCATCAAGCTGCCTCCCCCATTTGGCCATTCCACAGCTGAAACAGTGCTGGGCCAGCCAATCCGATGAAAGGACCCCTCTACCCCATGATTCCTGTGATCCTCCATCAGGGATGACTTTACCATAGGCAGGCAAACAACTTGGCAGGTGGGCCGTGGCACCAAGTGCCACATTTGAGTACCGAGAAGAGAAACAGAATAGGTGAGGGTTAGTAACAAATTATAACTATCATGTTACTTATGTTTTAGTGCTAATGACTAACAACAGAGATGCAGTATGTACAGTTAATCAGCAGCTCTAGTCAGGATATGCTAAACTGAAGTAGTGAGTCTTCAGCCGTGATTTAAAGCTGAGACGGAAGGGGCATCTCTTATGGAAGCAGGAAGACCATTCCACAGTTTAGGGGCCCTGTAACTAAAAGCTCGACCTCCCACTGTTATTTTATTAATCCTTGGAATCATAAGCAGACCGGCATCTTGAGATCTTAATGTGCTCAGGTTTGTAAGTCATGATAAGTTCAGACAAGTAAGCCGGACCTTGGCCATTTAATGCTTTATATGTTAAAAGGAGGATTTTGAAATCTGCCCTAAACTTAACTGGGAGCCAGTGTAAAGATTTAAGAACTGGAGTTATGTGTTCATATTTTCTTGTTCTTGTAATAATTCTTGCAGCGCATTTTGGATTAACTGGAGGCTGTATAAAGAACAGTTTGAACAGCCAGTGAACACCGCATTGCAGTAGTCAATCCTACTAGAAATAAATGCATGAATTAATTTCTCAGAATCCTGTTTATTTAGAAAGTGCTTAATTTCCTAACATTTTTAAGATGGAAGAAACATGATTTGGACAACTTTGTAATATGCGCTTTAAATGACATGCTAGAGTCAAAGATAACTCCTAGATTGCGGGCTGATTCAGTAAAATTAATGGGGATTCCAACTGAGTTAAATGATGACAAAATATTGCTGTGATCAGCGTCATTCCCTCCAACAATTAACATCTCTGTTTTATCTGTATTTAAAGACAAGTAGTTCTCATCATCCACTCCTTTAATTCACTAACACAACTAATTAAAGACAACATGGAGAAACTTCATTTGATTTAAATGAAAGGTATAACTGGGTGTCATCTGCATGAGTGAAAATTAACATTATGTTTCCTAATGAGAGATCCCAGTGGAAGCATGTAAAGTGAAAACAGTAAAGGTCCCAGTACTGAGCCCTGTGGGACACCATATTGAACTTCTGTGTATAATGATGGAGTACTGTCAGCACATTTCTGTACATATTGGAATCGATTTGATAAATAAGAACTAAACCAAGCAAGCACAGTGCCTGTAAGCCCAACATCATTTTCTAGCCTGTGCAGTAAAATAGAATGGTCAATGGTGTCAAATGCTGCACTTAAGTCTAACAACATAATTACAGTGGAGTTTCCTTCATCAGAGGATATCAGAATGTCATTTACAACCCGTGTTAGTGCCTTTCTGTACTATGACCAGTGCGAAACCAGACTGGAATTTCTCAAATAAATTGTAATGCGTAAGGTGTGACTGAAGCTGACTGGCGACTACTTTTTCTAGTATTTTAGAGAGAAAGGTAAATTTGAAATAGGCCTATAATTATTTAGTATGTGTGGGTCTAGGTCTGACTTTTTAAGTAAAGGTTTAATGACTGACACTTTTAGTGCATCAGGTACTGTGCCATGCAATAATGAACTATTGATAATGTTTAGAATAGGCTGCAAGAACATCCATTGCACTTTTACTAGTTTTGTTGGCACTGGATCTAGGGAACAAGTAGTGGGCTTCATTTTAGAAATTAAATTAAAGTTAAGACTTCCTGCTCAGTTACAGGATTAAAATTACTAAAGTGCTGAATGCAATGTGAGGCAGGGTCTGCTAAGCTAGTATTTGGTTTGTACTGTGATGCTGAGATCTGGGATCTTATATTTTTAATTTTCTCATTGAAGAAGTTCATAAAGTCTGTACTGCTAATATCTGTTGGTATTTTGCACTGTAGATCTGAATTCCATTTGTTAATTTAGCCACTGTTCTAAACAGTACCCCAGGATTTTTATTATTGCTATCTATTATTGTAGAATAGTATTCTGAGCGAGATTTAAAGAGAGCTTGTTTATATTTATTAACACTCTCTGTCCATGCAATTTGAAAGACATGTAGCTTTGTTGTTCTCCATCTGCGCTCCAGTTTTTACACTCTAATTTAAGATCTTGAGTGTTTTCATTAAACCAGGGAGAGTTTCTATGTGCTTTGATCACTTTTGTTTTAAGGGGAGCCACTGTGTCCAGAGCATCTCTCAAGGTCACATTATAATGTGATATTAGCTGATCTAAATTGTTTTCCATGTTTACATTTGATGTTAACTGATCTAAATGGTTTTCCACAATTACACTCAACTTACTCAAAGTATCTATAAATTTTGAAGCAGAATTACAATCTAGATGTCACACTGTCTTTGTTTTAATCTGTGAGTGTATTGGCAAGGGCAGAACTAAATCAAATGTAATTAAGTAGTGATTGGAAATAACTTCATTTAATGGAGCAAACTTAACACATGCTGGCCGTGTCCAGGAGAGGATCTGAACCCAATATGGCAAAGGTGTCCACTCTGCCATGGACTGCCTTCCATCCAGGGTACAAAATGGTGTGGGTGAATTCTGACAGAATATATTAATATATGTTCACCCTGCAGACCTCGACAAAAGAGCATTTTTCTACAGCTATATAATACTGTGGCAGATCAATCAAACTTTAAGCCATTTTTAAAAATATGATTAGCCTAGTTTAAGAACAAAGAGTGATTGATTCAATCTCATAGAACTTCTGAAACATACAACAGACAGAGAGCTCCACAAATAGCAAACACTGGTGCAATTCAGTTTGTCTTCAGGATGTAAAATGAAGCTTATTTAGTGTGCTAAATGAGGAGTATGTTCCAGTTTCAGCCTGATGACTTTCGAGCTGGACGACTACTTACTTTTTATTTCATTTCACTTTAAAATTCTCCCACTTTCCATTTTTTTTGCTCGCTGTGATTTGATTAGATTGAAAAGGTCGGTTAAGCAGCACTTTCATTCTTATTGCAGATTACACGCTAAAAAGCACTATAAGGCACCTCACAGCACTTTGTATTGAGCAGAATGTTCTAGCATTGAAAGCAACATACTGATGAGGAATAGAGCAATGCCAATAAAATGAATATTAAAGCAAAGGTCAAATGAAGGAGGGTTTTTGGAAAGAAAAACAGCAATAACAGGTTGGTCTATTGGCCGTGAAAAGGAATCTACTTTATGAATCGGAAAAACCATCAAGGCAAGCGGATAAGAAAATATCCGAGCAACACATTCTGAAGCTAACAGGTCCTGGAAACAGAAATGTTAACAGATGACCTTTTTCCACTTTCCCAGTTGTGTATTCAGCTTTAGCAAAAAAATACAGCGTATAAATTTGCATTTATCTTTCGTTGGATAGCAAAAATCTTTTAAGTATTTTATTAGAAAATCAAAGCAATAGACAAAATTATTCTGCTTTACTTTCCTACTGATGTGAGTCAACAAATACTGTATTATAGCAGCACTTCCTAGAGTGTAATGGATTATACTGACATGTTTTTCGGTAACTGTATTTGAAATGGAAAGCGGTTTTAAGTTCACTTCCAGCCTCCGCCTATGCTTTTGACAACCTCATCCTGTGAGCTTGAAGTTTCATTGCATGGTGATGAATTGTAGCCAAAGACAGGCTTTTTGCTTGCTTATGTTATATTGGCTTTTCTGCACTGTGTGGTGATTCAATGAAAACAGATTTTGTTTTTTTATGTATTATTTGTCTGTCCACTCCTGATTTCCAGGATTAAGTGCGAATGAAGCCTAGGTAGATAGATCAATATGAAAGAAACTATACAAAAAATAGATAGTGTAAACAAGACGCTTTATAGCGCTCGTCCCGGCACAGAATACGCAGAGGCACGTGTTCACACTCAAGATCTTTTATTTTTTCCTCTTCAGCCGTGGGCACACGTCTTCCCCGTGTCCCACCGGCCCAACACAGTCCAAAGCACAAACACACAAAGAAACCAACACAAACCCACACTTTCCTGCTCCACCACTCCTCCCAGGCAACCTCGTCCTCTTCCTCCCGATTCTGGCCTCGATTGCTGGGAGGCAGGCCCTTTTATGCCCCACCCGGAAGTGATCCAGGTGCCTGACCAGCTGGTCTTAATTGCACCTCCGGGTGGGGCTGATAAACCGTCCAGTGTGGTGGCTGGATCTCTGCAGCACCCCCTAGCGGCCACCCCATCTCCCAACCGGGCTGCTGTGGTGGACTCCATGAGATTGAGGAGGAATCCACTGCCAGGGAGACTGCCCCCAAGCGCCCCGGGAGAGGTATTGCAAAGTCCATGATGGCTCCCCCGGGACGTATGCATCAGAGGCGTCCCGGCCGGGCATGGGACCCGGCTGTCCGTCACAATAGATAGATAGATAGATAGATAGATAGATAGATAGATAGATAGATAGAGTGTATATGTTGCTGTGGGCACTGGGGCATCACAGAGATATGAACTTAGTAAATGAATTTACTGCAGTCCACTTGGTTTTTATTCTTAAATCAGTGCTTATAGGACAATAACCTTTATAATGCTATAATCAGAAATTTTCTAACTTCCACCTCTGTAACATATGCCATGTTTTCTCATTCCTCTCTTTTTCTGACGCTGACAGGTGCCCCTTCTAATCTGTCATTCACAGCTCCAGTTGGTTCAAAACTCTGCTGCACGAGTCTTTACACTGACCTGCGACAGTGAGTACATAACACCCATCCTGCACAGCCATCACTGTCTCCAATGGCCTTGCACTAGACTACATCAGTAACTTCCTCTGTCACCATACTTCTGACTGCCATGCCTCAAATGAAACTGCGCTCTATGGGTGACAGAGCCTTCAGTGTTGTAGTGCCCATACTTTGGAATGATTAATGAGATCAGCCAACTCAATTCATTCTTTTAAAGAACAACTTAAAACTTACTTGTTCAGGAAATCATTTAACTTACCTTGACATTCTGATCCGTTAATCAGTGTTCGTTACTGTTATTTTTTGAACTCTGCTCCCCCCTTTGTCTTGTCATTTATTAACACACCTGTCAATCACATCTCACACTCACAGTGGTGTTATAAATGCCCATGAAGCTCATGCGAAACACGTAGGTCCTATAATGAAGATTTAAATACATACATAAATACAATACAATGTGTCTCACGTAGGCACCCCTTTATCTTTTATTTTGGTCATGTCCAAAATGTATCTTTAAGGTATGTAAACCGCTGTGCCTGGTTAACTGTGGTACACAGCAATCTGAACCTCTGTCTACGTGCATCTCTTGTCACAATTCGACCCTGGAAATCATGCGCCTTTTTACAACGAGGTACGTCCGATAAGAGCCTTCAAGAAAGCCCACCCTTGCCATCGTGCTGCGTTGTTTATGTTCTCTGCAGCCGTGTTGTATGAATGGCACGGAGTGCACAGAAAAATCAATGTACCTTTTCTGTCCAGGTGGTCAGGAAGATTGTGTTTGTACCACACAGTTTTCTAATTTTTGTATTTTTATTCTGGTCTTTTGTCTCTTATTCAAATCCAAAGCTTTGTGTTTCCTGTATTTATCTTTATTTGGCATTTTGATTTTCTTTTGTATCCATTATTGTAAATTCCCTATTGATCGTTTTGAATTTCTGTGATGCAATTTGAGCATGGGAAAGGTGCTATTTAAATAAAATGTATTGTTATCATTACAGAGTAAGTATAAATTTATGTTCTACACTAAAACTATGTTTGGCAATATTAATGAATCCATCTTCTCTATTACCTGAGTGAAGATAGTCAACGACGCATACAAAGCACTAAATATAATGAATTCTTGTCTATGACTGCCAGTTAGACTTTGAACAAAATTCTTGAGCCCCAGTTGTAAAAAGAAGTAGGTAATGCAGTCTGACCTAACAAAGTTATTTTGGATAAAGGCGTGTGACATTTTTTGTCTTGTACTCTTCTGGAATATTTTTTGTCAAGTTGTTTTATTTTAAAAATACATTGATTTATGTATTTTCCATCTCATTTGTCTTATTTGAAGATGCAGGAAGCCAATGTCTATACTAGCCACACTCTGGACAAGGCATCGGTTCAACGCTGAATTTTTAAATTCATAGAGGGGCAGTTAAGAGTCGCCAGTTAACAAGCAAAGAATGTGGCAGGAACACCCACATAAACACTGAGGTAACTTGCAAATTTCACACAATCCTTAGACCAGGATTTAAACCCAGGGTATTGCACCTACAAGTCATATTTTAGGGGTAAACCAGGCTATATATGATATCGAACCTTTATATCTGAACACAATCATAAAGTGCTACACAAAGGAAAATACTGCAAAATGGAAATGTAACATAGCCTCACTAGGTATAAGCTGAATCTCCTTCATGAGAAGGACAATAATCAGAAGAACTAGGAGGACATGAGGGAAAAAAATAGAAATGCCAAAAAACAATGCAAAGCCAAAAATTAAAATCAGGAATCTAAAATGAAAGTAAAAAACAGTAGCTAAGATGATCAAAATCAAAGAGTAAAAGCAAAAAAGCAAAAAAGGAAAAATGAACTTCAGTAGTCATTTGAAACTTGGATCCAAAATTTTAAACTGTGCCACCATGTTTTATTCTTGTGGTACCAAGTGTCAAATGGGGCGAAACATTAGTCACATGACCAGCAACCATGGAAAAAGCAAACAAAAAGCTGCATCTCTTAATAAAATGAAAAATATCATTAGTGAGAAATTAAAATAATAAAAAAATGTACTTGTTAATTTAAAAATAGAAAATTACGTAGTTCAAAAGGATCTGGACAAGGTTTATTTTAAAAGAAAATACTGATTAAAGGAGTTTTTTATTTTTGTTTTTGTTTCCAAATTGTACGATCTTTAAGTGATTTTTACTTTATTTTATACACAAACAAGCTCTGCAGTAAATTCTCACTTTGTCTTGTTTAATGCTACGGTTGGTGAGCATAAATACACTTAATTTATTGTATTGAAACATGGAATTGTTACAAGTTATGGCAACTTAGATGCTTCTAAAAACACGTGTGGAATTCTAACAGGCTGGAGGAGGATTTTTATTTTATGTTATACAAGAAGAGAAACTGCTGTAGCTACTGTAGATACTTTTACCATCCAGAAAGATACACATACTTCAGTTTTAAAGTCTTTCTTTACCTGATTGGTTGACTGTGCCATTAAGGACTCTAAATAAACTATAAAACAGAGATTGTTATGTTTCAGTCAGAGTTATTACACGGTTTAAATTAATTTCTTGTTTATTTAGTCTTTTTGTTATTTAAATATTAGTTGTCATGGGAGGAGGAGGAGTTGGGAGGATGCTCTGATAGTGTGTTGCCACACCCACCACACAACATAGCACCTTGATTGGATCCTGAATGCAGCAAGTGGAACCACACTGGAACAGTGTGAGGTTTTTTTTTTACGGTGGCTGGAGTGCCAATCCTGCCACCAACCCCCAAGATTTCCCTTTAAGTTGGAGAACCTGCTTGCAGGTTAAAATCATACCCAGGATGAAGCAATTGCAGGTTGTCATATTTGCTCGCCAACCCCCGTGATTGGTTTTCCAGATACACACTTTTAAGATTTTTTTTTTCTTTGAATTGTTGCTATTTCATTAGTTTCACTTTTATTTCAGAACTTCTTTAAAAACAATATTAGGAATCTTAGAAATTAGAAAAAGTCCCAACATGCTGAATCTTTTTAATGAAGTCAGTGAGACATTTGTGTTTAATGACTTTGTACCATAATTGAGGATAGGTTTCAGACAAAACAATCTACTGTACTTCATCAGCAGTAAATAATTTTTTTTGAAAAGTAACCAATAAATGCATGTGAGGTAAATCCCGTTTTTGAAATTCTGACTTAAACTTCAAAGCCTTACAATATTCACATACTTCTGACATAGCACCTTTGTCCAAATATTCGATCTCTATTTGCCTTTTCGTTATTTCTCTTTCTTTGCACTAATGCAATGTTTACTTTCTTTGTTTTGACATTTTCGTTTTTTTCTGCTTTCATATTCTGTATCTTGTTCTGCATGTGTTTCGCACCTACTTTTTCTTTTTAGTCTTCTGAATTCCACTGTTTTCATTATCTATAACCTGCTCTGCATGTTTTTGGCCAACTTGCTTTTTAACCTCTTTATGACGTTTTACTTTGTTTTCTACTCCTTGTCTTATTTCTGACCTCGCTTTTTCCTGCTATTTTTTCAATTACACCTGGTCCGTGATGATTATTTTCCCTTTTTTCAAGTAATAATTTCCTTTTTGTTTGTGCTAATGCGATCTTTACTGTCTTTTTTTTTGATAGTAGCGACCTCTGCGTCCAGCTCGAAAAGAGAAGTTAAAAAAAAACTGACAGACTTAGTAAATTCTCACAAAAGTTTTACTTGAACAGTCAAGAAAAAGAATGCCAACTTTGTAACCCCAAACACCACCCCTCCCCTTACCGCATCAATCAATACCCCGTTGTCAGTCTTCTGTGCTGTACTCTGCCCTCCCTCAACCATACCTAACAATCACTGAAAAAAAAAAGAAAGGCTTCAACCTGGCTGGAACGCTACAATACTTTGGAATTTTACTGATTTCATATTCTTTACCTTTCTCTGCATGTGTATTGCTCCATCATTTTTTTGAGCCTTTCAAATTCCACTGCTTTCATAATCTCTTACCTGCTCTGCATGTGTATAGTGCCAACATTTTTTAACGTCATTATGAAGTTCTGCTTTGTTTTTTACTATTTGTCTTTTAATTCTGAGACCGATTGGACATGCTTTTTTTCATTTCCACTTGTTCCGGGCTGATTATTACTTTCCTCATTTTCTGAATTTGCACCTAGATTATTCTTTTTTGCATTTTTTTCTCTTCAACACTTTTGACTCTCTTTTCTCCGTGCTGCTCTTCCTTATTTGCTTAGTCGTCGACGTTTTATCTATAACGTATTGTCCTTATATGCTTTATATGCACTGAGAGCCCTGGGGCCTCATGTATAACGCCGTGCATAGAACTTGCACTATAACATGGCGTAAGCACAAAAGCGGAAATATGCTCACGCACAGAAAAGTCCAGATGCAGGAATCTGTGCGTACACCAACTTCCATGTTATTCCGCTACATAAATCCCAGTCAGCATGTAAAGTAACGCTCGTGCACGCGCTTTATGTAACGCCCCAACTCCTCCCAGAATTACACCTCTTTGAATATGCAAATCAATATAAATCGCCCTTAAGCTCAGCCTTCTGTGAAAAGACAATGGGAAAAGCACGGGGGAAAATATAAGAATTTCAGCGAATACCAGCGAAGTGGAGGCAAAGGAAAAACATAATATTTGTTTAATTAAACCGTGGTATAATCAACACAAGGAAGTTGATCGAGTGACATAGCGTGTTGGAGAAACTTGAAAGCTCACGTTCACAAAGTCACATATCAAAGTCGCCGTGAAAAGGCGAGTTGTAGCCCACTGTCTGAGTGTCATATGAAAGCTTATTAGGGTACAGAGAAAAAAAAGCCACACAGTGAGGAAAAACCACGAAATGTCAACTTCAATCTCGAAATTTCCACTTTAATCATGTAGTTTATTTTGTCATTAAAGTAGAACATCATAAACTTCATCTTAAAATTGTTTAATTAACCAGTTTCTCAAATCACATCATAATTAATGTAGCACGTTAAATGCTTTGTTTTGTATTTGATCTTCTATGTGCTCTATGTGTGTGAATCACTACTTGCTTCTTAAACCGGCTCTCTTCCACTGACTGGACACAGAATTCGTTACATTCATGATATTACAGCTCTCTGAATAACTAAAATACTGAGATGTATACGTGATATCATTTTCATGATGATAGGAGTTAAAGCACGTTATTAAAAATGGGTTTCAAGGCGCAGTGATTGTGTGCGACCTTCGATGAAATGATTTATTGCAGCAGTACTCAGGGGCGGCTCTAGGCTTGTGGCGGCCCTGGGCAGAGAAAAAATCGGTGGCTCCTTCGTCCGCCAATGTCAATATGGTATCTTATGCATGGAGGATGGCCACATCTGTTGCGGACACTGCATGGCCGCCTCATGCTCATGACACAAGGGTTTAACTTTTGCTGAAATTTGTCGCTGCATTTTTAGCTGTGTTGTTATTTTCTCTTTCTGTTTTATATTCAATATATATTGGTGTAGCCGCCCCTGCAGTCTTTGCTTTTCTTTCTCCAAGTAACCGATCGCCACACAATCAGCTCTGTAATAGACATTAAGCCATCTGTAAGCTTAGCATGCTGATTCTTCAAAACGTTTAAGGAACATTGAAATATCTTCTTAGTACATGTTTATTATTCTATCCTTCACACCAGTCCCAGTGAAGAATATAGATTATTTAAATGAAGATAAAGTTTTTTTCTGTATAATATAATAAACATATTTTGCTGCATTTCATCTTAAAAATGATATCGTCATTATATGTAGATACGCGCTTTATAAAGTGGCTCAGGTTGTGCAATATTATAACTGTAGTGCAGGTTTACAGTGGGGTGATTGTACTTATAAGTACAAACAGTTCTACAAGGAGCAATTGATTAAGTGCATTTAAAGTTCTTGGGATGAAACTGTTTCTGAATCGCGAGGTCCGTACAGGAAAGGCTTTGAAACGTATTGCCGTGGCTGAGGTAGCATGTGCTTGATGCTGTATACTGATAATTCTCTTTCTGATCAGCTGCTGCTGTGATTCACACTTAGATACAGTGATATAAATACTCCGAGTGGTGCAGTGAGAGTAATATGGGAAAAGATGATCCGCTGTGGCAACTCCTAATAGGAGCAGCTGAAAGAAGAAGAAGAAGAGGAAGAAGAAGGTGCAGTGACAGTAACAACGCTAAAGCAGTTATGGTATTTGGAAAACTATGGCTATTCCCTGGACCATTATATTGTTACAAGTTAATTACAATAAGATGCATTACACTAATAAACAATATGCGGTTAGTTTCAGTGTATTTATAAAGCCGTGTCAGGAAAATAAGGTGTAACCACACAGGAACAGTAGCATTGCTTTGATGCTGGGTGCCGCCAGTCTGCAAAACTGAGCGGAGAACTTGCGTACGACAAGGTAGGAGGTACCATGGAAAAGTGCGTGGCTTTACGGCAAGTGTAGGTTTTATACATCGCGATTTGAACGTGGAAAAGTTCTTACGCAACATTTCTGTGCGTATGCACCATTTATACATGAGGCCCCTGGATTTGTGTGTGCTCAAAGCCTTGACACGACTGAGTGTTTTGTTGCCCGTGGTCTTATTTGATATTGGTTGTAAGTAGGGCATGTCTTGCAAGAATCTCATGTTCTACATCCCCGCGAGACACTCCGTGGCCAATCTCTCTAGTCTCACGGGTCTTTTAAGTGTCTTCCATGATCTTAACGTGAAGATCACGTCTCGTCGACCTACTGTTTCTCTCCAGGATTTTTTTTTATAATAGAGAGATATGCTACCGTGGCTGGCTGTTTGTCTGTCCAGGATTTTAAATCACCCATAGCTCACAAACTGTTTGACCCTTTGACCTGAAATTTGGTACACATATATTACATGACTTCTACTATCCGCTTTCGGGGTGATGATTGACCTCCAAGGTTATTCCTCTTTTTATTTTTATTTCATTTTATTGTACAATCAACTCTCGGCAGCAGCCAGCAGGATGGCAGTGTGGCACATGCATACAGGAGCCGTTTTCATCCTACCACCTTTGCCGTCACTTCCCCTACCTCTCCATATCTTAAATCATTCTTGAGGCAGATTGAAGACTTAATTGCCAGTTTACGTGAAAAACGTACTAAGTAATTGCAACACAAATACTGACTTAATCAGTTGTAACTCAAAAAGATGCCGATGAAAGAAGAGAAGCAGCGGACCGCTAGGGTGGAGAAAAGAAGAGCTGCTCTTGAAGCAACAAGTGCATCAACCTCTGAGTGAATGAATGCTAAACATACTGTACAGAGAAAGAGGATGAAAACTATGAATGCTCAAGTCAAGTGTATTCACTGCACGTTATCATGCAGTGCACTGTTATTGGTATAATATAATGATTTTTATTAATATGGAATTATCTATTTACTTTTCAATATTGCATTATGTTACATGTCTCTGTGTTAGTGTTTTGTGATACCTGTCCTCCCTTCTGCATATGGACACCAAAGAGGAGGTAAAGACCACCTCATCTGATGATGCGACCGGGGGCTGCCCCAGCTATATAAATGGAGAAAAGCTTCTGTTGGTACCGAAATTTCAGAATTGTAATCATTTTTGATTTTTGATTTATGCATCTTTTGTATTTATATTTTTTCTTTTCTTTGACCCCACCAATCTGATTCTGTCTTTGAAATTTGTTTGTGTCAGGTTTACTTTTCTGGCAAATTTATTTGGTATCATTGTTTTTTTTGCTCCAGCATCTGTTTTTTGGAATTCCTTTGAGACCTTTCAAAAAATAATTAAATATTAAAGAAACTTAGTTTTGTTTTTTATGGTTAGATGCTTTTAACGGTTCTCCTCTTCTCATTTTCTGGACAGTTTTGAGATTTGCTTGCTAAAAACTTTTGCCTCATTGTTGAGCTTTAGCAGATCTGCTAAGTTGGGGTTAGGATGCCTATGGTGGGGCCTAGCCAGTTGGCCTTGTCCTGTGAAAAGGACAGGTCTTACTTAATGTGCATTTTTGGAAAATAGGTTCCCCATTTTTGGGGTTGGTGTAGCAGGATCTCACAACAGAGAGATGATTCTGAATAAAGTAGGAAAGTTGGTATTGCAAAGCTATATAATAAGCTAAAGAAGCCTCCCCAGCTAGAATCTTTGGAATAAACTAATTACGTCTATAAACAATTCTATAAACAGATTGTAAATAAATCCGTATATTGGTTTGTTTTGTGATTGTATGAACACAGCTGATATTGAATATTGAAGACAGGTGTTGTAATATGAAAGGAGGATGCCTGGCAATACATGTAGAATGAATGAAGATAGCTATTTCATAAAGTAAACTGTTCCATGTTTGTGTACTTTGTGAATTAGCTGATGAATTTGTTTCAGTTTCTCCATGGCTTGCTGAGGCTGTACTTACTAACCATCAGAATTAATACAAGCTAAATGCATAATTTTATTATAATTTAATTTCCTTTATCTGAGATTCTTTTTGTTTACAGGAATGGAAAGAATTTAACCCATTCACTTTCAGTCAAATAACTGAATTCCCAAGGAGCGTCCACCTCCCTTCTGGAAACACTGCCTCTATAAACACCTAGTCTGAAAGGAAACCTAAAAAGAATGCAATTGTGATTGCCTCAAGGTAATATCTGCGTAAAATAAAAAGCCTGTTTCACTTTCTGTGGTCTTATGAAAGAGCTTTTCATTCTGTGACACAACGGTTCTCAAAGAGCTTGGTTTGTCTGATGAAATGATTTTTATATTCCAGCATCCATAAATGTAGACCTGCCTTTGCTGTTCTCCACTTTCAGGTATTTCATGGACATTGCACCAGTCTCCCATTTTTTAAATCACTGTCTAAAGATCAATCCAATGATAGCTTAGTCTTACATTTGCAAACAAAAGCCAAGTAAAGCAACAGGTGCCTAAACAGAAAAAATCGTGAAATTTTAGGAGACTCTTATCAAGGTCTAATGTTCAGGATTAAGATGCATCAGTCAAGCAAACAAATATTTGGTTGCATATTCAGTGTTTGTAGTGAGTGCTATTTATACACAAAATGTTAAATCACTAGGATTAACCTATTGTAACTTTAGAGTATAAGAACAGTTTAATAATTCTTCCTTTTGTGATCAGTTTTCTTTTATTAATATTTTTTTTTTGCTTCCTTGAAGGATTTTTGGTCATTTAGGTGTCTATTCTAGGATTTTTAGGCCCAAGGAATCCACATGTTTTAAAGTGTCCTGAGTTGGAAATTTTTATCTTCATGCTGCAATGACATTTTATTTTCCTCATGATTGCTGCCATTTTCGGTTATTTGCTTTGGTAACAACCATGACAATATCTCCCAGAATTCTCTGGGGCGACACACCGTGTGACATCATCAATAGTACTCTATAAAGGTCAACAAATGCACTTAATTTTATCTGAGTAAAAACTGTGAATTTGTTGGCTTTAAAAGGCTGATTTTTTGCTTTGATAAAAGTTAGGCTTGACTCCTGGTTAATGATTGTTGCATGGCTCCAGTTATGTCTCCTCATCTGCCCTTTTTCTAAAAAGGTTTTACTGTTTTGTTGAGGCAGAACACCCCATAGCAAAGAGTAGCTTTTCCTGGTTCAATCACCAGAAATCAAAAGTTGTCTATTTTTAAAATTTATTTATTTATTTTATAAAGCACTTTAAAACAACTCCAAGGCTGACCAAAGTGCTGTACAATAAAAACCCAACATATCAGACACACAATAACCAAAGGGTAAATGAAACAGAAACACATAACCACATAAAATATCTATTCTTTTACCACTATTTCTACCTGGGGCCCCAATCTATAATTTAAGAGTGTATGATGGAACCACAGTTTTTTGTTTTGTTTCTGAAAAACTCATACAAAGTCTTTGAATAATCAATAAGTCCACAAAGAGTTTCACATACAGTGGAATCAGAGTACAGTAATCCCTCGCTATATCGCGCTTTGACTTTCGCGGCTTCACTCTATCGCAGATTTTAAATGTAAGCATATCTAAATATATATCACGGATTTTTCGCTGGTTCGCGGATTTCTGCGGACAATGGGTCTTTTAATTTATGGTACATGCTTCCTCAGTTTGTTTGCCCAATTGATTTCATACATGGGACGCTATTGGCGGATGGCTTAGAAGCTACCCAATCAGAGCATGTATTACATATTAAATAAAACTCCTCAATGATATACGATATGCTTCCTGCGTGGTGCTTGATTGTTTGCTTTTCTCTGTCTCTCTCACTCTCTCTGCCTGACGTAGGGGGTGTGAGCAGAGGGGCTGTTTGCACAGAGACTGTTTGTTTAGAAGATACGGACGCTGCTCTAAAAAATGCTGCTTTATCGTGGTGCTTCGGCATACTTAAAAGCCCAAAAGCACGTATTGATTTTTTGATTGTTTGCTTTTCTCTCGCGCTCTCACTCTGACATTCTCTGCTCCTGACACGCATTCTTTGAAGAGGAAGATATGTTTGCATTCTTTTAATTGTGAGAAAGAACTGTCATCTCTGTCTTGTCATGGAGCACAGTTTAAACTTTTGACTAAAGGGTGTTATTTCATGTCTAGAGGGCTCTAATAATGTTAACAGTGTGGGAGAGTTTATAAGGGCTTAAAATATATAAAAATAACTATACAAACAAATGGTTTCTACTTCACGGATTTTCATCTATTGCGGGGGGTTCTGGAACGCAACCCCCGCGATCGAGGAGGGATTACTGTATATAACATGATAGTTACATGACCTGTGCTCTTTGGCTGTTAATAAAGAAAATTTTATCCTCTAAAGAGAATAGGAAAGCTTACAGACTTGTCCATATTGTAAACATTTAAAATACCCCAACCCATGAACATATATACACTTTTGTTGTGGATACTCTTTTTTGCTGGCAGTGGAAAATCACTTCCCACTCTAGTTTCTCCTTCCCATATTAAGGTTACTTCTCAAATAATAAAAAGGTAATTTCTTAGAAAAGCTGCCTCCTCTTGACTCCTGCATGCATTATACCCTCTAATAATTTTTAAAGGGTGAGAAAATATAATACCTTCACTTCAGTGAAAATGGTCTCACATAATAGGGCAAACGCTACCCACTTTATGTAAATTAAAGGGGCAAATAGTCTGCTAAAAAGAATCACAGCACAAAGTGACATGTACCCTCTTGAAGCCTTGCTTGTCTCAGGTCTACTGCTGAAGATTTCTTTTTATTGCCCCTTTCCACTGTTCATTGTCTCTCGATGGGGCACACTGATTTAAAATTATTTTTACAATTGTTATAATTGTGGAAGAATCCTAGAGCCAAATAATGTAACAGAAACCTGAAGAGCATGAAACACAACACACCCCTATGGGTCTGTTCATGAAACACCTAAGTAGTTCAAAGTTGTTCAACACTACGAAATTGTGGATTGTGAAGTCTTAACCGAATATTTTCTCTGCCAATATTGAAGCCAATTAAACCAACTGCTACTGCTTTAGAGATACTGCTGTATCAATAGTGTTACAACCTTGCATCTATTCATTAACCATTGTTTTTTATTTTTCTTTCTTGAATGTCACTATTAAAAAGGTCAAGATACTGTGGAGTGTCAACATAATAAGTTTAACATCACTTGCTGCACAATCTTCTTCTCAGTGAAGAATTAATTATGCATGCACATCTTATAATGGAAAATAATAATAAACAAAAACAGAGGTGGAGGTCAAAGAGATAGCCATTATAATAGTAACAACAGTAACAATACTATTACTAATAATACAATATGTACTTTATTATATTTTATTTTTCCCCATGGGGAAATTAAAACTTTACAGAATCTAAAGAGAGAGAGAGAGATAGAGAAACATTATTTATAACTCCTATATACAGTAGATTATCATATAAGAGACAGACAGTGTTGGGGCAACCAAAGTCTACCCCCTAACTGCTGTTTTTAAGTGCTTGATGTAGAATAACTTGGCAACCTAACTGACTGTTTCTGAGGTGAAGGTCGTCCCTTGGTCTGTGCAGGTTTCTAAGGGGATACTGATATATGTGAAGACCCCTACCGACTACCATGAATTGGCAAGTCTCAGAGGAATTGCCTCACGGTATTGTGTTGCGTAGTCAATGATTACTAAAATTTATTTGTGACCACATTCAGGAGTCCTACTATATCGACCCCTATTTGCTTAAATGGGATGTCAATGAGTGGGATGGGATGAAGAGGAGCACAGGTCTTCTGAGGAATCTGCCACAGATGACACTCCAGAAAAGAAGCACAAAAACGGCAGTCTTCTTGGTTCCCAGATGGGGACCTAGGAGGTGGGCGTGAGCTAACTCACAAACCTGCCACTAGTAGGCTTAAGTAACTGGCAGCAATGACCTCACCTCGCCCTCCTGATCTGCTACACAATACAATAATTTGTTATTAATTACAAAGTGCGGGACTAGTAGCATCAGATAAGGTGTGCGTTTGCCGTCAATCAAAATGACCAAATTCTTGACAAACTTAAAGGAATCGTTATTCCACTGTTCCCTCTTGAAAAAGTCTGGAGTTTGCCTGAATTAGAAATGTAAATTATGAAGTAGATCTGGAGAGTCCTCCATGGGCAGAACAACATTCCGTGATGTCTCGCTATCGGTGTCAGTAGAGATGTCTGTGCGAGACAGCATTATTATGTTCTCGTCACACTGGTTTGCTACGTGATCATGCTCTGCTGCAAACTGCTAACGCAATGTGGGACAGCTTGAGATGGTGGTTTTGTGTCTGTATTAAGGCCAGGGTGGTTTGGGTCTCTCTGTTTTTAATGTTTGACCCATCTCGCCCCAGTAAATACCAGATAAGGTGGGCTGTGTATGACAGCCACCCTAAGTTTCTGGGTTATCCCTTTGTTAGTTAAGATACAGAAGGCAGACCTGTACCACCGAGTTTCTCCATGGATACAGTTTAGACTGGTCACACTTGACACTCATTGTCTTGGGAGCATGTAACAGCGAGCAACAATTAATATGTTACTGGCAGAACCAATAAGTGCGGTAACCTTATGCCCATTTACTACACCACCTTGGTGAAAGGAAGTGCCAGAGGGTTGGCCATTAAATAGTACCGTTCTCCTTGCAACCAACTGCAGTTCGTCTCCTCATCAAAACAGGGACAGTAGGCGATGGTGTGGTCTATCTTCCTGCATTTGTAGCTACAGATAGAAGAACTGCACATCTCATTGGGTGTTATCACCGGGTCCGTTATGAGGTGGGTAGGCTTGAAAATAGCTACATGCTGTATTGGAAATTTATGGTAATCAGCAAGCTTTTCTGAATCCTCAAGTCACGAGGTGGTGAGGTGTCACTTGAGGCTTGTGATCAGATCTTCCATGGTATTGATCATTAGGTAGTCACATAACACCTCCCCAATCTTTTTGAGAGTATTACTCTCTGTTTTCCGGCAGCGCCCTACTCTGCCCCATAATTCGATAGCTTGGGAGCGTGTAGGCATCTCTGGGTCAAAATGCCACCCCGGCATGCCCTCACCTGCTGATCTAGTATGATGCCATATGTTAGCAACACTTTGGCCTTGAGCTGGTCCTTCTCACTGATGGCCTGGTCATCAAGGTCATAACAGGCAAGCAGTGATGGTCCCCTCAAATGCAGCACCAGTATGTGTGCCCACTCTGCATGTTCCCAGTGATGACGGGATGTGGTGGATTTGAACACTAGAAAAAATTCTCAATATCGACTGTTCTCTTTGGAGAATAGCATGGATTTGATTACATACCTCCTTCTCAGTCAACTGCGTCCGATGCTCTTCTACCTGGATTTTCAAAGCCCGGATTTCCACCATCATGGTCAGTAATGTTGCCATTTTTTCCTGTTGCTCCATCTGCCAACAACGTTCAAAGAATCCTGCTGACTATGCCACTATAATGACTGTGAATCTTTGACTCTAGCATGTCATTTAAAGCGCATATTACAAAGTTGTCCAAATCATGTTTCTTCCATCTTAAAAATGTTAGGAAATTAAGGCGCTTTCTAAATAAACAAGATTCTGAGAAATGAATTCATGCATTTATTTCTAGTAGGATTGACTACTGCACTGCGGTGTTCACAGGATGTTCAAACTTTTCTTTATACAGCCTCCAGTTAATCCAAAATGCGGCTGCAAGAATTATTACAAGAACAAGAAAGTATGAACACATAACTCCAGTTCTTAAATCCTTACACTGGCTCCCGGTTAAGTTTAGGGCAGATTTCAAAATCCTCCTTTTAACATATAAAGCATTAAATGGCCAAGGTCCGGCTTACTTGTCTGAACTTACCATTACTTACAAACCAGAGCGCAGATTAAGATCTCAAGACGCCAGTGTGCTTATGATTCCAAGGATTAATAAAATAACAGTGGGAGGTTGAGCTTTTAGTTACAGGGCCCCTAAACTGTGGAATGGTCTGCCTGCTACTATAAGAGATGTCCCTTTGGTCTCAGCTTTTAAATCACGGCTGAAGACTCACTACTTCAGTTTAGCATATCCTGACTAGAGCTGCTGATTAACTGTACAGATTGCATCTCTGTTGTTAGTCATTAGCACTAAAACATAAGTAACATGATAGTTATAATTTGTTACTAACCGTCACTTATTCTGTTTCTCTTCTCGGTACTTAAATGTGGCACTTGGTCCCACGGCCAACCTGCCAAGTTGTTTTGCCTGCCTAAGGTAAAGTCATTCCTGATGGAGGATCGCTGGAATCGTGCGGTAGAGGGGTCCTTTCATCGGATTGGCTGGCCAAGCAATGTTTCAGCTGTGGAATGGCCAAATGGGGGAGGCAGCTTGATTGCTGAGGTCTCCAGGACTCTAAACAAATCCAAATCATATTATGTGATATCATCTACTGTTAAATTCTGGTCTGTACTTGTAAAATTTTTATTTTTATACTGTATTGAAGATTTGTTCTGATCTGTGTATTGTATTGTTTCGACCCCCTTCTTTTTGACACCCACTGCACGCGCAACCTACCTGGAAAGGGGTCTTTTTTTTAACTGCCTTTCCCAAGTTTTCTTCCATTTTTTCCCTACAAGGGTTTTCTTGGGAGTTTTTCCTTGTCTTCTTAGAGAGTCAAGGCCGGGGATCTGTCAAGAGGCAGGGCCTGTTAAAGCCCATTGCGGCACTTCTTGTGTGATTTTGGTCTATACAAAAATAAACTGTATTGTATTGTATTGCAATGTAAGAGACAGACGAAGGTTAAAGTTTTGGGGTGCCCAAAGGCCAATTCTGTATAATCAAATAAGGCATAGATTTATAAACGCTTTGAAAAAGCAAATAAACAGCATATAAATATGACTCTCTGGAACAGACTGCCTCAAGATGGTGAAGCTTCTGGAAATTTGGACTCCTGGCAGGAAGCTGCCAGTCCAGACATCTGGACACCTGAAGTGACATCAGAGATGGTAAGGTTGTCAATTTTCTGGTCTGCAGAAAGAGGGAGAGAAAATGCATGAAGCCCTCTGGTGTTGCTGGTTGATGTTAAGAACCATCGCCTTGTGGATGCAAAGGACTTTGCCACCCTTCACTGCACAGTCAGCAGCATCACTACCTCTGACCTGCACAATATGATAGCTATGACTTGTGACTTTGCTATCAAAACCCACTTTTTCCACAGCAGAAACCAAGTATGGTGTGGAACACTACATTTCTACTTCTGGTCCACGCCCATGCCCGTTGGCTGGCCCCTGACAAGCTGGCTATTGCGAAGGCTGAATTTGACAATATGGAATAGCTAGGGATTGTGCGCTGATCCAACAGCCCGTGGGGAATGCCCCTCCATATGGTGCCCAAAGCAGGTGGAGGTTTCCGACCATGTAGGGATTACCGCTGCCTGAACAATCACACTGTCCCAAACCGCTACCCAATTCCACATATACTGGCACAGCTTTCTGGGAAAGTAATCTTTTCAAAGGTGGACCTGGCCTGGGGCTACCACCTGTGCACCCGGCAGACATCACCAAAACAGCTGGATTATTTGAATTCCTACGAACACCATTCAGCCTTAAAAATGCAGCGCAAACATTGCAGAGGCTGATGAACTTTGTCCTCAGCGATTTTAACTTCCTTTTTGTCTACCCACTGTAGATGACATCTTGGTTGCCAGCTCTTCCAAAGTGGAGCACCTCACCCATCTTCAAGCCTTGTTTGAACCCTTGAGCCTGCATGGGTTGATTATCAATCCCGCTAAGTGCCTATCTGGAGTGCCTGTCATAGATTTCTTGGGTCATCGCATTTCAAAAAAGGGTGTGATTGCTTTGCCTTCCAAAGTCTCTGCTGTCTGCCGATTTTCCAAAACTCTCCACTGTAAACGCCCTCTGGGTATTCTTGGGCATGGTCAATTTCTACCACCACTTCCTTCCTCGGGCAGCACTTATTATGCAACCTTTATATGAGGCACTACAGGGCCAGTCCGCAAAGTGCCTTGGATGAGACATTTGTACACACCAAACGTGCTTTAGCTGATGCGGCCATGCTTGCACACCCGCTGCCTGACGCTCCACCAGACCATTCAGTGGGGGCGGTATTTGAACAGTGGGCTGATGATGCATGGCAGCCATTGGTATTTTTCAACAGACATTTACGGCCCAATGAACGCAAGTATAGCAGTTTCGATCGGGAACTACTGAGTTTGTTTGGCCATTCGACATTTCCGCTTCTTGCTTGAAGACCGGCCATTCACTGCATTTGTTGACCACAAACCATTTGTTCTCTCAATGTCCAAGGTCGCTGAGCCGTGGACTGCACAACGGCAGTGACACCTGGCTTACATATCAGAGTTCACAACAGATGTCCAGCATGTTGAGGGTAAGAACAATGTGGTGGCTGACTGTCTCTCTCAGCCCACATTAGCAAACATACACATTGGAATTGACTACTCCTAGCTGGCAGCTGACCAAGATGAAGACCCAGAGGTCCAAGCTCTTCACTTGTCAGAAACTGGCCTACAGTTAGACTGCAGCACTGCTAAGCTCCTGTGTGACCCCAGCACAGGTTACCCACACCCAATTGTCCCCATCAACTGGAGACGGCGTATCTTTGACACCATACACAGCCTGGATGAAAGGCATCCCAGTGTTTGGTGGCAAGCAAATTTGTTTGGCAGGGCCTCAAAAAAGATGTTCGTAGCTGGGCAACGGCTTGTGTTGTATGTCAGAAGGCTAAAATACATTGCAGTGTTAAAGCCCCACTGAAACCTTTCCCAGTGCCTGCTCGCCATTGTGACCTTGTTCATGTGGACCTGGTAGGCAGCAGAAGTAGCGAGAGCCTTTAGCAACATTTGGGCTGCACGGTTTGGCACGCCATCCAACATCACATCCAACCGAGGTGCACAGCTCTGGGCTGCAATGGCACAAGACCTTGGGATGACCCTGCACCATACCATTGCCTACCACCCCCAAGCTAATGGCCTTTTTGAGCGATTTCACTGGTCGCTTAAGTCAGCCCTCAAGGCCTCCCTTACCAAGGAAAACTGGGTTGACCGTCTGCTGTGGGTGCCGTTGTGGTTACGTACAGCTCCAAAAGAGGATCTACAGGTCATGTCCACTGAACTGATGTTTGGCCAACCTCTCTGTGTTCCCGGGGATTTTATATTCAGAGTTCTGCCACCTGGACTGCATCCCTACACCAATCTCTGCTCCCAGACACAGCAGTCACCTTCCAGCCGGTACCTCCTGCCCAGCAAGGCTGTTCTCACTCCTGGTTTCCAAGCCACCTGCAATCAGCAAAGTTCGTATTTGTCCGGCATGAGGCACATCGTGGCCTAGTGAAACCACCTTATGATGGACTTCCCGAGTCCTGGAACATGAAGACAAAACATTCGTGCTTGACATCGGTTGCAAACAGCAGACAGTCTTGATGGATCGCCTCAAGCCTGCACACTTGGATTCCTCTGAGGTTTTTGACTCTTTTCCGGCACCTGTTGGTGACCTGGCGTCTGCTTCCCCTGTACCTACCGGGTATTCAGATGTTAGTTCTCCAGGTCTGGTCACAACCCTGCCTAACCGCACTCGGACATGGCACATAGTGCTCTCCCTAACAAAGTTAACATTGCCCGTGCAGAGTTATGAAAAGGAGCTTCTGTCCCGAGCCGCTTGACATCTCCAATATGTGTCTAAAGTGACGTGATACCCTATTGTTAACTCTCTTACATTAAATTATTTAAGTTGTTAAGTTATTTATTTAGTCATTATTTTGACATATTTATAAAATCATGTATTACTGTTATTGTCCTTTTATATTCTTCTTAAAGGCACAGTCATTGGAGTTGATCAACTGAATATTTTACTACATATTGAATTGTATGTATAATTTGTATGTGACAAATAAAGTTTGATTTGATTTGATTTACAGCCTATACAACATTCATATTCAATGTCATGGAGAGTTAGACAGCTTACAGCATATTGCAGTAGCACAGAAACAGTTTTTCAAATCAGCCTGTCAGCATATTTTTGAAGGCATTGCATAGTCTACGCTATGGTCAGAAGACTTAAGTCTGAAATGCACAGGTTTTACTAACATGATACCCTTATTCAAGATTTAATTTAGTAGATAGCCAATCAAATTAGTTAGAGTCATTTTTTTTAAATTACATTTAGCACAATAATCCATCCATTTTACTTGCCTATACCAAACAGCACTGAGCACAAGTCTTCAGGATTTGAGATGAAACTGGAATAATAAAGAGACATGGTGACTGAAAAATCAACTTTGAATTGAGCCCAGGTACCTGAAGCTCTGAAGCTGGAAAACTTTTCCTAGTGTCACAAAAGTGGCAACTACTTTCACCAAATGAAGATTCTAAGATCTGTGTGTATTTTTTAAAAGATTAAAAAAATGATCATTCCACAAGAAATAAAAAAAAGTCCTGTTAGTGACTTCAGGATCTCGCATCTAGCATGTAAATAATTTATTCATCATATGAAGTGACACTACAAGAAGGTCTGTCATGAAAGTCCCTGTACAGAATATTGATGAGTAAGGCAGCTTACAGTATATTTACAAAACTATTAGGTGCAGTTTTACCAGCCTGAACATCAGCATGAGTTCCTGACAAAAGTTAGAGAGCCAAGCTGGAAGTTGAGCAGGAAATCTAAATTCAACTCTCGTCCTTCTCTGCAGGACTTTATTGGTCCCATGAACAATACACCTCTCATATTTCACAAGCCCATTGGATTGGTGGGGGTGGGGAAGGTTGTTGCAACTCCCCTTTTCAAATATAATGCTGACTTCACTCCTCCTTTCCCAAACTCTGATTGGTGCACAATTGCTATATTTACACCATCAACATATCAACACACACCACAACTTTCATATCCTTGGGAAAAAAAGGTTTAAAGGAAAGTACAGACAGCAGTCCAGGCTTAGGCAATAGTAAACGAGCATTTCCATTTAAAACAAGAACAAATAATAGATTTTGTGAAAACAAGGTTTTTCTTGCTGGAATGAATATATCTGAGTCTAGTTATTGTAGAGAGGAGAATTCTCAGCCCAGGGGCGACTGTTCATGGGTTGCACCCCACAGCCCAGGCTCTGATCCTGGGCTGGGGTTCAACCAGAGCCTAGTGGGTGATCCAGGTCCTGTTGCTGCAACCGAGGGTCGAGCTGCCAGCTCCGAGTGTGGACATCAATTAAGTGTGAGCCCCGGAAGGTCAGAAGGGAAGTCCGGGGGAGAATCAAGGATTCGCCGACCTATGAATGCCTTTATGGTCTGGGCTAAGGATGAAAGGAAACGCCTGGCTCAACAAAACCCTGATCTCCACAATGCTGTCCTGAGCAAAATGCTAGGTATGAAGATGTTTCATTGAAAACAATTTTCAGGAATTTTTAAGAGCCAATGTCTTCCTCTTTTTAATCATTTCTTATAGGAAACAGATGCAAAAATGCAGTATATTTATACACAGAGTGCTTTGGGGATTGTTTGCAGTGCTGCAATTATATTAAATTACAATCATATTGTAATTATCATGTACTGTATGGAGAAATTTGGTTTTAAGGCTCTGCATCCAAATGCTTCTACTATAGTGTACTACTTTTAAGCTTTCACATCAGTTTTTTACTTCAATGTCTTTGTCCTTTTCTTTGGCAAAACGTACAATCAAAGGGAAAAAATATATAATTTTACGAGGCCTGTGTCTAATTTATTTCTTGCCAGATTGAAGAATAAAAGCATAACAAAAGTAGTATCAGAGCAGAACTAACTTAGAAATGCACTTTTGGGAAAAACAAAAATATGCTTTCATTTTGTACTTAATTGCACACAATAGACTCTTAGACTACTTCATTGGTATAAATTGCCTACAGTACAAATATATATATATATATATATATATATATATATATATATATATATATATATATATATATATATATATATTAGAGAGTGAGTGCATGTAGAACAGGAGCAAATTTAGTGGTATTTACATTTCAAACTATTTATTTAATTATTCATTTCTTAAAGGCCAATCTTGGAAAGCTTTGAACACAGCAGAGAAACGTCCCTTTGTGGAGGAGGCTGAGAGACTCAGAGTCCAGCACCTCCAGGATCACCCCAATTACAAATACCGCCCAAGGAGAAAGAAGCAAGCCAAGAAAATCAAACGGATGGAGCCGAGCCTCCTTCTTCGTGGCCTTTCCCAGACTTGCGGTGGTGAGAGTTTCAGCATGAATCACCAGAATGGAAGCCAGCTTGGTCAACACCAACTGCCTCCGCTAAACCACTTCAGAGACCTGCACTCTATGGGGTCAGACTTTGAGAGCTATGGGCTGCCCACCCCTGAGATGTCACCTCTTGATGTGCTGGAGGAGAATGATCCTGTCTTTTTTCCACCTCACATGCGTGAAGATGTAAACTTGAGCCCTTGGATTAATTACCAACCTCATCATCTTCATCATCATCATCATCATCATCATCAGCAACAGCAACAGCAGCAGCAGCAGCAGCAAAAAGCTTCTGAGTGCCTACAGGAGAAGCCAGAAATACAACACATGTCATATCCTCAGGGCACAGCCACCATTGCGGATGTCATAAAGTCATCTCACAGTAGCAGTATCTACTACAACCAATTGTTTTCTGGACCTCAGGGTAACTTTACCAGCCATCTGGGGCAGCTTTCTCCCCCACCTGATGCTCCCCAGGTTGAAGGTGGAGAACACCTGGAAATCTGGACAGAAGTTGACTGCAACGAGTTTGATCAATATCTAAACATGAGCAGGACTCGTCTGGATGGCTCGATGCAGGCTTATAACATATCTTTAAACAAGATGACCCCAAGACACATATCCTGTGAGGAGAGCCCATTGATATCCGCACTGTCGGATGCCAGCAGTGCTGTCTACTACAGCACTTGTATCACAGGGTAGACGCCACTGTAAGCGTTAGTCTGCAAAAGTATTTGGGCAAGAGCGTATCCAAACAGTAAGCTACCAAGAGAAGCAGAATATGTTGAATTTCAGGTCATCTTTAAGCACTTTTTTTTTTAAAATGATCACAGTGGGAGGCTATATATCTGTAATTAAAAATATACAGCCTTACACTTCTGTTACAAGCACCTTACCAAATACTTTGTGTGACTAATATGGAGAGATTTAACCTGAAGGGATTCCAAAATTTCCTCTTTAAGCACTGCTGCCCTATAGTATATCACTTACTATATACCATTTAGGATACTCATTATTTTCTCCCTTACAGTTATGTTTCTGTTTCCTTATTATAATAAACGGTCGCCTAATGTGACTCCATGTAAAAATTACGACCTTTTACCACTCTGCCTGACGGGTTTCATCTCTGCCTACAGTGTAAGTGTAGACAAGCATCCCTCACATAACCCTTTATTAGCCTGCCTAATGTGTTGCCGTAGTGATTTTTAAAGTGCAATTCATTGATTGTTGAACAATTGGTAAAAATGGGCTAATTCTGGCCTAAATCTATTATATAATTGTATATGACGTGTTTATGTAATCAGAACTTCTTCGATTTGCATCACATGCTTAGTGTTTTAAAAGTGTCGTCTGTGCTCTCAAGGTGATGAACTTTGCACTCCCTTCCCACTGTCATGTGAGAGATCACCTGCTCCACCAACAAATGACCCCCAGATCCCCCGGAAACCCTGCAGCACGTTAATGTCTACCTTAGCTGTTCAGTGGTGTCCTTCAAAAACTGCTCAAGGGACACTGTCTTCTAAGCTTGCCTAACTGGAATCAACGGGAGCAAAAAACGAGTTTTTACATTGCAGTATTAATTCGGGTGGCTTGGTGGCACGTCAGTGAGCTCTGCTGCCAAACATGGTCCCTCCCGGGTGTTATTCATTTGCATGTTGTCCTTGAGTTTGTGTGGAATTCCCTCTGGTAAGTCTGGATTTCCTTCCATATTCCTACAGATCGCAGGTCAGGTTAATTGGAGATTGCAAATGAACCCAATGGGTGTGTGCCCTCCGATAGACTTGCACCCTGTCCAGGGCTGTTACTTGCCTTGTGGAAAGTGCTGACCCCCTGCAGCCCTAAACTGGAATAACTGTATTTAAGGAATGTTATGTTACTTTGTTATGTTTTGTTCAGTATATTTGCATTAAACAGACACCAAGAAGCACAATTAAAAAGTGAAAGTCTTCATTAGTTATTTATGTACAGTTTCAGTTTTTTTCTTTATGCATTGATTTAAATATCACAATTTGTGAAAATGCTGCCCTTGCAGAGCTTTAATGTGCCACATCTATGTAGGTTTTTATTCTGGGTTCTCTTGTTATCCAGCCTCTGCCTGAAAAAATAAAGCCGGTTTTCTCATGTTAGAGTGTCCATGTGGGTATCTGAAGGCATCCTGTACAGGGATGTACCAATTGCTGCTGGCATAGTCTCCAACTGCCCTGCAATTCTGAGCAGGATAATGTGGGTACGGAAAACGGAAAATGTTTTTTTTTTTTATATATTAACATTTTTAATGTTTTTTGAGATGCTCATTAAAAAAAGGCACATTTCAAACACCAGATTGCATTTGCCTGTTAGGTTTGTCAGCAATTTTTATTGTTTTTGTATATTTTTTTTTATCATTTTGTAACTACAAATAAACCAAATATCAATCATTTTAGTTGTCCTTGGGTGCTAATTTCTTTTTTTTGGCATTTGTAAAGCTCAGAGTAAAGCCTGTTTCATCCCTTCTTGGGTCGACAGTCCAAGGGGTTTGTAAACTCTCTTTGAATTCCTGTAGGCCATTTGTCTACCCAGATAAAACATTCCAAATCTCTGATACTTCACGACGTAGCTTGACAGCTTCATTTCAAAGGTAGTGAAGCAAACTTAAGGATGTAGGGCAGACCTAAGGCACAATGTTAGACCTGAAATAATAGGCTGCTATTACCATCAGAAGTCAGATGAAACACTTCATACAATGCATGCCTGCCTCCACAGCAGGAAACATTAGAGGAGCATTTTTGAGAGTACTGCAAAATTAAATTGGTCTGAGGGAAAAGAACATTTAGCACATGGAGCATCTTCAATTGCTGTAAAGCATGAGTTCTTTAAAACAGAAAAATAAAACACTGAAATAGCTAAAGTGCCCCATGTGAGTGCGTGATTGGGTCCTGTTATAGACTGGCACCCTGTCCATAGTTGGTTCTCTCCCCTTGAACCCAAAGCTGCACAGGTAGGCCCCAGCTTCCTCAGACAATGAATTGGGATAAGTGGGTTTGGGAACATTTTATCAAAATGTAAAATATTATATTATATTATAATATAATAATATATATTATTTTATTATTATATATTATATTATTACAAGCAAAAGCTGATCTGAGAGTAGTCAATCCCACAGTAGAATGACAGTGTATCAAAAATGAATGGCAACATGGTTTATTAAAACATTCAAAAATGTTGAGTCTTGTATGTGGCTCTTCCCCACTCTCATTATGTGAAAGCACAAAAATACCACAGCACGACAAAGGCCTGCTAAAATGCCGCAGACTCCTCTGTCAGCATGGCACATCACTTTCAGTACAGTGAGGGCATTCTGAGATGAAGGCCTGCCACAGCAGTGACTGTTTGAGATGCCAAAGAATATTTTAAAACCACACAATTTCAGCTGCAGTTCACATGCAGGCCTTTCTTATTCCGCTTTAAATTAACCACAGAACTGATTGTGCCAGGACAAGAATTCTTCTTTAACCTCAGAGGGAAGACATGGCAACACCAGTTTTATAAAGGAAAATATACAAGACATGAATTGTCATGTCATAGGATTGTATTTACTGACAAAAAGTAAGCAGGTATTACAAATCACGGAATTTGATCACATTTCTATTATGTGAATGTGTCCATTCATATTTTAAAAAGTTTATTCTAGTTCAAGGGTGTGGAGGCTGGAGGCTTTGCTGAGACCACAAGGCCGCCCATCTAAGGGCACACTCACAGTCACATACCCACTTGCTATCGTATGTAAAAAATGCAATATCCTGTACAAAAATGATATTACCCCTGCACTGAAAAACAATACAAGCTTTACTTTTATAAACATGTATCTATCTGATGCCTGTGTACTGTATTTAGAGCAATGAATGACTTTGATTGCAATGAGTGCAGAATGCAGCTGCTAGAATCTTAACTAGGAAAAGAAAATCCGAGCACATCTCTCCAGTTCTGATGTCACTACATTGGTTACCTGTGTCATTTAGAATTGACTTTAAAATACTGCTTATGGTTTACAAAGCCTTAAATAATCTCGCTCCATCTTATATTTCAGAATGTCTTTTAAATTCAACTCCAAATCGTAACGTTAGATCTTCAAATGAGTGTCGAATTCCAAGAGCTAAACTTAAAAGAAGTGGTGAGTCAGAATTCTGCATTTATGTACCTAAAATCTGGAATAGCTTACCAATAGATATTCGCCAGGCTAATACAGTGGAGCACTTTAAAAAACTACTAAAAACACATTACTTTAACATGGCTTTCTCATAGCTTCATTTTAGTTTAACCCTGATACTCTGTATGTTCAATTAATTATCATTATTACTCATGGTGGCCCTGAAATCCGTACTTACTGCTACTTTCTCTGGTGTTCTTTTTCCGGTTTTCTGTAGTGGTGATCTGCTCCACCACCACCCGATCAAAGCATCGTGATGTCCCTACACTGATGGATTGAAGGCCAGAGGTCCACTTGACCATCATCATCAAGTTCTTCTGTGAGAACCCTGAATACAATGAGGACTGATTGAGGTCATTTATGTTAGGTAGAATGCCTAAATGGGGTTGGCTAATCTCGTGGCCTCAGAACCCCTGCAGATTTTATTTTTTTCTCCAACCGTCTGGAATTTTTCTTTGTTTTTTTCTGTCTTTTCTCGCCATTGGACCTTACTTTTATTCGATGTTAATTAGTGTTCCCTAATTTTATTTTTATATTTTGTCTTTTTTCTCTTTCTTTATCTTGTAAAGCACTTTGAGCAACATCATTTGTATGAGAATGTGCTATATAAATAAATATTGTTGTTGTTGAGCAAACTGAATTTTAAAATGTTTGACCTTTTTGTTTTATATTTGTTCCCTTTGGTCATTTGCCCTTTGGGAGAGATTATGTGGCAGTATAGTGTCTCCTCCAGGAACTTGGCCTTTTAAGGGTTTCAAAGTTTTAGGAGTATAGCACACATGGAACCACTAGGGAAGGAATACCCTGAAAAATCTATGGCCACAGAAAGGCTACTCCTGACATCAATACTGACCCCAATTGGTTGCTTTATGCCAAAAATGTTAGAGTGGGGAAAGAAGTTGAAAATGGCCAGGCGAATCACAGAGACACAGAGAGAAGTACAGGTAAAGTGGCAGGCAGACAAGTGAATAAGCCACCACAACAGACAGAAAGGGGTTCGAACATCTGGGAATGCTTTCCACAGTCACAGCACATTTTTTTTCTACTGTTCCTTTACATTTGATCTTAATCCTTATTTTGTGGAAAGCATACCCCCCAGACACAGACAGACAGACAGCAGAATGTCCAAAACACAGTTCTTTATTTTCCTTTTGCACCACAATGCCTTCCAACATCTCTTTTCCTTTCTTTTCTTTCTCTTTCGACCTCCACTCCCCTCCTCACAAGCTCCGTCTTCTTCCTCCCAACTCTGGCTCGTCTACTGGAGGGAGGCGGCCCCTTTTATCATGACCCAGATGACATTCAAGGGGCTCCATCTGACGACACTTCCTGGTGTGGTGGAAGTGTCAGGAGAGCGCCTGGAAGCGCTCCGGGTGCCCCTGGGATTACTTCCGGCAGCCCTTCCTGGTGTAGCGGAAGTGCTGCCATCCAGGATTCCCAAACCTTCTGGGCGCCCCCTGGTGGGGGCCACGTCCTCCCATAGGGGTAAGCGTCCCAGCTCCGTTCCCGTGGCTCCCAAGCAGACCCAGGCAGCTGCCCTCTCGTGGCCCAGGGGTGGTATCGTTCATCTCGGGAACTGTAAAGGCGTCCCGGCTGGGTAGGGTCACCAATCATCTGGGACACACTGCTTTATGTAATTCAAAATTTTTTATTGATGATCCACAATTCCACTGGCATCATTCCAGTTCCAGACAGATGCAACAAAGACTTTTTCCTGGAGCCGCATTTATAAAGTTTGCATACGCACAAAAAGAGGCTTCAAATGTGCGTACACAACTTCTCATGCAAACATTGGGATTTATAAAAGTAAAACTTGACATGAAGGCTTGCGTATATTTATGGCAACCCTGACATTTTGGAGAAACTGGATAATGATGACACCCTCGATCAAGCAGAGAAATACAGCCAGATCAGCTAAATGATATAATAATTCATATCACTGAGTTGTCATTATAATGTGCGTTGATGTGACAAACATATTTAAACTCAAAAGTAATGAATATGATGTACAGACAGTATTTCAGTTCCGTTTTAAGAGGATCAGTGCTGCACATTTGCACTGAAGAACGTTTTTTTGTTTTTTGACAGTTTATATCGGCTACCTGTTGTTAATTCTTTGGAGTCTGACCAACAATCCGGGAATATCTGAACCAAGTTTCTCTCCATCATGCCCGCTTTGCTGGAAATCATTAACCATTCAACTGAAGGTGCTACCTCCAGTTTTCGTATGGTGTGAGTGCACATACATAAAACATAACATGTCATTGCCAACAAAAAAAGGTAATTTGCAGCAGTGTCCAGTTCTCCTAATTTAATCGGATCACTGCACTCATATTGCAATAAGGGCAACCAGTGAGAATGAATCTGCTTTAGTTAACTGGGAGCAGTGACATTCCATTAACACCCAGGTCAACTATGATGCCACAATGAGACTGACAAATATCATGTCTTCGTGGCCTGGGTCTGCCTGTGATCGATTTATTTTCAGGCAGACTGGCTTTGGCAGATGTGATGGTACTCTATGTGGTGGCTGGCTTGTTGGTAAGGTAACTGGCTGACCCCTCAGTGTTTCATATGGCCTGCTCTATTCATTGTATCAGCAATCATATCATTACATGTGCCTGATGATAGTGGCTACCCGCACAGACGCTGGCACCTTTCCTGGACCCCAGGGCGTGGGGGAGAGGGCGCTACAATGTTGCACATAAAGTTTCGTGTTCAGTTGCAGAGCCCAGCCAGATACTCTTGAATGCAGGTGGCAGGGTCTCAATGCATTAGGTGGGAGGCTGCTCTAATAGTCAAATAATGTCTGCGGCATCATGAGTACATATGTATGAGGTTGATTAGCATCAAGACGCATTCATGAATGCACATTTACAAGATGACTGTGATGTATAAAAGTAAATTGCATTGAAATGTGTGTTAACCATTTTTTTATAAATCAATTTTTTAGTGTAGGCATGTTCCAGTTTTTTGGCATGTGCATATTTTCATAATCAAATCCATGCAAAGTTTTATAATTGAGATACCTGAACACCTCTCGCCAAGTCTTTTTCCAGGTTCCCTCATTTTATGCCACACTTTTGTGAGGTTACTTGGTTTTGTTTGAGAGAGAAAGGGTGTGTGGGTATTCCATGTGATTGACATTCGTCCTGCCCAGGCTTGATGTATGCTTTACTCCTAAAAAATAGAAAAGTGGAAACACTAGAACTGAATTAAGTCGCTTCTGTAAATGGAGGGATGGAGGAACTGGAACTAAGATTAAATTAAAACGTTAAAAACAACAATGCTCCAAAAACACCCAGTCATTTTAAATGCTGACCAAACACGCCTGGTGAGCTATGAGTGACTGCTTTAATGAACTGGCATCCCATCCCAGGATGGTCCCAAACCCCCTTAATCCTGACCACAAAAATGAATATGTGATCCCATATTGGAACTGGCAAGGCATTCATTGACACATTTTTGTGACATTCACAAGCTTATGGCCACAACTTTCAAACATGTGATGGAGCCTGATGTACGGGGAAACTGTTGTCTGCTTTTAATATCATTCCATGATCACAGCAAACCCAATGGGGAACTTGATATGCTGCTTCATAAAAGCTTGAAGATGAATGGCAAGCATTAGCAAACAATGTTAAAGCACTGACCTTTTTCTTTTTCTTTCCCATTTTTACTGGCATACATTAACATCAAAGGAGTGTCGCACACTTCAGCCTAAGTCAAGTTAGCTAGTTTCACTTAGCCAAATGATTAAGCTAAGATTGATTGTATTTCTTCATCCAGCTAATTATAATTTCAATTAACAGTATATTCTAATGATCAAGTCAATCCCAGCAGGTTACTGCAAATTCTTCTTGAAAAGGCAAGAGTGCAGAGCGTAGAAAACACAGTAGGCCAGGGAAACAAAAATGACAATGTGAAAGAGACTTATGTCAACCATAGGATGCAAGAGTTTTTACTCCATTATTAAGGCAGTGAAAAAAATGCCATTGTCTCTAAAATCCACCCCTGAGGCTGTGATGAAGTGATAGAGAGGGCATTGAAAAAGATCACATGATAGCACTAGTGCCTCAAAAGGTCTATACCGAATGATAATAAGCACTGCTACGCATCACATATTAAGTTGTGCAAATTAGCCCCCTGTCCTCACAGTCCATCGACTCTATGAGAGATGGAGACATGTGGAATATAGTTTAGATGCAAGTGGTTTTCTACTTATACAATTTCTTTAAGACAAATTATCCATTTTTAAGACCTTATTCCTGTCTGTTGTACACTGTCAACTCTGTCCACATGTGACAAATATATACAGCAGCAGGCAACTTTTCTACAGCCATTAGCTTTACTTAGAACTCAAATAATTATACAGTATGTACTTAACTTTGCATTACCCTTAAAGTGTAAGCCAGTGACCCCAGCAAATAGTATCAGTACTGTAGAAGGCTAATTGCTTATGTGTTCCAGTCTGTAAGCATAATTGATTGATTGGTTGGTTCCCTGATGAATGGGAAGAATCAGGTCAGGTCAGGTTGAGGAGCAGGCACTGGCACAGCACGTTGCTACACCCACGACACAACGAAACAGCTCGGGATCCTGGTTGGCAACCCCCTAGACAGACACACGGTCCAGTCCCACACTCCGGAAATGACCATCTACCTGCCGCAGGCAAGTGTTACATGGGTGACCCCTTGGCAGTGGTCCTCAACAATGAGAATCCTGTGAGCCAGATCACTCTCAGGGAATCGCACCACATGGCCGTAGTGTCGTAATTGACGCTCCCTCACAATGCAGGTAATGTGCTTTGTTTGAGACTCCATGAGCAACTGCTCATTCGACACAAAGTCAAGCCAGGGGTACCCAAGGATTCTCCGAAGAGACGCAGTACCAAAGATGGAAAAACGGAAAGAGTGAACCAATGAATGACAAGGTTTTAATGTTTTGCTGCTATTGCAGGCAAAAACTTGGTAATATACAGTATTTGCCTTGATTCACAGCAGTGAAATTCACATACTAATACAAGTTGCGATAGAGTGATATGGTGACACTGATTCCTTTGCATTCCTTAGCATCATAAGCTAATACATACAGTACAGTGTGTCTAAGATGAAACTAACCTTAATGAGGCGCTTTATAACTCGGGCAGAGTTTCATAGCATGTTTTGAAAAAGTCAAGATGCTGCAAGCCTGTAAGACACAAAGCAAAATAGCTAAGTGCATGCTTTCTTCACATTTCCTTGATGTAGTTGCTTGCATGGCATAAACATAATTTTTGGCTGAAAAGTTTACGAGGTGTACATTTTTAGAAAACTGTGTATGAATTTTTGCAAGGTGAGCATTTCAATGACGTAAACTTTTTTAAACTGAGGTGACGACAGAAGCATGGCAATCATTTCTGAAGTATTTATAAGTATAATGGTTCAGAACATGGAGAAACATTAATAATTTAAGAATTGATCAGAGACAAGAATGGATATAGGCAGAGTGGGATATTAGAAAGACACTATGTAAGAGATACAGATAACAATACAGAGTTGAAGTCCCCAACAAACAATAAATATTAGAATAGTTGATTTGGTTATATATAAAAAAACTGTTTTCAGCTGGTTGTCAGATTTAAACATATAGTCTATGGTGTTCTTTAGCCTTCAATATTTTAGTCAAGTTACGTTTAAGTAGGACACGTATACTGAATATATAAACACTGATCCAGAGTAACTTAAATATAAGATCTGGGGCACTAGAGTTTATCTTGGCAGCATTAGGTGCAAAATGGATAAAAAACAACTGAATACAGACCATACATGCTTACACACCCAGTCTAAATCTCACAGAGTCAGTTTTAGAGTTGTCAGTTAACCTATCATGAACAAATTTGTGGATGTGGGGAAAAAACCTGGCAAAATTAGACAAAATCCCGCAAAGTGAACGGGCTGGAGTTGAAACAAAAAACATTACAGCTATAAATCGGTACTACTAACCACTTCACCACTATGATACCCTCAGAAGAATATGTGGAATTAAATACTGCAGTCATTCCCATTGGCTCTATTGATATAATACTACCATTTGTTTAGTTAATTCAAACAATCCTAATTTAGAATAAATGAGAAAACCTGAGTCTTCAGAGAAAACTCAAATGAACTCAATAAAAATAAGTAAATTGCCACTTGAAATTTAACTGAAATCGAGTGGCTATAGTAGTAGTATAATTCTTGCATCACTGTACCACCTATTAAGTGAGCTCCAAAAGTTAAATCTTCTGACTTTAAAGAAAAAATATTGGCATAAATCTATCAAAGATGCCCTATCTCCAGCCTTCTTCCTCCTCTTCATCTTTTCCCACTCTTTTGTGGGGTCAATGTTAAAATCATGCCAAAACCTATAAAACATCGGCCTATGTCCAGCCGCAATGTTAAAATACAATTTAATTTTATGCACATTTCCCAAAGAACCCTGCCACAATTAACACTTTGATACAGTGCATGTGGTATTTTGACCGTCAAACCATACTAATTTATTGTCCCTGGAAAGGCAAAAATAAGAAAAAAGCTTGTAATTTTGAATGAGATGTTTTTATAGAGAAATAACAGCATTGATGGATGCCTCGGTTAAATCTTAAATTAAATCATTCCTCTACTCTTTCTTTACCCGCCCCCCCCTTACACCGCTAACTGATAATTACTTTCTAGTTGTAAGATTTCACATTTGCATGCGCAAATTACTGGATGATTGCTGAAAAGCGGGATACCTATCGGAAGACCCGCATGAAAGTTTTTGAAATGTTAAAAATACATCTGGCCTCAGTTGATGAGAAGTTTCTTTGCTGTAAGAATTGAGTCCAACTCTGCAGCCAAGATTATGGGCATGGGGCTCACTCTTGTTCTATTGTATTAAATGAGCTGCTAAAACTGCATTTTAAACACAAGTCAAAAAAGATATTTTAAAATTATGAGGTAAGCACAGCTGTGAAAGTAGTTCTCTAGTTACATATTTGCATCTGTTCTTTTCTGATAAGCTCAGCATTTATTTGCACAGTCCTCTTAAAAATGAACTTTTCTTATGTGAGTGCATGATAGTATACAGTATTAGGGCTATCATTGAGTTAAATCACTTTTGTATCTTTCTCTCCAAATATAATCAACTTCATTTTTATTGGGGTAATTGAGGTTAACACCTATAGTTGTTATGGGAATGAAGGGATGAAAGTTATTTGTTTAATAGCAGACTATACTTTCTGAGAAGGTTGGCATCCTTCAACATCTGCAGTAAGATGTTGCAGATGTTCTACCAGACGGTTGTGGCGAGTGCCCTCTTCTACGCGGTGGTGTGCTGGGGTGGCAGCATAAAGATGAAAGACGCCTCACGACTGGACAAACTTGTTAAGAAGGCAGGCTCCATTGTAGGAGTAAAGTTGGACAGTTTAACATCTGTAGCAGAGCAACTGGCACCAAACAAACTCATGTCAATCATGAAGAATCCACTGCATCCACTGAACAGTGTCATCTCCAGACAGAGGAGTAGCTTCAGTGACAGACTGCTGTCACTGTCCTGCTCCACTGACAGACTGAGGAGATCGTTTCTCCCCCACACTATGCGACTCTTCAATTCCACCCGGGGGAGTAAATGCTAACATTAATTTTATTTTAATTTTTTTTCATTTTTATTACTATTTAATTTAATATTGTTTCTTTGAATCAGTATACTGCTGCTGGATTATGTGAATTTCCCCTTGGGATTAATAAAGTATCTATCTATCTATCTATCTATCTATCTATCTATCTATCTATCTACCTATCTTTCTATCTATCTCAATATCTATCTATCTATCTAATAGTAAATAAATGTACACAAAGGTGTTATAGACCTTACACATATTTTTGCTCTTAGACAATCATCTATTTTCAGGAACCATATTGTTCTTGTACTATTTGTCAGCATGAACACGTATCTAGCATATGTGGAATTAAGCTGGTGAACTGGTCCATGTCCTGGGTTTGAATCCCACACCAGTTCGCTTTCTGTAACTACCCAGGCCTCCTCATGTTCTTCTCTATGTGATTCTGTGTTATCTCTCATCGAAAGATGTGCAGGTTAGGTCAATTGGCACATCTGTTTTTTTTTTTATTTTTTAGTTGAAAACAAAATAATAAAACATCGCACAATAACAAATATAAAAATATATAAAATCCATCAGAATCAACATGCAGCTCCAACCAGAGTCAATTGGCAACTTTAAATTGTCCCTGGGTGAGTGAATGGACCCTGTGATGGACTGGAGACTCAGCCAGGGTTGGTTCCTGCTATTAGCCTGATGCTCCCATGGCAGGCTTCATCATGTTATGAGCATGAATTTGATTAAGTGGCTCTAAAAATGTCTTCCCACACCTGAAATGTCAGCTTTAATACTAGTTCGTCTTCTTATTGTGTGCTAAATATGAATATTTTGACCCAATTTATGAGAATTTTTTAACACATTTTTGCACTTTTTGTGATGTGGCTTACAGAGGCTTTGAAACATTGTAAGTCTTAGTCTGATAGTTTGGTATCTAACTGCCAGTATGATAGTTGTTACTCTCTTCTGAAAATGGCTGTGTCAATTTGCCACCAAAAAGAACAGAGGGGTGTAATGACATTTTTTTCAGGTATTAAAAATATTAAAGATATTTACAAATGAAATGGGAACTGGTGTTCTTTTTTTGCATGAAAATGTCAGCCCTTACATGGCTGCCCATACCCAGAACATCTTTCAAAACACAAAAGCGGAAATTCTCAACCACCCAGCCAGCAGTCTGATTTTCCTCTGTTTAATTGCTACAAGGATGCGCTTAGAGGTCTTTGTTTTGCTGGTAAGAAGGGTGCTGGTGTGAATGTACTGAGAAGCAGGGAGGAAATATTGAGCAGTACTTAATTTAAATGTCTCTTACACAATTAAATAAATCTCTATTATATAAAAAAAATCCTGCAATGAGACGAGAGATTTTTTCAAGTCACACCCTCCTCTCAACCATATTCAAACACGCACACATTCCAATTTTTACGTTTTCCTTACTTTAAGTTCTCAATTGAAAAACATGTACAGTATTATGTCCAAATCTATCAACAGAAGAAATGAGTACATGGGCAATCCTAGCACCGCACCGAGAAATGATGAAGTCAAATGAATCAACGTGAAAATTGTTGATCGGTTACACGGCAAATTGGTTAAATGCGTATCAATAGACTATGCTGAAACAGTTGGTGGTGATCGTGTGGAAGATGAAAACATCAACTTACAATATCCCATAGTATATCTACAACCATTAACACTGTCCGGACTTGAACCGCCCAAATTACTGTTGAAAGAAGGATGTATCCAAGAAAAGTAATGTAGTACATCATCCCCGGATAACATTAGACAACAAAGGAGATCTTGATATGCCATTCGTATTAAAATGTTAACCATTTCCCATTAGAATAGATTTTGCAAAGACAATTAACAAATCACAGAGACAAACATTCGAAAAAGTCGGTTTATTTATTAAGAGAGAAAGAAACAATATTCACTCACAGGCTGTTACATGTGTTGTCACGATGTAAGTCCAAACACAGAATCAAAATTCAATGCAATATTGACGAAAATTTAACTTTTACAGTAAAAGTGTAAGTTTAAAAAATATTTGAGTGTTAATTTTAAAGCCAAACAGAATGAAATTGTATAACGCAACGAAAAACACAAACTCAACATGAAACATACTGTAATTTACTTTAAAATGATTACATTTTACTTTTTTTAATATGGTTAATTACTTGCTGTAATGTAAAATAGTTAGTTCTATTATTCATATGTAACAATTCCCATGAAAATAATAATCTATTTAAATTGTACATCCGCATCTCCATAGGCAGAACCACAAAGTGGATTGTGAGTAGCGCCTTCCTGGGTGTTGGCAAGCGAAGCGAGCAGGGGGCAAAGCCCCCTAATTAATAAATAAAAAGTGCACAGACTTTTAAAAAATTGCACAAGAAGTGCTATTCCATGCTACCAGCTGGAAGTGCACTCATAGGATACACAAATATATTGGATACATCAGTCCCAGATTGTTATAATCAAATCGGAGAGTCTTCTGAGTTGGCAGCGCAGGAGAGAACGTAATTAAATAAAAATTTATAATAATTGCTTGCATTTATATAGCCCTTTTCTCACTACTCAAAGCACTTTACACAGGAAGTGGTGAGCCATATTAACCACCACCAATGTGTAGCACCCACCTGGATGATGCGAAGGCAGCCATTATTGCACCAGTACACTCACCACACTCTAGCTGTTAGGTGGTGAACGGGTGAGAGCCATAGTTAGTCAATTAGAGACAGAGGATGATTAGGGGGGCCAGAATGGATGAGGCCATGTAGGGCAGTTTAGCCTGTACATTGGTATACACCATACTCTTTATGAAAGGTGCCCAGGGATCTTTTAAGACCACAGAGAGTCATGACCTCAGTTTTATGTCTCATCTGAAGAACGGTATGATTTTTACAGTACAGTGTCCTGTCACTGCTCTGGGGCATTGAGATCCACACACAGACCACAGGGTAAGACCCCCTGCAGACCTCATGAGCACCACTTCTAGCAGCAACTCATTCTTGTCCTAGATGGTCCTCCTTCCAAGTGCATACTTAACATCACGTGAATGATCTTTTCTCAAGCTCAGGTGGTATGGATGCTTTATTTGATAGACCCAGGAGCAATTGGCCTGGGTACCTTACCATAACCATAACCAAATGTCTGGGACTGAGTTATCTCACCCTCCATTTTTGAACACATATATGCTATGTATGCTCCATGCCCTGCAAACATTCATATGAATTATAAGAAATGTATTATTAAATTATCATCTACTGGTGTTAACCCTCAAGCAATTTGAGCAAAAGTGATATTTATATGTCAGCTATCAGGTGTACTGTAGCTGAAAATTATTGGATGATTATGAAGAAAGTAAAACAATTACATGCCTTTTGACTGCCCTTATGACAATTCATTACACTGTTTTATGAGTTATTTATTCATCAATCCATTCATTTTCTAAAATTTCACATTCTAACACAGGATTGTGTGGACTGGAGTCAACATTGGGCACAAGATATAAAGAGCCCATGATGGTGTATATGCAGGCTACACCCCAAATCACTTGTACTGAACCCATCTGCACTAGAGCAGTACTGCCAACCACTTCACCACCAAGCCTCTTGTAAGTTATTCTACAACGACATCTCCAAATCAAGTGACAGAAGAACAAGCAGTGTCTTTGATGAAGATGAGTTATTGACCTCTTCAAAAATTAATTCATTTTCTTCACCATAATTTCAAAATTATACTTAGAAGATGTTAAGAATGTGGTTATTTTTTCTTGGCATTAATGCATACTACAAAATCATCTCTGATGACATATTTAGAAGCAATTATAACCCATTCTAAAATAACATAACATTCTCAAACCCGCTTAAACCATTTCAGGGTTGTGGGGGCTGGAGCCATTCCCCATGCTGAAGTATCAGAGAAAATGTGGATGTCACTGACAATCTTGGCTAATTCCACAGAGATTGCAGGGGAACATTTCTTGTCATTCTGTGCCCAGTGAGTAAGGCTAAATAAATGAACAAGGCATAATTTGAAATTAGAGGTGGCGTCTCACAGACTATGTTATGTCAGTATATAAAAAAAGAAATCCAAATTTTTGGTCGCATGCCAGTACTGTACAATGAAAGCAGAATTCTGCAGTAGACATCCTGTACAGAAGTAAGATTTGAATAGGAAACTCCCTGACATTTCCCGAAGGGTTGCTTGGTAAAGAAACATGACTCCTTTTCCTTCTCTCCATTTTTTGGAGTCACATCACTGTACTTTTATTTAGTAAATCGATTAATTTTGCTTTTCCAATAAAACAAATGCATTCAGCATTTTCAAAAAGGAGTGTCCTTAATGTAAAGATTGCACTGCCCCATATAAACTGCAGTCTTTGCTGCTATTGCCATCACCAGCATCTCACACCTGTTCTTTTATATATCAAGTCATTCTTTGGTTCATTGCTTCCTTTATCATTCAAAAAAATCACTAAAGCCTTCACTTGTCAAAATCAGATGCAAATTTTAATTGTAAAACCACACAAAAAAGTGAAAACTGCCATTTGAACAAGCAAATTAAAAACCATGTCATCAAATGAATATATTCTTCAATTTTAATGTCAAACAATAATTACTCTTCTTTACATGAGCAATATGCAGAATGCCCCATAGGGTGGCATGGTTGTGCAGTCAAATCGCTACTACCTCGCAGTATGGACACCCGGGTTTGTGTCCCAGGACCTCCCTGAGTGGAGTCTGTGTGTTCTCCCAGTGTCTGTGTGGGTTTCCTTCCATATGCAGGTTTGGTGATTTGGCAATGCTAAACTGACCCTAGTGTGTGTTCGGTGGGGTGTGTGTGTTTGCTAAGAATTTGTTTCTGCCCTACGCTAGCTGGGATTAGGCTCCAACCCCAAAGTGACACTGGTCTGGATTGAGCAGGTTAAAAAATTACATTCCATGACAATAATCATGCCAAAGCCTGAAATTAAGTCCCTGGGCTATTAGACCATAGATTTAACCACTACACCAGCATGTCTATAAGTTTTAAGGTTATACTTTTATTTTGCATAATAATTTAATTATTTTTATGATAAAAAAGGTATTATTATAATTAAGAATTGTAAAGTTTTTTAGATAATGAATGTGATCATAAATTATTAATACATATTTTCATGTTTATTTTAAGAATGCATCAATGGGAAATTTTTAAATTTCAAAACTTTGCACAATTTGTTCAGTTCAGTTGAACTGAGCCGTCTCAACAAATTTCTTTAAAGAATAAGTGTGCTACATTGTAACAAAATTGCCTCTGCGGGTAGGAAAAAAGATGTTTCATGCACACTGACAGACTGACAGGAGTGGACTATTGCAATAGGTGCTTCACGCATTATGAGAATGCTTAAACACACTTAAAAAGGTAATGATTTAGAAACCTATACCCATGCTGTAGGAAACATTCTGAGACCAATAGAATACATGAGATAATACTCGAGCATATAGTTAAATTATAGAAATAAATTATGATTTAGCATTAATTTAAATTAAGAAAAATACGAAAACAGTAGCCACAGGTCAGATTAACGACATGTCTAATAGAGACTGGGTAGCCAACAACCTTGCTGATGATTTACTCTTATGATTTGATCAATCAATATACAAGAGCCAATTCGTGTGTTTAGGATTTAAACTGGACAGATTGAGAGGGATCTTCTGACAGTGAACTTTAAGTCAGTGTAAAAATAACCATGAAGGAAAATCTGGGGTAGTGGGGGTGATGAAAATGACAGAACAAAAGCATTATTCTAATAGGGCAACTGAAAGTGACATTGTATTAGCAAGGCTATTGGGTCTATTGATTATGAAAAAAAATAACAAAAAAAAGCAATGTTGGTAAAACAGTTACTTCAAAATTATGTTAATATTGTTTCAATGTTGTAACTGAAGATATTAATTTTTCACGGTAAAAGAACATCCTTGTTTTTTTTTAGCCTTTTTCCCTGTTTTGGGGCACAAGTACTTATAGTTATAACTTTCCTTACTGAATATTTTACATGAAATATTCTGAAATAACTCCCATCTCTATGGGTGTCTGCATGAGTCAGAGCTGAAGGTTAAAATATAACTTTGAGGCAAAAATGTCTTTTTTCTACAGTATACTTAAAATGTGGCCTCATGAAAATGCATCCATGGTTTATGGATCATAGTTATAAATGCTTGAACGAGTTTTCCCTTCATTAAAGGAGAAGCTTGAGAAAAAGGACATTCACCCAAAAACGAAGACTATCAAAAGCATGTAACATATTACTTTGCAAAGTGTAGCTTTGTATGTTTTTCAGTATTGTATAATGGTCAGCTAGTGTGAGTTAGTTTACGGGAGCTGTGTGTGATGTCCAGGCTGGACACTCCACTTTCTGAGTACTTTGCCCCTACATATCTACAGATATGCTTATGAGATTCACTAGTGACAATAACCAACAACATATCTGAGGTTAATTTCTGCTTTACTCCAAATTTGCAAATATAAGTCCTTGATACCTGAGGCACTGCATTGAAAAAGTAAATTTAGAAATTGTTTGTTTAGAAATGTTATTATGTAAGGGTACTGTAACACCATAAAAAATTAAAAATTATTACCATATGCTGTAGATAAGTTGTATTAGAGGATTTTAAGGACTGCATGTTATATCATATAATCAATGTAATTAACAATTAGCATGATACTGAAATGGTATTACATATATATTGTCGCAAACGTGTGGATAAGAGACAACTAAAGAGCCTGAATAATTTTAATTCCATGCCTGACCAGGGGACAGCAAGGTGCACTAATTGTCTCTCTCAATCCCTTACAGACCATTCTTGGGAAATCCCGCCTGGTTCCGGCACTATTGATGACATCCCTTCCGATTCTGAGAGTGGTGATGATGTCACTTCAGGTTCCGGCCTTGATGACATGATTTCCTCCACTGTCCTTTAAAGCCACCATCTTAAGTCAACAAGTTCAGTTCAATTGTGGACTCCGATCTGTTAAGATCTGTTTATTATTTTCAAAAGCATTTGCAGCCAGGACACAATATACGGGTGGCTGCCCCAAACCTTTATGATGTCTCAGAATCATCCTTATCAAATTCATCCATCCATCTATCCATTATCCAACCTGCTATATCCCAGCCAACACAGGGTGCAAGGCAGGAAACAAACCCCGGGCAGGGCACCAGCCCACCGCAGGGTGCACACACAACCACACACCAAGCACACATTAGGGACAATTTAGAATCGCCAATGAACCTAACCTGCATGTCTTTGGGCTGTGGGAGGAAACCAGAGCACTCGGAGGAAACCCACGCAGACACAGGGAGAAAATGCAGACTCCACGAAGGATGGACCCGGTTAGTGAACCTGGGTCTCCTAATTGTGAGGCAGCAGCACTACCCACTAAGCCACCGTGCCGCCCCCTTATCATATCATATATCATATACCGTATATATTTTCTCATATTTACATATTTGCACATTTCTGCACACATAAAAACATTTTAGCTTTGTAGAAGTTGTAATACATTTTATGTCAACAATGATACCAAGGCTCTTTTCAAACATGAACATCCTGAAACAAGACAGAGCTGAAGGCCTAGTATGAAAACTACTTTATATAATTAAGACCATGCAGGAATATTTTGGTTATGGAGTGGAAAAAGAGGAGTTGAAGCATTTGGAACTGGGTCATTATTTGAACTTGATTTTTAAAATAATGTTTGAATTTGATGATAAAAAAAGAGCAGCTACCACACCCTTCTGCTTTCTTACATGCTCGCCGATTGTCTATTACAATTGTTTTTTCTCCTCACAGCTGTCTTTGTGAAATGTATTAAGTTAATACTAGTTTTTGGTAATGTTTAAGTGTTTTGTCCTCTGACATTTATTTTAAGGGAGCTACAAAATAAAATAATCAAATGTTTAGGTATTATGTGTTCTCTGCCAAGTACGCTTCATGTGTAGTAGGTGTACAGACAGAGTGTTTGTGAGCGGTTATACCTAAAATCATACATTTCTATTAATAAATTCTCATGGAACTCTACCTCCTAACTCTATGCTCTAAGTCCTTACAGCCAGAACTTGCTTTTAAAGCCCCAGCAATACACTACTTTCCAGAAGATTTTAATGTTAAGAAGTCCTGTGCCCACATTCCTGGTATAGCAGCCCCAGGTGTTTCTGTACTCCCACACCCAACCCACCAAAAATATAAGTTGGTGAGCCCCAGAAAGGCCATCTTTGATGAGCCCAACCACAATGTGATGGGACTCCATATTGTCCTGTAGTGACTTGGAGTTCCACATTGGTTTCATTGAGCAATTCAGGTTTGTTTCTGTACCTAATCATATCTGGTAGCACTTCTCATTGGTTAAAATTGATGTTACTACATGGGTTTCAGACACAATCTTTTTTTATATATAAAATTGAGAATGTTGCATTTATTAATTTAGTGCAGCATGTAAAGAGAAATTACTGTGTGTCGATCAGGGCTTGGTTTTAGCCTTTATGCAATCTAGAATTTGACAGTTATTCCAGTTATGGAGCTCAAGGGTAATTTGTTTCAGAAGTAGCATTTCATCCATCTCTTATATATATTTCTCTTCTAGTTCGTCCTACTTCCTCTTCAAACACGGTCCCACCCACACGCAGCCCACATGGCATTTCTCGATTCCTATTCGTCCTCTTCCAAACCCTTCCTATACACCCACACACCGCTTTTCTCGAGTCCTATTCCTCCTTCAGACTACCGCATTCCCCGCTCATGACCCCATTGGTGTCACGTCACCGCCCGATATCTAGCCTGACCACGTGACCTTTCACTTCAGCCATGTCTGCACCTGGGAGTCTTTTCTGTAGCCTGCTACAGGAAGGTACTCTCTCGACCATTGCCATTGATTTCACTCCTTGCTATTGGTTTCGCTCCTTGCTATTTTCGTTATACTGCGACGGTTATTACCTAAGCCTTTGTTAAAAAATGAACGAACATTATCTTCTCTGTTGAGGGGTTTTTGTACGACATCATCTGTATTCCGGGATCTGGTAACTGCCTGTTCCTATCAGTAGGTTATTTCCTGACACAAACGGTTGACGAAGGCAATGCACTCTCACTACAACACAGAACAGTATATTTCGTTGCATCAAATTGGGACAGATTTGGAAACGTTCTTCCTGTTATTCTGTCCAACGCAAGTCGAGTTATCACAAGTCACGAGTACTATCAATACATGGCAAAATCTACAGTTTATGGTGGTGAAGCTGAAATTCAAGCTCTTTCCGAGATTAGATCTTTTGATTCATTATCTGTTGTCTCCAGCAAAACACCTATTCACAACTACGTCTTTCAAGAAGTATTTCTTTCTTCTTGATTTCTGAATTCCTTTCTCACCGTTTTCCGTTCCTATTCTTACACCGCCGTATGCTACAGCAGGTGTCCACTAGTTACTAATAAATGGAAATTTGCAAAACAATGAAACTTTGAAAATAATATTCTACATTAGAAACAATAAAAATTATTTTCAAACTTGATATTCATAATTGTAGCCTGGATGATTTAATATCTTTTATTGATAAATTTAGATTTGCATGACACAGTAAAGGAAAATACAGGTACTATAATTAAATGGCACATAAGCTTCCAAATCCTACTTCATAGTAGAATCTATATTTTAATATTAATATGCATTAAACTTGCTTACCAACCATTTTTATTGACGTAAATACTAAAGAAAATGAAGTGATTGCAAATTACATATTTGCTGAGCTTGTATAAGTAAAATAACACAAGATCACCTTCCTTGGTGTAGAACATGGCAGAGGAATAGCATATTTAAAGAATATTTTTCATTTCTTTTACTAATTCTTAAAGGCAGTCATTTAGCAAATCAATACATCAGCAACAAAGTATAATGCTGCTCTAACTTTAAAAAAACTGCAATAAAAACTGACCCCATTGTAGTGCAAAATTGTTCTATTGTGGTTTTTAAGTGACCTAATTTCAACAAACATTTTTTCAATTCAAAAGTGTGAATATTAACAATGTAAAATTCACAGTTTGAAATATAAAAGGAATTTATTATTGCAGAGTGAAAATATTCAACATTTTAAAATGTATTCAAGAGCATCTTTTGTTACAATACTATGCATTCACCATGCGTGGTATTTTTTATTAATTGTTTTTACAAGAATTCCTTTCGAATGCATTGAAATCTCTTCAGTTTTTGTTTGATGCCTCCTGACTCACTGGGATGAGAAAACTTGTTTTGATGTCTACACTGTAAAAAATGTCAGTAGATTTAACGGTAAAAATACTGTAAATGGTGAAAAAAAGGAAAGTTACCTTATGTTCTACTGAAAATTACCTGTATATCTTAAACAATACATTTCATTACTTTTTACAGCCAAGTTCTATAAAATCTATATTTTTCTGCCTTCAAAATATGCTAAATACCATTTATTGATGCATTACAGTTACATTGAAAAAATCTGTTAATTTTACAGCGTATAACTGTTAAATAGCGAAGGTAAACAACCGTAAAATGTAAAACGGTAAATCACTGTTTCAGTAAAACCGGTTACGATATTTGCATAAGGACACAACCCTTTTTACAATATTGTTCCTGGTGAACCACATACCTTTGAATAGTAGGGAGAAAAACTTAAACTAAGTCAGCAGACTATTTTTCCCTGCGTGCTGAAGGTTTTTTGAGGTTATGGAAGCTGATTTATGGTGGGTTGTATTCGATAAGTAGGACACCATACACCACAAAAGAAAACTTTACTTCCCCACCAGACAGCGTGCCATAACTTCCTTAAACATTGAATTGCTTGCTATTGGTTGTTGTTACTTTACTGATGCAAACTGTGTACTAGGGTTTGACCCTAAGAGTACATATTGTTTATTGATGGTCATATTTATTACACAACATGAATTTCTGGTTATGGTTAAACATTCCCTTCTGTTGGAATTTGTTGCAAAGAACAAATAGTTTTTACTACAAAATGATACTGTAGACCTAAAAATATTGTCACCTTATTTATTACAGCAAAATTTTGGAACCCCAGCTGCCAGTATTTTACCGTAAATGTAACATTATTTTTTAAAGTGTACCGTAGACCAAAAAATATTGTCAACTTCTTTTTTACGGTAAAATTTTTTACAGTGTAGTTATGCAAGATCTTGAGCTTTCTACGGTTCCCCCCTATTTTTGGCCCTCTAAACCTGAAAGCCCCTCATTGTTAAGCCATATTTTGTGCAGGGAATTGCACCTTTATGAGTAAACTAATAGGTGTCTTCAGCAAAAATGATTTGAAGTAGTTGAACTTGTGCAGACCACATCAACTGACCACAGGGGCTCACCCCATAATGGGGTACAAGGGGTCAAAGTTACTCCTTTTCATAAAGCTCGAGAAAATGGGGATTGACAATATAGGTATGTGGAGTGTCGTTTTAAGCTGATTTGAGGTTGCTGATCACAGATAATATAATATTTAAAATATTTGATTCTGCATCGCTATTCATAGCCCTCTAACAGCCACTCTCATAAGCATGTGGGGTGTCATTTTAGACAATTTCATTGTCAGTGATAACGAATATGATTTGATCTTTCATCCTTTACTAGAGATCTAGCCTTCTATGAACCTCCTTCAAAAGTGACAATTTTCTATTGCAATCAAGAATATTTAGATTTAAATATTTAAATAGAACCGCACATTTTAATATTTCAGAAATGTGATGCAAATCTTCGATGTACTTCGACCTCATGAATTAAATCATTACATTTCTTATGAACACTGCAAACTAGGGTGGTTTATACTAATTTAGACTTTTTTCAGACTGCTATAGCAACACCAGTGGTGTGAGATTAACTTTTATCCTTTAATTACATTAAGCAAACATAGTTTAAGAGGTGACATGGCTGAAGTCCCAGCTGTTACTTTAAGATATATTCTTCAACAAGAACATGTGGACACAGTTGGAAACTTGGTAAAGGCAGATTTCACAAATATGTTAGTAAGTTTTTGTTAAGGTAAATTACAATATACAGTTGTGGCCAAACGTTTTCAGAATGACACAAGTATTGGTTTTCACAAAGTTTGCTGCTTTGGTGTTTTTGGGTCTCTTTGTCAGATGTTTCTATGGTACACTGAAGTATAATTACAAGCATTTCATAAGTTTCAAAGTCTTTTATTGACAATTACATTACGTTTACCCAAAAAGTCAATATTTGCAGTGCTGGTACTTCTTTTTCAAGACCTCTGAAATTTGCCCTGGCATGCTGTCAATCAACTTCAGGACCAAATCCTAACCAATGGCAGCCATTCCTGCATAATCAATGCTTGGAGTTTGTCAGAATTTGTGGGTTTTTGTTTGTCCACCCACCTCTTGAGGACTGATCACAAGTTCTCAATGGAATTAAGGTCTGGGGAGTTTCTTGGCCATGGACCCAAAATGTTAATGTCTGAATATTTTGGGCTGTCTGAATATGGCCACTGAGAGAGACTGTCCCCTCAGCATAGAAAATGTCAACGAAAGAGCTTCTTTGTTACACCTGTCATTATGTAAGTCTGGCATCCTTGATGTACCTCCCGGACCAATGGGATATCATAGTGCAAGACAACACCCTGCTTCATTCCAGTCCTGTTTCAGCACAACTTAACCTCATTCTGTCCCCAGTTAGATTGATATTTCATCTCAGGGAAACTGTATTCTCCCAGGCTAGCTAACCAGTCCGGCCTTTCTTATTATTTTATCTGTACTAGTGACATGTAATAAGTACACCAATTAATTTCCAAAGTGTTATTTTTTTTTTAAGAACATATTTTTACATCGTCCTAATAATAGCAGGCTACTCTACTGGCTGGGCTGCTGAGACTGGCCACTGGGCAGAACTAACCATCACGAACAGCTCACGTAATGGAGAGGGAGATCGACAGGCGGATCGTTGCGGGGTCCGCAGTGATGCGGGTTCTGCATCAGTCTGTCGTGGTGAAAAAGGAGCTGAGCAGTAAGGCAAAGCTCTCAATTTACCAGTTGATCTATGTTTCTACCCTCACCTATGGTCATGAGCTGTGGGTAGTGACCGAAAGAATGAGTTCACGAATACAAGCGTCCAAAATGAGTTTCCTCCGCAGGGTGTCTGGGCTTTCCCTTAAAGAAAGGGTGAGAAGCTCAGTCATCCAGGAGAAAAATCAGAGTAGAGCCACTGCTGCTCTGCATCGAGAGGAGTCAGATGAGGTGGCTCGGGCATCTGATCAGGATGCCTCCTGGACACCTCCCTGGTGAGGTGTTCCAGGCACGTCTAACCGGGAGGAGGCCCCTGGGAAGACTCAGGGCATGCTGGAGGGACTATTTGTCTCGGCTAGTCTGGGAACGCCTTGGTATTCCTCCGGAAGAGCTAGTAGAAGTGGCTAGGGAGAGGTAAGTCTGGGCATCTCTGCTCAGGCTGCTGCCCCTGTGACCCGATCTCAGATAAGCGGAAGAGGATGGATGGGTGGATGGATATTTTCACTTTTTTTTACTCTAGTTTTATGTAATTTTGTGCTAGTAGACTACAGCTGAAGAACTGAAGTGGACGCGAGAAGTTGGTCAGTTGTTTATTAACAAATTTTTGTGATTCTGAGTTTGTTAAATTAGTGTAGGTCAGGGAGCTTTTTGTATAACGGCTTCTTTTACAATATAAAGTTTGAAGTAAACTTAGTAAAGTAAAATTTGATTTTTGGAGGATTTGTTTTCCAACTTGAATTATTGAGCAATGAATTCAGTGAGCGTTTTTGTGATTTCAGTTCACACGAACAGGACTTTGCGCTGTTTATGTCACCATACTCTTACAACGCTGAGAATGCGCCTGAGAATATCCAAATGGAGCTGATTGAACTGCAGTCAGATTCTATTCTGAAGGCAAAATACAACGAAGTTGGTGTGCCAGGCTTGTATGCTTACCTGCAACCCTCGTATGTGCAGATCCGTAAGTTGGCATCGAGAGTACTGCCTATATTTGGACGCACTTACCTTTGTGAACAATTGTCTTTGTTAATGAAAGCTACCAAAACCTGACATCGCTCAAGACTTACTGTCGAGCACCTTTCATCCCTCATAAAAGTTGCAGCTGTAAAAGATTTCAAGCCTGATATTGACGAACTGGTAACTAACAAGCAATGCCAATTGCTGGGACAAAAGAAATGGATCTCAGACTGTAAGACTCCTATATAAGGACCTAGCTAAGAGGCTAAGACTCTAATTGTACGCTGTTGTACAGAGATTGTATGGAAATAAATTGCTTTTCTTTAAACTTTAAGTGTTACATTTTTTAAAGTTTTCAGTATTGGAAAGAAAGCTACAGTAACTTTGTATAATAGTATAATAATATTTGCTACAGTGCGGCCAGCTGACGCACATATGGCAGTCGAAGCGGCCCACCAATGGTAGTGAGTTTGACATGCCTGATGTAGAATGTTAACCACCCACATTAGATGTGTCCCCTGCTGGCATCTTGTTTCAGGGAATAAGATTTAGGGTAACACTTTAAATAAACATCTGGCATTTTAAAATCCGAACTATTATAGAAATCATGGATTCAGCTACGCAAAAATGATTATAAACAAACTGTATTCTTATCCCAAAAGAACAAAAGATTTGCTCCTTGTGGACAACTTTAATGACTATTTATTATTCTTACTTGTGGAATACACATTTGCTTGACTAATTGACTAACAGCGTAAATGATCTGACCGTGGAATCTTTAGCAATTTGAAAGTTAAAGCATAAAACACATCAGCTACATGCGAGTGAAGTACTCGCTGAATGTAGTTAAATTGCAGTGTTATAGAATTTTTTTTTGTTTACATTTTGTGGTTTTCCTCAAAAAAAGAAAAGAGAAAAAAACAAACCACAGGACAGTGGTTAGTGGACTAAAGCCAATCAGAGCATAAGAAGGGTTATGTTACTTTAAAAAGCCATTTCCCAGAGGAGTTATGGGATGGACGTCGATTAAAGCTACCATTTATGCTACATGATTCCCACAGTGTTTAAGAATATTATGTATTAGTGTTTTCTTTTTTTTTTGCCTCTTAATCACTGCTGAGACCAAATCCATTTTTATTGCATAGGGCAAAGGCACAATTTTGCCAGTTTTCCAAGTAAGTCATTTCTTTATGGATCCTTTATAATCTTTGATTACAGAACTTCTACATAATTTGAGTTAAATTAAAGAAAAGCATGGTGGCACAGTGGTTAACTCTAAAGAACTGCATTTGACTCATATTCTTGGCCTCTCCTTTTTTTGCTCATTTTCCTTGTGTTTGCATGGAATTTTCTCCAGGAATTCCACTTTCTTCCCATATCTCAAAGATGTGTGTGTGAGGTTAATTGTCAGCTTTAAATTGGACGAGTGTGAATGACTGTGGTTATGTAAATGAATGTACCCTGTGATGGACTGGCGCCTGGCTTCTGTCTTGTGCCCAGTGCTGATGGGAGAGGCTCCAGCTATCCAAAATCATGAACTGAACAAAGCATCCAAAGAAGCAGACAGAAAGATTAGACTTTTCAGTTTAAAAATGATCCCTTATGCTCAGTACAGACAGTTAAAGATTATTCACACATATTAGAAATGCTTTGTGTCTTCCAAGTTTTGAATTCAACTAAATAAAAGACACTGTGTAAATCAAAACTTGAAATATGGAATCATTTCATTTTATATTCTTTTTCTAAGATGAATTTGATTGATTATGCAATTTTCACTACAGTGAATAAGAATCAAATCAGTGCTATATCCCATAGGGTTATAATTCAAATCTAAATACTGTATAAATCAAATCTCAACACTTAATTTTAATTTCCAATCTGAGTCTTCATTTCATTTTCTTTTATAACCAAAGCATATATTATCGTTTCACTGCATTATGTTTTTACTATAAAAAAAATAGAATCCTTGGAAAACTATTGGTGCTGATTGAGACAAGCCTTGGGCTTACAAAAGTACAGTTAAGGGGAAGCTGAGTGCCTCCGATGACAAAAAGTCAAATTTTTAGACACCTCAAGGGGATCTCAGTGAATAGTGACTGATTAGCGTGCACTGAAGCCCTCTGCTGATGTTAAGCCATGTAAGTGCACTATATTGTTGCTATGGAAACAGATGACTAGGAAACAAAAACGGAGCATTAGCTCAGCATCTTATTAACTGCGCTTGAAACTGCAATCATGTGTACTGTGTTTAGATCTGATTTGCATTTGTTACTTCTCTTCATTAAAACAAAATATCTGATTGATCAAAGTTTTCTAGTGAGACATCTACCTTGCTCTGTGCTTTCTTTACAAAAATAACTCTGTCAATCAATAAGTAAGTAACCAAGGCTAATTAACAGAATGCTTCCTTTTTGTTATTTAGTTTTTGTTCATTTAGAATTTAGCTTTTCAGAAAAACATCACCTTTCATGTTTTATGAGGAAAGGAATATGCAACTATTTCACTTACATGGATATCAATGTTTTCCTCACTGCATTTTGCAAATTTATTAACTTGCACATTTGTCAAAGGTAGCTTCTAAAAGATCTTGCAAATACTTTTGTGCTTTATTCATTTTAATTGTCAATTGTAGAGTTTTTAATTACCTTATGTCAAATTAACAAAACACTTTATCCGTGAAGTTCTTAAAGTAATTCAGACACTGGCAAAAATAACACATTTTAAAAAGCTAAAGGACTGCACTTAAGTTTGGTTTTCTAAAAACATCGAGACATTTTTGATATACTTGCCTTTTCCAAGTTTAAACTGAAGTATGTTGTGTTTTTTTAGGCACCCCATAATAACATTCTCTTCTTAAAGAGTCTCAGAAGCAATGTAATGCTTGTAGTTAGGTGGCAAAGATAATTCATGGGGATATCTATAGAAGTGTTTACAGTCAAACCCTAAAAGATAAAATAGTGAAATAATATTCCTAACCAACTTTAATCCAGTGAAGGATTATGGGGGTCTGGAGTACGGGCGCGCACAAAGGGCTGGCTACAGTTGGTAAAGTTTCTTCCCCCTTTACCCTCATTGGCCCAAGTGCTCTTTTTTCACATTGTGACATAATTAATTGCTGCTGAGCACAAGCGCACACTACCTTTTGCATTGTAACAGATGCAGAGAAAACAACAATCAGCAATGTTCCTTATTCCATCCATCCACCATCCAACCCGTTATATCCCAACTACAGGGTCACGGGGGTCTGCTGGAGCCAATCCCAGCCAACACAGGGCGCAAGGCAGGAAACAAACCCCAGGCAGGGCGCCAGCCCACATCAGATGTTCCTTATTTACGATCCTATATGAAAATTCCAATAAAAACGTACTGTATATTAAATATTTGTGTGCTGGTCATGCTATTTTGTATAATTTCATGACATGGGAGGTAGCTGTAAGGTGTTTTAATGCTGTAATATCCTTAAAATTACACCCAAATTTTCAGTGAAACTAAAACCACAGGATTAAATCCTGCCTTGTAAAAGTGCGTTTTCTCTCTTTTTGAGTCTCTGCCAACTAAAAGGCCTATGCTGCTCATCACTGGTCTGGCAACTTTGGGCTGCAGGTAGAAACCAATTGTGTGTGTGGTGATAAACACACACACACACACAAACACACGCACACACACAAACACATGCACAGAGGGGGTCTGTTTAGGACTAACACTTAACCTAACAGGAAATCCAAGGAAAACCCATTCAGGAATAAGGAGAACATGCAAATGCCACTTGAATTATAAAGAGGCCCAGGATTTAAACTGAAGATTCTGAAACTGTGAGGCAGTAGATTTAATTACCATGCCATCATACTGCTAACAAAGAAAAGAGTTTAAAATCAAAAAAGCTCCATATGTATTTAATCATTTGTAGGCTATGGTCAACACTTTTCGGGCCAATTTATGACACCATTTTCAGTGGCAGCACTATGTGGGCAACAAAAATAGGCAAGAAAACATTCATACTTGAAAAAATGTAAATGTTAAAAACAAATGGTAGAAAACTTGCAGTATTCTGCCTGTCACTAAGCCAGCTTCAACACAACCAGGTGAGGTGCAACTATGTCAAAAGACTGGGAACGGCCAAAATGAATGAATGTCTCTAGTAAAGCAGTTGCACGTGTAGCTAAATAGTTAACTATTACTTTTTTGCAATGTGATGATTGCAGAATGGCTTTTGAGTGCTTAACCTACAATACATATTTGTATTTCTAACTTGGTTTAAGTAGCACATGATGTATCAGAGGCTGAGATTAAGCATTTAATCTAGCAAGAGGAAATACTGTATATTGAAGCTTACTTCAAGTTAACTCAAGGCCCAGATACAACCTGGCATTCTTTTAATACAACTTGCTTTATTATCTCCAGAAAAATATAGAGATATGAGATACTGCCCTCAATAAATGATACATATTTTATGTGTTTTTACTAACCTTGGATGAAGGCATCTGGAAAAAAAATTAAATATCAATATTTACAAGGGCAGCATGGTGGTGCAGTGGGTAGCGCTGCTGCCTCGCAGTTAGGCGACCCGGGTTCGCTTGCTGGGTCCTCTTTGCATGGAGTTTGCATGTTCTTCCCGTGTCTGCATGGGTTTCCTCCGGGTACTCTGGTTTCCTCCCACAGTCCAAAGACATGCAGGTTGGGTGCACTGGCGATTCTAAATTGTCCTGTGTGTATGCTTGGTGTGTGTGCGCGCTCTGCGGTGGGTTGGCATCCTGCCTTGTGCCCTGTGTTGGCTGGGATTGGCTCCAGCAGACCCCTGTGACCCTGTAGTTAGGATAATGGATGGATGGACAATATTTATAAGAAAAGCTGAGCAATGTTTCACTTATGAGTAGCCCTCCACTGTAACTCAGCAAATATTTTTAACCGTTTAAGAGATGGACTGCATTCCCTGCATGGCCTCCCACATGTAGCGCATTAATTGGCAAAAGTGTTTGTCAGCAGTGATTTGAGTGAGAATCTGACATAGACTGGTGGTTCATTCTTTTACGAAGCCAGCATGAATTTGAGTAAGTAAAAACAAAAACACAATAAAGAGGCACTGGATTCCTGTTTAATTAATGGGTAGCTGGCCTGTTTTCCCATCTGTTTCACTTTTTCCTTTCATTTCTTAATGTTTTTTCACTGACTTCTCTCATACTCTGTTGCATCCAGAACCATGTTACTGTTATTCTTGGCCAGAGACCTACTATATTTCCCCTAAATTTAAGGTCAGTTCATTCTGTTAAGGTTGACCACTTTACATTTCTGGGTTTTACTCCACAATCACTTCAGTGAAAATGGCAGCTCATCAAAAATATGGATCAATCTGGTCACAGTGCCTTCAAGTATCTCTTGATACCTTAACACAAGTAAACACTACAGTCTTAACAAGGAAAGTGCCAGGTAACAAAGAAACATCCCTGGATGTTGATGGGCAGCAGAGTCCAAGTTGTACCTTCTAATGCTGAACAATGGGTTACCATTCCCTCTTCCAGCCAAATAACTGAGGTTTTCTTCCAGTGACATAAAGTGTGACACCACAGAGTGTTTTCAAAAGCATCTGGTGAGAAGTCAAGAAAAATTACACCTTTTATTGGCTACCTAAAAAGATTACAATATGCAAGCTTTCGAGGCAACTCAAGGCCCCTTCTTCAGGCAAGATGTAATACAGAAACTGGAGTTCCCTGTGTTTATATAGACACCAGGACAGATACAGCATTGGAAAACCTTTAAGTGAGACACCCTCACTGCTACAAAAAGCACAAATCAGTGCAAACGTTGCTTCAGAATAGTTTGGATATTACTGTGTGGTCATGTAGGCACAATACATACAAAAAAAAGGTTACTCTCTCAGGTGGGCGTTAGCATATCATAATCTCTTAGACTGATAGCGTGAGTTTTCCACATTCGACTTATAGAATACCAGAAATTATGCGGTAAAATCAAGTCTGCGGGAGAACTTATCCACAAGTATATATGATACATCTTATTGTTTTAATGTCAGTCTTGCTTATTTTATATGTTCTGGAAAAGATGCACAAATTAATAATTCGCCCATTTCCAAATCTAAAAACATTAACATCACTTCCTGTATTGCTAGATACGGGGCACCAAAAAGACAAGCCAGAGTTGAACAATGACCATAGATACTTCAATTGATTTAGATGTCATATAATTCAATGGAGATCACCGCTCTGTACTTAATGGGATTCAATTGACTTTAGTATAAATGCACCTTATCCTGAAGGTCTAACTTGTGGTCAATCAGTATGGTGGCCTAACCTACAGAATGAAGACAAAAGGATACTTCAGCCATCTCTGTGAAAAAGTGATTGGAAACCACATCCCCACACAAACTGAGTGATTGTGCAAGAAGAAGACAATCGAGGGAGGCCACTAACAGACCAACGATAAATCTGATGGAGTTGCAAGTTACAGCAGCTGAGACTGGAGAAACTGAACATACAACAACTGTTGCCCAGGTGCCTGACTAGGTACTGCTTTTTGGTAGAGTGACAAAGAGAATGAAACTGTTAAAATGCACATGAAGGTTGCCAGAAGGCACATGGAAGAGTCTAATGTCAGCTGGAAGAAGGTTCTGTGGTTTGGTGAAACCAAAATGGGCCTTATTCTCCATCAGAATAAACACCATTTTGGGTGTTAGCCGGACACTGCACATTATCAGAAACACACCATCCCCACCATGAAGCATTGTAGTGGCAGCATCATGCTGTGGGGCTGCTTCTCTGCAGCAGATCTTGGAAATGAAAGTGACAAAATACAGGGAAATCCTGCAAGAAACCTACACCTTGAGAGATTTGTTATCCGGCAAGAAAATGACTACTAACTTGTATGAATGTGAATGCATATGCAATCAATTATTTTGTGTTTCATATATGTAAGCAATTTAGATCACTTTGCATAGATCTGTTTTCACTTTGACAATAATGAGTCTTTTTTCCTTTTGCTCAAAGTCAAGAAAGCCATATTAGACCCAATGTTATTCAACATTGTATAACAAAAAAATGTGAAAATGTGCACTGGGGTGAATCCATGTCATAATATTGCAAATGGAACTGAAATGAATTACAGTAACTAACACAGTTCTGGTATTAAAAGGAAATCTAGCTCCCATAGTCGGTTCCTGCCATAAAACTGGGATATTACAACACTAAAATTGGAGAATGTATGTCTAGTGAATGCTTTGATGGATTATACTGTACTGCATAAGAACCTGAACACTGGGTTACATGAGCATGGCCTTTACGTTTGTATATTTGAGAATTAACAAACTAAACAGAAGAGATTCACCACAAAACATCATAACCACCATACTGAAATATTTAGAACCACTGGTGTAGGTGGATCATTGACCAAGAATCTCATATGATACTATAATCATATTTTAGCAAAACATGACCTGTCATATAATCTATCCTGTTAAGATGTATTATTTTGTTTAAGAACATGATAAGCCTCACTTACCTTTTCCGAACAAATCAATATACTCGCAAACATCCTTCTTGGCAAGGTGAGGATATGCTGTTGGCTGTGTTATCCAAGCATTTCACTTAAGTTGAGTCATTTCTTTACTGTTAACCTTTGTATCCCGCTGAAACTTGCATCACTGCAACGATTTGGGATTGTGCCTGCTGTGACGTGCTTCATCATCAGCTTCCCTGCACAGTTAATGTGCATGTGACATAAACAGAAGTCAATGTTGAAAAGAGGCACTTTGCAGCGGTTAGCACCTTCTTCTTTTTTGATGCACTCTTTATGATTTTCTTTGATATGTGTTCAGGGGGTAGTTTTGTTCTTGGTTTTGCCTCCTACTTGTCATTTGTATTCTGGTTCCCCATATTTTACTTTTTTTGAATATATTCTTTATATAATGTGGATGGGTGGAAGCAATACAGGGTGAATCCAAATTAATGTTGGGATGTCAGCTGGGTCGCCTCTTTTAATTGCAATGTAAACAGTCAGACAAGACAGTCGCACCAGGTGGCAAAAGATATTTAACATAAATAGCCTTCCTGGATTCTTATAGGCAGTGACTCTTAAGAGCGGGTCTGTCGTGTGGAGCTCTATGCTTAAGCAGGTCCAAGGGGCATCTTATCTGTGCTGCAGGAAAGAATAAAGACACTGCTAGTGACACTGCCCCCTCTCACCCCAGTGGGGTATTGCATACATTCATCGAGCCTGGTAGGTGTACTTTTCATGTGCTTGTTTGACAACATTAGTTTAATTACATTTTTATAGTATTTTGCTGGAATGAAGCATATGTTTCCAAAAATGAACCTTCTTCTGAAAAACAAAATGTTTCAGATTGACTTGTGGAAGTTACAGATTTGTAAACTTTAAAAGTTTATATTGTCATTATTTTGTATTGCATTTGGTCATTTTTCTTGTAGCTTCAAAAATAAACATGCAGCTTCATGTGATAAAACTCTCAATATAATTGTCGGCATTAATCACTCTTAATGCAACTCTAAATAAATGGAACTTAATGCAAATCTCCTTCATAACATTCACTCCAGCTAGATGCTTTCTATAATTCCCAAAATGTTTATCATAATGGCTTCAAATAACAACTTGATTAGTCATTAAATTTCCTCCTATTCTGAAATTGCTAAATTTGTCATTGTTCTGTAAATCTACAATATATTTTGAATACCATTAAAAAAAAAACCAAAAACAAACTTAAAAACATTCATGCCATTCTGAAATTGCCAAATTTGTCATTGTTCTGTAAATCTAAAGTATATTTTGAATACCATTAAAAAAACAAAAACAAACTAAAAAAAAAAAAAAAGAAAGAAAGAAATTTCAGCCCTGGCACACACTTCCGAGACTTTATGTGGCAAAACATTAGTGGGAATAAACTCTCTGTTTTCCTTCCAAAAGAAATAAATATACCCCAAGAAGTCCTGCTTGGTGTGAAATATTTCATTTCAAGTGTATTGTTGCTTGCTTAACATCCTGCCTTTAACTTGAACCAGAGTCTTGTCCTCTGTTTTCCAAAGGATGCATTATATTACCCTTTTGGTTTCAAAAAGGCACTTTTCCTTTTTTGTTGCTGTTGTTAAGTATTCCTGTACATTTTTGACATATACAAGTATCTCTTCTTTACTATGCCACAAATCCCTGCACCCACCACATCTTTTGTTTTCTTTTTGTTACATTTTTGATGTCTTGCTTTTTTTTTTCTTGGCTGATGCCTTCTGGCAGAAATCACCTGTGTTTTTTATGTGACTTATTTCATTTGCGTCTGTCAGTGCTATTTCCTCTTTTATGTTGTTTCAGTTGCTGCCTTACTTCCTGCATGAAAAGGAGAAATCAACCTTAATATGTCAAAAAGCGGCAGAAAATGAAGTAAACAATCAAATTTATTTGCAAAGGGACTGAAGCCAGTTTGTGGAACTTAGTCAGTTACCAGATTTATGCATTATCGAATGTCTTATGGCAAAAATAAGCAGCAACAAATACTGTGAATTGCAGTGGTTTTAGCTGAAGTTTTGCATAATTTAAAAATGCTGCATTGTAATGTAACCAGTAGAGTAGGCATTTTAATACAATACTAATAAAATGAAATAAATGTAAGCATCACATTTGATAATAAGCACTATTATAAATACTGTACGATTTAGGATTTCCATTTTCTTAAAGTGGGAGTTCCTGCCTTCCACCTAATGCTGTCAGGACTGGCTCAGGCTACTCACCCAAATCAAAATACTGAATGGATGGATTGATAGTATTCTGCAACGCTTAGAAGAACACATCCGAAAAAAAAAAGAAGCATTGTATTGAACGAGCGGTGGCAGTGGTTAGTATTGCTGTCTCTTAGTTCCAATGTTCTGGCTTAGCATCCATTGCCTAGAAATCATCTGTGTGTGTATGGGGGGGATTCCAGTTGTTATCTGATACCCCCAAAGATGTACTGGTTTGGCTAATAGGCAATTTCAGATGTCTCTTTCTAAGTGCGGGTGTGAGCGGGCCCTCTCAGTGCTGCTAAAATAGGCATTGACCCCCCTGACACTGAACTGGATGATGTGGGTTTTGAATATGTTTTTTATTTGTATAATTTATATAAAGCATATATTAGATGGGTTAGAACATCAAAATGTAAAAATAAACATACACTAAGAGACAGGGATGCAACAAAGTGATTTTCAGACCCCATTCTGCCTGCATTTTATAAAATAGGCTTTCAGGCTATACAAGAAAACAACAATAATAATAATTATTATTATTATTAGAGACACAAACACTCTAAAATAAAATGAAACGATCAACACAAGAATAGGACTGTAGCTCCAGGCTTTGGATATATTTCTAGGGACAGATTTAAGACAAAGTTAAAGTATCTTTCAAATGGGTTACAGTAAAACTTATGTTAAAACTCCACATAACATCTTCAATTGTTCACCACCATCGTCACATTCACTCCCAACACACGACAAACGTTTTCCACAATCTGTCTCTCACTGGAAGAAAAACACTTTGACGGTCATGTACTCATTGGTTGGTGATATAATGCTATTTTTACAAGAAACCAGAAGTCATGGGTAAATGCTGAAAGATAAGTATCCATTGATTTCATTTCATTTTGTTATTTTATTAAGATTTATTTCAGAGAACCTAATCCTATCCATATCTTTATGATTTAGAGTGTTTCATTGTAAGATTATGGTTATGCTGTCACCATCACTGTAAGCTGCCTTTTATGCTCTTGGGGTAAATAAAGGTAACCCACAACCCATACTATTTATATGGTTACTATAAGCGCTATAAGGGGAGTTTTCTTCTTGCTACTAGGCTTAAAATTTTTAGATAAATGTAAAATACAAAAAAAAAGCAAAAAATAAGAAAGTATGCTATTTGCTTTCTGAAATGTTGCACCTCAAGCGCGTACTTTTCTGAATGAGTCCTGCAGTCAGATGTTGTTATAATTAATTACCCCCCTCAACATTCTGATATTGTCAATCTGCTATTTTGCATTATACCCCCTCACATCTTGTTCCTACTAATCCTGGCTCATCTCTCATGTCCTCAATTTCTATGTGCTGATCTGTCAATGATAATTCCACTCAAAGCATATTTAAGCACTTGAAAGCTGAGGAATTTTCACACAGTATAGTAAATGATTTTAACTCAGCATGTCACTCATATTTTTCATTGCCTCTAAAGTCGCTTGTGTCTTATGAATTAATTTTTATTAATTTTGCATACTCAAGATAGACACTGATGCACAATCATATCAAAGTTTAAAGTCAGCTGCAAATTTAATTTGATCAATCAAACAATAAATCAGATAGGAGCCAAAAATGTGACTTGGATCACTTTTAACTGCTGTCTAAATGTAGTCTTAGTAGTCTGTTGCAATACAGACTCAAACACAACCAGTATGGGCTTTAACTAATTTTTATCATCACAATTTTTCTTTAGTATAGCTTGTTTGAGGGGGACATGTCCCCTTGCTCCATGTATATCGGCCTATGTGTATGAACGTTACTTGCACCTCCAGTTTTCACACCCAGTCTGCATGCTCCCTATTTGTGCCACTGGTAAAAGACCAGAAACAGTCACAAGCCGCTTCAGGAAAGAGGCCACCAACACTATGAGCAATGGAGCTTCACAAAAAAAAACTTTGGGAAGATATCTATTAAAACTATGGAATTTATTTTTGTTTGTGAAGTTAACAGATAAATAGATATATGGATATTTTGTAAAATTCATTGTTCATATGACTTTGGAAAGAAAATATATTTTTACAATTTAAAAATCCATAGATCTTCTGAAAGCGCTGGAGAATTTGAAACACACATTCTCTATCCATGCGTTTAATACTGTCTCGGAGGCATACTCTGTATATAGGGCACTAGTACTATTTATGGATTAAATGAGATTTGTAAGTAGTGAGCGGAAAATAATTCCTGTGAAAATTGAGTTCACAGCTATACTTAAATTTTGCTTTGCAAAAGAAATCGCAAAACAAAGTGTAACTCACACCATTATCACATATATTTTCATCTCATTTGTAACCTTTTTCTCTTTGTGCAAATCATAGTAAAATGTATTCAGGTGATAAGTGTGGAAAGGAGAGTGTGGCTAGAGAGTACTCACCTGATAGCACTTCAGAGCACTCCATTTGCAAAAATCCATTGGCCTGGATATGTGCCTGCTGGTGAGTCTCTGGAAGGACTGGTTTATGGAGTTAGGGAAAGTTGCTGTTACCTTTGATTCCAAATGAGCAATGCTAGGAAGAATCAATCAGTGGTGTCAGTGTGTAGGTAGTTAGTTAGAAGTGGACAGGTCCGTGAAAGATTGGAGTAGCCATTTGAGAATGGCCTAAGAAGGAGAAGGAGCAGTTTCTGCTGTGGAATAACCTTTAGGGAACAATATTCATTGCTTTCCATCTCAAACCTTTTTAAACCTCATCAAAAAAAATTCATTTTGGTGAGTTTAAAGTTTTATAATTGCAAAATTGCACCCAAAATTAATTTTCTGGGCAATTTTCCAAAACTCAATGCTAAATAAAACTCTGCTGTCTTTCTTATCACCATTTGTAAGTTTCATGCTGCCCTACCCCACAGCACATGTCTTCTGTTCAGTTCAGAATCCAACAGACAAATCCTAGATGTGAATATTTAGTAACCTGACTTAGTATACACTAAAATTAAGAACAAGAAGTCACAAATACAGTCAAACAAATGTACAAAAACAAAGAAATAGACAAAATAATTGAACAAAAAAGGTATATAAAATTCATCGTTAAGAAGCTTGTGAAAGAAAGTTTGAAACACACAATAACTCCTATATTCATGACAAACAGGAAACAAAAGCTGCTAAATTGGATATTTGAACATCAGAGCAGTTCAACCGGACGCAGTTAAAGTAACAGTGTGATCATTTCTACTAAGGAACTGCAAGGCGGGTTGTTCCTTAGTGTTTAACTGTACATAAAATACAACAGCAGTTTAGGTAAAAGTGTACTGCTTTGGGTGAATCACAATTAATTAATGTCCTGATTTCACTTCTGACAATGGACAAGCATTTCTTGGGCCAGAATTAGTCGATATGTTTATATCCATTTTTTGTACTGGCAAACTCACAGACCACAATAGATAGATAGATAGATAGATAGATAGATAGATAGATAGATAGATAGATAGATAGATAGATACTAATTCCAAGCAGAGATTTAGTATGCACTGCACTACTGGGACTGTGCCGATTCTGCCACTCTTTTATTTATTAAGTGTAAATGCAGAAGGAAAGGAATAATAGTCAATAAGGAATCAGCAAAAATGAAGCAGGCCATTGGCCTGGCCACAGGCAGAAAACCTTATCTTTTATCACATATGTGTTAGGCTGTTGTCATGCCACATTGCCGCCAACAGTATTAGAAATGTTACTTTTTTCTTCTTTGCTCTTTTTCTCTTTTTGATAAGAGCTTCCAAGGTGCAGACAGACTGTAATGAGCTCTGTCAAAAACAGGAAACTACAAGCAGTATACAACATGATGTATCGGAAAGGAGACATGCTGTTGGAACAAAGCAGGACAATGATGCTGACCGGATATTTAGAAAGTCTGTTTGCCTCACAAGCTCAGAGTGAACTGATATTACTCCACATTCTCAAGCTTGTGGGCTGAAAAGGATTATAGCTGCACTTTGGAAAGCTCTTTTTTCTTTGCTCTGTGGAGTAATATTTCTGTTTGCACCTCCATTATGTTTTATAAAAATGTGTTCCCTTAAAATTTTATTAGCGATTATTTTTAGATAAAAACTACACAGACATTCAAATTTCATATAGTTTACATAAAAATGTTCTCCAAGTTTGTAGCAAAAGCTTGCTTGTTATATGTTATTTTGTTATGTGCTACCTTCTTGTATCTATTAGTCAGTAATTTTTATGTTATAACTAGCCGAAGTACCTGCTGTTGCTCGGGTATATTTTTTAGAACGGATTAAGGATTTAAAGCAAAGGTTTATGTGTTTTTTAAATGGTAATCCTGTTGTTATTACTAGCTGTTCGACCCATCATCCACACTGCTTCTCCATCATGGTCTCTGCTCTTGTGAGTCCAAAATCTGTTTTTTGGGGTCTGACTGAGTTCCAGAATTGCAGTAACTTTGTAACCTTGATAATGCTATCATGTCTGATTCGTCTTCTTAGTTCAAGGTGGACAGTTTGTAGTGCTTAAATTAGGAAGAAAAGTCGATAAAGCAGGAGTTAAACAATAACCCTTTGATTCTACTTTATGTCGCATTGCATTTCTACTCTCAATCAAGCCTCACCCAACACCCCCAAACCCCCCTCCGACAAAAAAAGTGCACAATACTCCTTCTACAAGAAGCACCCAGTGTTAATCTCTGTTCTTTTGTCTGCTACTCTGATTTCAGACACTTGTTCTGAGCAAGCAGGTGGAACTGGTGTGCTAACATCAGCACACAGAAAAAAAACAGAATCTCAATGGTCAAAAGTTTGGGTTCCAGAGTAGTCTATCTTGTCTATATGGCCCTAGAGAGCAAGAATGGCAAATTTGGTCCATATTAGTCAAAGAGTGTAGGATTGTATAGGGAGCATACTGACAGACGTTGTTTTATATATATAAATATATATATACCTCGGTATACATCCGCTGTGGAATAAGTCCAACTTGGTGTACATCCTGTTTGGACACGAAAAATTTTGCTTGGTATACGACCTTTGTTTGGAATACAACTTGTGTGCTAGAACACCGCACGCTACCCTTGTGTACCTCTCTTGAGACAAAGCCACGACTGCCCATGAGCATCAGTATGGCAGTTGCTAGCATTCAATGAACAACCCATGCTATAACTCTGTGAATTTTCATGTGATTTTGTGTTTTTTCACGTAAATTTGAATTGATTGTTGAAAAGTATGATTGTGGCATGCGTTTCCGGGACATGGCTGCTGCATACCATATGCCGAGAACGACGGTATCTACGATTGTGAAAAACAAAGACGTTATTAAAAGGTAAAGTGAGGTTAAATTTTCATTTATTTCATCTAATTTCTTTTGTATTTATGTATTTTAGTATTAAGCAGTGTTTAAATTATTTTATACAACCCCATCAATTTATAATATGCCAATAACAATAGGATTTTTTTTTCATGGAAATGGATTAATCATTTTCCCTTTATTTCTTATGTCCAAGGATCTGGAATGGATTAAACACGTATACTAAGTCAGTGTCACTACTGGTAGCATGAGGTGATACCTGGACCCTACAGAGGTGGCACAGGTAGTCCAACTTCTCCAGGATGGCACATCAATATGTGCCATTGCCAGAAGGTTTGCGGTGTCTCCCATCACAGTCTCAAGGGCACGGAGGAGATTCCAGAAGACAGGCAGTTACTCTAGGAGAGCTGGACAGGGCTGTAGAAGGTCCTTAACCCATCAGCAGGAACGTTATCTGCTCCTTTGTGCAAGGAGAAACAGGATGAGCACTGTCAGAGTCCTACAAAATGACCTCCAGCAGGCCACTGGTGTGAATGTCTCTAATCAAACATTCAGAAACAGACTTCATGAGGGTGGCCTGAGGGCCCGATGTCCTCTAGTGGGCCCTGTGCTCACTGCCTGGCACCGTGGAGCTCTTTTGGCATTTGCCATAGAATACCAGAATTGGCAGGTCGACCACTGGCATCCTGTACTTTTCACAGATGACAGCCAGTTCACCCTGAGGACATGTGACAGACGTGAAAGGTTCTGGAGAAGCTGTGGAGAACATTATGCTGCCTGTAACATCGTTGATCAGTGCTGGTCTGGAGGGACGAACAGACCTCTACTGGCTAGACAACGGCACCTTGACTGCCATTAGGTATCAGGATGAAATCCTTGGATCTACTGTCAGACCCTGTGCTGGTGTAGTGGGTCCTGGGTTCCCCCTGGTGCATGACAATGCCTGGTCTCATGTGGCGAGACTATACAGGCAGTTCCTGGAGGATGAAGGAATTGATACCATTGACTGGCCCCCACACTCACCTGACCTAAATCCAATAGAAAACCTCTGGGACATTATGTTTTGGTCCATCCGACACCACCAGTTTGCATCTCAGACTGTTCAGGGGCTCAGTGATGCCCTGGTCCATATCTGAGAGGAGATCCCCCAGGCCATCATCCGTCGCCTCATTAGGAGCATGTCCCGACGTTGTCAGGCATGCATACAAGCACGTGGGGCCCATACAAACTACTGAGTAAGATTTGGAGTTGCTGCAATGAAATTTCGGGCTGTCGCATCATTTTTTCACTTTGATGTTCAGGGTGTCTTTGAATTCAGCCCTCTGTAGGTTGATAATTTTCATTTTCATCAAATGATGTGGCATCCTTTCCTTTTGAACACATTACCCAGTCCATATAAGTATAAATATCCAGGATGATTTTTCCCCATTGAGATCTGATGTGTTTTCAAAGTGTTCTTTTACATTTTTTGAGCAGTTTATACATATAAAATTTAACGATTCCTTGTTTGGACCTAGTAAAACTTACGAAGCACTTATGAAAATAATATAAAAAGGGGCTTTGTATAGTGCCACTGTTAATCACTTACTGCTATGCAACAATATCTTAACAAAGATGTTTGTGTTTCATAGCAATAACTGACTAATTGACACAAGCTCTTAAAGCCCCTACTGTAAAGTGTTAACAAAATTTCTTCAACAGGAAAGCAACATTGTAATCTAAAATAAAAAAAACTCCCATTGTTAAGAAACAAGGTTACTGTTCATACAGTGACAGGGTGTCTCTCAGACAAAGAGTTGCAATAGAAAAAAGGGTGGCGTGAACATGAGCAGGAATGGGGCCCAGCAAGGTCCTGAGAGAGAAGGAGTACAATACACCACCAGTGGTGATGGATAGATGCTGGAAAGTGGTGATGTGCATAAATGGCAATACTACTCCTATGACTACTACTACTATTACAAGAAGGCAATATATCCAGCAAGTGTACCATAAAAACAACTTTTTGCATCACCAGAAAAAGAATATGTAACTTACAAAGAAACATACAGTGGTCCCCCAGTAAATAGAGGACAGCTGACACAACCACTAGGAATGACTGACCTTCAGTTGGCTGTGGGTGAAAGCACCTCATTACTGGTTGAGGGCAGCAAATGTTCTCAGCTCAGCAGTGCAACAATGTTGCCATATACACAAAGTAAATGGTAAGTGATTGGACATCAGTTATTAGCCTCCAGTCAGTAAAATGGCAGAAAATGGACCTTTAGGTGAAGGAATGTCATGATAAAGCCTTCTCTGTAGACTATCCAACAAGGTGAGTCATGTTCCATTTTCTCTTTTGTGATTTTTTAAACATATATACTGTAGAGAATTCAGAAAATATTCAGATCCTAAACATTCTGCACACTTTATTGAAATATAGATTTAATATTAAATGGATAAATTCATTAGTTTACACTCAATAACCCATAATAACAAAGTGAAAACACATTTTCAGACTTTCAATGGATTTTTCAGCCAAATTGTGTCAAGAAACACTACTTGATCCAGGCTATGTATATGTATGTATTTATTTGTTTATTTACTTGTCTACCTATTTATGTATTTATTTCTTTAAAGAGCTTCTGTAAAAAGCCAAATTTCCCCTGAGGACAAAATAAAGTTCTATGTATCTATTCAGACCCTTAATTCAGTACTTTGTGGAAGCCCCTTTGGCAGCAATTACAGCTTTGAGTCTTCTTGGGTAAGTCCCTACAAGCTTTGCCCACCTAGATTTGGGCAGTGAATCAACTCCCCAGTCACAGACATTTTTGTATTTGGATGCATTTATCCTTCCCTCAACTCTGAACCAGTTTCCCAGTTCATGTTGCTTCACTGGTGGGATGGTATTAAGCAGGTGATGAGAAGTTCCTGGTCTTCACTAGACACAGTGCTTGACATCCTGTCCAAAGAGTTCAATTTTTGTCTTATCAGACCAAAGGATAATTTTCCTCATGCTGTCAGAGTCCTTTATCGCAAAAATGGCTTCTGTCTAGCCACTCTACCCTAAAAGCCTGATTAACAGAGTGCTGTTGATGTGGTCATCCATTGGGTTTTTAGTCACCTGCCTCACCAAGGCCTTCATTTCCCAGTTACTCTTTTGGGCTGCACAGCTAACACTGGGAATAGTCCTGGTGGTTCCAGAGTTTTTCCCTTCACAACTATTGAGATTGTTTGCTCCTGGCAACGCTCAAAGCTTTATTAAATGTTTTCCACCTTTGCCCTGAACTATGTCGCCCCACAATTTGATTGTGGAGGTCTACAGTGAGTTCTTTTGGATTTTTATGGTTTGCTTTTTGTCTTGACATGCAGTGTAAATTGTGGGAGCTATGACCAATCATCACAGTTTGGACTCCAATTAAGTACTAGACACACCTCAGGGATAAGTAAAGCAAACAGAGCCATATTCTGAGTGCTACAGCAAGAGGTCTATATACTAATACAGGGTGGGCCATTTATATGGATACACCTTAATAAAATGGGAATGGTTGGTGATATTAACTTCCTGTTTGTGGCACATTAGTATATGTGAGGGGGAAAACTTTTCAAGATGGGTGGTGACCATGGTGGCCATTTTGAAGTCGGCCATTTTGGATCCAACTTTTGTTTTTTCAATAGGAAGAGGGTCATTTGACACATCAAACTTATTGGGAATTTCACAAGAAAAACAATGGTGTGCTTGGTTTTAACGTAACTTTATTCTTTCATGAGTTATTTACAAGTTTCTGACCACTTATAAAATGTGTTCAATGTGCTGCCCATTGTGTTGGATTGTCAATGCAACCCTCTTCTCCCACTCTTCACACACTGATAGCAACACCGCAGGAGAAATGCTAGCACAGGCTTCCAGTATCCGTAGTTTCAGGTGCTGCACATCTCGTATTTTCACAGCATAGACAATTGCCTTCAGATGACCCCAAAGATAAAGTCTAAGGGGGTCAGATCGGGAGACCTTGGGGGCCATTCATCTGGCCAATGACGACCAATCCACTTTCCAGGAAACTGTTCATCTAGGAATGCTCGGACCTGACACCCATAATGTGGTGGTGCACCATCTTGCTGGAAAAACTCATGGAACGTGCCAGCTTCAGTGCATAAAGAGGGAAACACATCATCATGTAGCAATTTCGCATATCCAGTGGCCTTGAGGTTTCCATTGATGAAGAATGGCCCCACTATCTTTGTACCCCATATACCACACCATACCATCAATTTTTTTGTTCCAACAGTCTTGGAGGGATCTATCCAATGTGGGTTAGTGTCAGACCAATAGCAGTGGTTTTGTTTGTTAACTTCACCATTCACATAAAAGTTTTCTTCATCACTGAACAAAATCTTCAGCGTAAACTGAGGGTCCTGTTCCAATTTTTGTTTTGCCCATTCTGCAAATTCAGTGCGCCGATCTGGGTCATCCTCGTTGAGATGCTGCAGTAGCTGGAGTTTGTAAGGGTGCCATTTGTGAGTAGCTAATATCCGCCAAAGGGATGTTCGACTAATGCCACTCTCCAGTGACATGCGGCGAGTGCTACGCTGTGGGCTCTTGCTGAATGAAGCTAGGACAGCCACTGATGTTTCTTCATTAGTGACAGTTTTCATGCGTCCACATTTTGGCAAATCCAACACTGAACCAGTTTCACGAAACTTAGCAAGCAGTTTGCTAACTGTAGCATGGGAGATGGGTGGTCTCGTAGGGTGTCTTGCATTGAAATCTGCTGCAATGACCCGGTTACTGCGTTCACCAGACATCAACACAATTTCTATCCGCTCCTCACGTGTTAACCTCTGCGACATGTCAATGGCTGTAAACAAAGAGAAACTTGTAAATAACTCATGAAAGAATAAAGTTACGTTAAAACCAAGCACACCATTGTTTTTCTTGTGAAATTCCCAATAAGTTTGATGTGTCAAATGACCCTCTTCCTATTGAAAAAACAAAAGTTGGATCCAAAATGGCCGACTTCAAAATGGCCACCATGGTCACCACCCATCTTGAAAAGTTTCCCCCCTCACATATACTAATGTGCCACAAACAGAAAGTTAATATCACCAACCATTTCCATTTTATTAAGGTGTATCCATATAAATGGCCCACCCTGTAGAAATGAAATATTTCAGTTTTTGATTTTTAATAAATCTGCAAACCTTTCTGAAAACATGTTTTCACTTTTTCATTAGGGTTTATTGAATGTAAATTGATGGGCAAAATGGCAAACATATCCATTAAAGTTAAATTTACAAAATAATGTGTGCAGAAAGTGAAGAGGTCTGTTTACTTTCTGTATCCACTGTAAGTGATGTCAGTACGCTGCCATTAAGTTTTGGGCTTCTCCTGTTTGAACACTGCTGATTTGTAGCAAGGATGCATGGGTGCCACCATATTGTTTGAAGAAACAAACCTTGTTGCTAGTCACATGACCCATGATGTTATGATTATGTAATTTATTTAATACTAGGAATAAGATTTTGCATGTTTTGTATTTTGTTTATCTGAGGTATTTGTAATTTTTATAATTAATTTGTTTACATTTCTTGTCGACATTTGTTTTCCATTTTCATGGATAACACCACTTTTGTTAATACTCACTATTATGTTCCTGCAGCTCAAAAATAATAAAGAGGAATGATGGCTTCACAAATATCACAAAGCACCAGACTTTTCCTCTACACAGTCCTAAGCTCACTGAGTGGGCCTCTACCCCTGTAGCCTAGCCCCAAATTCAAATGCCCAAAAATGGAGCCAAGGCTTTTAAACACTAAATCTTAAAAATGTCCACAATAGAAGAGAGGAAAACTGTTGAAAAAGTTTGGTCCAGGACAACAAATACAAAGTTTATTTGAATTTTAAAAATGCCAGACAGGATTTGAAAAAAGAGCACAGTAAAAACAGGGCGGGAATTTAAAGGAGCTAAAATTAAGCAAAAATATTATTAACAGCAAATCAAAAGCAATACCTTTTAACAAAAGCAAGGAACAAAGCCAGGATATCCACACAAAGAAGTAATTTCAAACCTAAAAACACTGGTTCAAAACCAAAAAATGCCAAAGTTATATTGTCAGCTGCATTATCTGGTAGCCTCATCCCCTTATTCTCTACATAAAGAAGAGAGTGCAAAAAAATTAAAAAAACAATAATATTAACATAATACAAAATAGCCACAATATGAATAAATTTCATAATATTACCTTAATACAACATAGACAGAATAAAATGAAACACAAAATCAGTAACACAATATGAAAATAAATAGTTGGAATACAACAAAATGAATATTCTTGAGCCAAGGGAACAATACCATTTGAACCATGAAACCCCTAATGTGTTAATCCAATATTAATCTGAGTTATGAGTATTTTTATTTTTTGTTTAAATTTCCAGCTGCCATTTTGTATTTCTAAATTTTTCAGTATTTCAGTATTTTTCAAATGCTATAAATTTGAATATTTTTAAACTGATGTAACCATGTTGTAATTAGCAATGGAGATGGTGCCCATATGTTTTTGATGCTATTTAAGATGGCAACATGCCATCGGTGGTGTCTAAGTTTCTAAATTCTCAAAACAAATCTTTTGTACAGTTGCAACCTTCAAATCTTTTGAGAGAGACACAAATTCAGTTCATTTTTTTACATTTGACATGTTGGGATTTAGTTCTGAAGCAATCATTAGTTTTTTTCTGGTTTAAACCTTTCCAGTCCAAGACCTCAGTTTTTCTCTTTCATTTCCTGGTCCCGGTGGTTTGTTTTCTGCCTTATATTTTCTGACATGTGATGTCATCACCCTGCCTCCAAAAAAAAATGTCAGCACACATAAGCTGGTGACCCAGTTTCAATGATTCTCTTACTTAAGACAATGTCTTTTTAATGATAATTAAGGGTAAATAAAGAAGCTAGTAATGGGACCTTTGCTTTGAGTCTTAACATTGTTTTCTGTTTTCGGATGTTGCTTATAATGTATTGATTCTCTGACTCTTATTTGAAATTTTTGATATTTTGTGTATCTCTGACAGTTTTTTTTTCTATATCCTGCCTTTTCAGCAAATTTTTGTGCTGGGGACAAATAAAGTTTTATCTATCTATTAGAGAAAGCTAAAAGGTGTTTCCAAGAAGCATTAGAACCTTCTTGCCTGTTCCTTTGACAATGCACTTTATGCAGTTTTGGCTTTGTTTACTCAGCTCTTCTCTTTCTACTGATGCCCTGTTCAAGTCGTCCATCTCCTGGGGCCTCTTGCATAACACCGTGCGTAGAATTCACAGTAAAACATGGCGTACGAACAAAAGCGGAAATACGTGTATGCACAGAAAAAAATCCAAATGCATAAATCTGTGCGTATGCCAATTTCCACGTTCTTCTGCTATGTAAATCCCGGTTGGCATGAAAAGTAACACACGTGCAAGCACCTGCTGCCACTCCCCAACTCCTACCAGAATTACACCTCTTTGAATATGCAAATCAATATAAATAGCCCTTAAGCTCAGCATTCTGTGAAAAGATAATGGCATGAGCACGGGGGGAAATAGAAGGATTTCAGTGAATACCAAGTGGAGGCAAGGAAAAACATACTATATGTTGGTTTAAACAGTGGTATAAACAACAAAAGGAAGTTGATCGAGTGACAGAGACAGGTGGAGAAACTCAAAAGTTCAAGTTCACAAATCGCACAGTGGCCGAAAAAAAAATCGTCATATATCAAAGTTGCCGTGAAAAGGCGAGTTGTAGCCCACTGTCTGAGAGTCATATGAAAGCTTATTAGGGTACAGAGAAAAGAAAAAAAAATAGGCACACAGTGGGGAAAAAAGCACGGAACTTTAATCTCGAAATTTCCACTTTAATCAAATAGTTTATTTTGTCATTAAAGTAGAACATCATAAGCTTCATCTTAAAATCTTTTAATTTACTAGTTTCTCAAATAACATCGTAACTAAAGTAACATGTTAAACACATCGTATTCTATGTGTTCTTCTGTGTGCTCTATGCTTGTGAATCAGTTGCTTCTTAAACAGGCTTTCTCTTCCTCTGACAGGACACAGAATCCATTACATTCATGACATTGCAGCTCTCTGAATAATTTAAATACTGAGATGTTTACTTGATATTATTTTCACAATGATAGAAATTAAAGCATGTTATTAAACATGGGAACACTGTGGCGCAGTGATAGATGAGCTGGTGCCCTGTCCCGAGATTGTTCCTGCCTCATGCAAGATGCTTGCTGTGCCATGCGCAACCTTCAATGAAATAATTTATTGTAGCAGTGCTGTCTCTTTCAAATGTACTAAACCCTCAGTTCCTGTCCTTCCTTTTCTTTCTCCAAGTAACCAATCGCCACACAATCAGCTCTATAATAGATGTCAAGCCATTTGTAAGCTTAGAACGCTGATTCTTCAAAACTTTTAAGGAACATTGAAAATACCTTCGTAGTACATGTTGTGGGATATGGCCTGCCTTTCATCTCGGCCAATACCCCCAGGCCGCCAGTTGGAACCCTGCATGCAACATAGAGGTGCCCCGAATTCCAGCAGGGCATCATGGACAGTGGAGTTTTTCATCACAGCCCTGCTGGATACCATGGGGACCTCCAGGGGACGCTGCAGGAAGGCACAGAGACTTTGGTTTCACCTATAACACAGAGGTATGTCTTAGTCAAGGTGACAGAGGGAATGACGCACTTCTGGGATGAAGAAGAGGACTGACCCAGAAGTGATAGGTAGTCACGTGACTTAAGGATTGAAAACACTTCCGGGTCAGGGACTATAAAAGACTGGGAAAGATACCAGACATGGAGCTAAGCTGGGTGGAAGGGTGGCAACGTGTCTGGGAGTGGTGGATTGTGATTATTGAGTATTGGTTATTGTATTTATGAGTATTGTGGAGAGGAGGATGCTTGTGCACTGTATTATAGTTCAAATAAATAATTATTGGACTTTTACCTGGTGTCTGACATATTGTCCAAGGGTTCAAGAGGACGATAGAGGGTGCTATCTGTCTCAGTGGAATAGTCGGCAGGATTCTCTGGCCGTCGGTTTGGCAGAGGACCTGAAAATAAATTTCTGTGTACAGAGAACCCCAAGTTGACAACGTCTGAAAATGCAGGCCAAATCGCCTGAACCCTCGTTCACCCATACCAAGTCCGTCATGGGAAAAAAGAAGCAGAAGCAGACCGGCAGCGAAGGAGATCCACTCACCATGGCCGACACCCAGGAAGGATTACAGAGCGGCTGCGCATCACGGGAGAAGCCTCCGGAGGAAGATAAATACGCCGAGGTATGTGCCAGCATATTTAATGAACATATATTTAAAACATCTCATTTAGTACCATGCACATACCTCGGAGAATGTCATCCGGAGTTTCTGCGGGAGGCAAACAAATCTTCCGAGGATGGCTGTGCGCTCTCAGTTTAGCTGGAGGGGAAAACAAAGGACTTCTGCAAGTCGGGTGCTGGCGTAGAACACGTGACCTGCCCAGAAGAGTTCTTGGAAGGAAGCAGTCAGCTTTGCCCCTAAGAAGACGGACTTGAGCTTTCCGAAGGGGAAGGGGGAGGCAAGCAAAGCACCACTCACCCCGCAAGAAGGTAAGGATGGCCGAGAAATGGCTGGTCGGTCTGCCGACAAATTAGTAAAGGCAGATTGCGACTCGGTCCTCAGACACAAAGAACTCCAATTCCCAGAAGCCTCCACGAGACCCGTCAGAACACATGCCAGGAGCGGCCGTGTTCATTGGCTCCCGGCCGGAAGGTATGGCAAGTGATGGTTTTAGCCTGCCTCCGGCCGAATTAAATAACATTGCGGACTTGTGGGAACTTGAGAAGCTAATCAAGCCCATAAGCAGTTTTTTTCAGATACTGCAGACGATCAAGAAAGTGATCGAGGAACTGGGGGAGACAGCCGAAACGCCATTAAGGAAGGTAAACGAGTACCTGCAGCGGAGCCTCCAGTGTTAAACAATGCGGTGGTACAGGTAAGCGAGACCCGTACTGTGCATAATAGAGGCACTGAGAGTGACATAGGCCCGCAGGTAATTAGTAGTGGATGCCAGTTCACTGCGAGCCCTACAAGGGTGTCGGAAACCATGATCGAGGGAGCGGGGGAAGCATCGATCGAGCCGGAGCAGCTGAATAGTGCTGTCTCCCGGAGTGATGCGAAGCTGAAGACGCCGCCCCAGGTCATTTACAAATCAAAAGGGGTTCAGACAGTAAAAGGGCTCTCTTTAACTAATAGAGAGACCCAAACTGTGAACAAGCCCCAGATTAAACAGGATATCCCTAAAGTAAAACGGGGGTCTTCTGACAAAATAGAAAAGGGACTTGAAAGCTCAAGGGTGGCTGTGGAAATCTCCTCAGCTGATAATGGGGCGGAGCATGACTTTCCGAAATGCTTCCAGTCTTGCAGAGGGATACGAACAAGGGGGCGGCGGCTGTGCTACGTATGCCGCCAGCCGGGCCACAAATGGAGAAATTGTCCCTGGGGGCAGGGGATAAGATGACTCATTTATTTAATGTTCCCCCTAGGTTCTACCGGGAGTATACAGGACAGTGCCAAGGCCCGACCAATAACACCTCCTGTAGGAAGACGTCCCCGCGGAGCTGGACGCTTCGAACCATGGTTCTTCGCTGGGGGGAGAGTACTGTGGGATATGGCCTGCCTTTCATCTCGGCCAATACCCCCAGGCTGCCAGGTGGAGCCCTGCATGTAACATAGAGGTGCCCCGAGTTCCAGCAGGGCATCATGGACAGTGGAGTTTTTCATCACAGCCCTGCTGGATACCATGGGGACCTCCAGGGGACGCTGCAGGAAGGCACAGAGACTTTGGTTTCACCTATAACCCGAAAGTACATTTTAGTCAAGGTGACAGAGGGAATGACGCACTTCCGGGATGAAGAAGAGGACTTTTGATCTGACTGGGAAGTGATAGGAAGTCACGTGACTGAAGGATTGGAAACACTTCCAGGTCAGGGACTATGAAAGACTGGGAAAGATACCAGACATGGAGCTGGGTGGAAGGGTGGCGGCGTGTCTGGGAGTGGTGGATTGTGATTATTGACTATAGCGCCCTCTATCTGTCACAATGTTTAATTATTCTATCCATCTATCCATCCTGGATCACGCCAATCCCAGCAAGAATATAGCGCGAGGCAGGAACAATCCCTGAACGGGGCGCCAGTTCGGTGCTAGTGCAGTGACACCGTGTCCTCACATATTAAATTAACAATATAGATTATTTAAATGATGTTAAAATTTTATCTGTATAATGTAATAAACATATTTTGCCTCGTTTCATCTTAAAAATGATATCATCATCATATGTAAATACATGCTTTATAAAGTGGCTCAGGTTGTACAATATTATAACTGTAATGCAAGTTTACAATGAAGTAATTGTACTTATAAGTCCAAACAGTTCTACAAGGAGCACTTGATGGACTGATTGATTGTATTTATAGTTCTTGGGATGAAACTGTTTTTGAAACACGATGTCCGTACAGGAAAGGCTTTGAAAAGCGTTTGTCTTGTGAAAGCAGTTCAAATAGACAGCATGGCTGAGGCAGCGTGTGCTTGATGCTCTATCCCGATAATACTCTTTCCGATAAGCTGCTGTAGAGCTGTGATTCCACACTCAGATACAGTGGGATAAATACTTTAGAGTAACAACGCTAAAGCAGCTATGGTATTTGGAATAGTTGGACCATTTTGTGGACCATTATATTGTTATGGGTTAATTTCAATCAGATGCCGTAAACTAATAAACAATTAATTTCAGTGTACAGTAATCCCTCCTCGATCGCGGGGGTTGCGTTCCAGACCCCCCCGCGATAGGTGAAAAATCATGAAGTAGAAACCATATGTTTGTATGGTTATTTTGATATATTTTAAGCCCTTATAAACTCTCCCACACTGTTTATAAATATTCCCAGCAGAGTTATACAGCATAATCCCTTTGTATTCTCTTAGATATTAGGTAAGATTCATTGAAATTATGTATATAAACACACTGTTTATATACTGTAAAACCTAAATATTATTTTAAAGATATCGAGTGTCTCCGATATCACATATGTTACAGCTATTACGATAGACAGGCCACCAGTAATAAATACGTACAATGCAAGAAAAATAGTATAGTGTAAATGTGTGTACAGCACTGTAAGAAGAAAATTAATTATGATTACTCACCAACAATGACATGATGACTTGTCTGATAACAATGCGTTTAATTTTACTGCACAACAAAGGAGAGCGTTAAAGCCCGTTCTTCTTCTGGCAGTCTTCAATCCAAATCCCTAAAGCAGATTCCATCCAGACTACTGCCTTATTACATCCACTTACAACTCGTTTTGCACCCTGGTTAAGAGGACACTGCGGCCGTAGATCTTATATTCCTTTCCTACTTTTTAAATAAAAAGAATCGTAGCCTTCAACAAATCCAAAACGTTTACCTTTTCGGCAATCATTAACATCTTCTTTTTGCGCTTGGGCACGGCCCCTGAAGCAGTAGCAGATCGTTTTGGAGCCATAATGAAGGGCTTGACTATGCACAAAGATAAACACAAAAGAGCACAACTCTTTATACAGCGAAACATGTTGATGCTGAATGAGCGAGACGAGACTTCCTGGTTAACACTGCATTCAGCACGCTGGAACTCAACTGCATGCTCTGATTGGTTAGCTTCTCAGTCAGGAGAACTTAACTGCGTGCTCTGATTGGTAAGCTTCTCAGCCATCCGCCAATAGCGTCCCTTGTATGAAATCAACTGGGCTCACCAACTGAGGAAGCATGTACAGGAAGTAAAAAGACACATTGTCCGCAGAACCCGCGAAGCAGCGAAAAATCTGCGTTATATATTTAGTTATGCTTTCATATAAAATCCGCGACAGAGTGAAGCCGCAAAAGTCAAAGCGCGATATAGCGAGGGATTACTGTATTTGATGAAGCCGCGTCAGTGATCTGGATCTAAAAAAGAAAGGGAAACCACACTTGCGTATGCCAAGGATTTAGCTGGCGTGAAAATGTGTGTGGCTTTACGGCAAGTTTAGTTTTTATATATCACGTGTGAGCGTGGAAACCAGACTATACAACATTTTTGTGCATACGCACCATTTATACATGAAGCCCCTGGTCCGGTTATATTTCCATTCATGGTTTTACAATTATTTGGCGATTTGGCATGATCCTGGATCTGTTGGTTTTTCGAAACTTTTGCTGGATGTGTTGTCATGTGTTGACATCCAAATCCTCAAACCTGCTCCGAGCAGGTTTGTTCTATGTAAACAAGGATTAGCTCACACACTTAATCAGTGTCCGTGCATGGAATTCATTCAGTCATGGCTTTACCGTTCATGAATGAGCAACCAATTGAAATCGGTGCGCAAATTATAAGACAAGAATTTCATATAGAGAGTGTTTTGCACGATCGGCAAGATCCTTTATTGCTCCCTGAGGAAATTCTTTTCAAAAGATACCGCTTTAGCTGAGGGGGAATATTTTTCCTCAAAGATTTATTAGCACCTTATATTCAAAGTCAAACTAGGCTAAGTCGGGTTCTCACAACCACACAGACAGTATGCATTTCTTTGAGGTTTTTTGCAAGTGGCATTTTTTTTATATACTGTAGGCGATGCGGAAAATCTTATCTAAAACTGCAGTTTGCCAAGCAATTCGTAAAGTCTGTTTGGCTCTGAAATATTTCCTTTGGGTTTTTATAGTGTTTCCTGGACACCTGCGTGTGCAGACTAAAAGAGGCGTTTCATGCCATTGCAGGTAGGTAATACACAGGCAAAAACATCCACAGTTCCATAAAGAATCTCACAATCAGCCTAACATTCTCATTACCCAAGATTTCCAAATGTGTTTGAGGCACATGGGACTGATCAGAGTGGAGTTTGATCAAACATTATTTGGAAAATGTACCTCTCCTTCTGATGAATAATCAGACACAGTGTCTTCATCAAATATTTGACCTTCGTCAATATCTTGTTGGTCAGACACAAGTTCCAGGTATATGATATTCCCTGCAACTGACCCAACAAAAAAGAGGGCTATATGGAACATACCTATGGCACACATTGAGGACAAATATATGCAATGACCATCCTTTACCTGAAATGAAGTGACCACTGCATTCTGCCACTGGTTCTGAGGAGGAGTTTCCCCCTGGAATGCCCTCAGAAACAGGACGATGGACATTTTGCTGGAGAGCCAACTCTTCTGCAGGGGTTAGGTCTGGACCGCGTGGACCTCCACCTGTTTTTTGCTTGTCTGCCTTCTTATTAGCTTTAAAATTTATGTTTTTTTATATTATATATGATTCTTTATGTCAACAATTCTTTAAATACTTATATACCAATATTTACCAGTTTGAAGTATATTCTTGTGCTTCACTTTAACCTGTTCCCATGTTCTCATTGTGCTCACGTTTGATCTGGAATTATGACATTAAATAATAATTAATCTGACACATAGGAAATGAAACGGTGCATTCAGTAAATACAATGCACACTACTTACGCGTTTAATTTGCCGGCCACTTTTTGCCAGCCGTCTTTTCTGGTTTGGGCTGCTTTTGCAGTGTTACCCCTTGTGCATATTAAATCTTGAAATTCTTCATATCCTTTGAATAACAGGCCCTGCTCCACTTGTTTGAACAAAAAAATGCACCCGTTCATTCGTCATTTTGTTACAGCCTATCAAAGACTTGCTGATCATGTTTTCTAGACTCAATATATATGGGCTTTTCATTCACCTCGGATGATTAGATCCAGCTAGACTAATCTACCACACCGCTGCATTTGAAAAACCGACTTATCCTGGATAAGTTTCACTGGCATCACTCATCCAGGATGAGGCATCTGATCTCAGATGATTTAAGCGATGTACGGAAAATACCCCCCAGTTCTGTTAATAGCAGTAAGTTGAATAAATTATTTTGATGTTGTGGAATAATCAAGAAATTCAAGAAGAAAATATGTCCTTTGACAACAATTCCAGGTTACATTTACATTGTTTTGCTTAGCAGATTCTTTTATGTGACTTTTAAAAGTATGTAGGTGTATATACAGGTATACTCAAAATTATATACATGAAACTACTGTGAAATGTGATAATAAATAAAGAAGAGAATGAAAATTGGGTATTAAAAATAAAAGTATCATGGAATATGTTTCCTGTTGTTTATTTATTTACTTAGTTTTGTCTGTAGTATTCCTCCAAACAGGGCAGGCTCTGGTGATCTCATCCACAGAGTACTTGACCTCTGAATCCTGTGGCTCCTGCGCATGCTCAGAGTCTGACTGTGTACATTGAGTATGAGTGCAAGGCAAAGATGCCAAGAATTGTTGTGTAAAGTGGCTTCTTTACTTTTATAAACACAAAATTCATCATTATGAGCATGTAAATGAAGAAGGGGCCTGAGTTGCCTCCAGAGCTTGCATATTGTAATCTTTCTAGTTAGCCAATAAAAGGTGCCATTTTGCTTGACTTCTCACCACATCCACAATGGCTAACATGGTACAACACCCTAGTACTACAACTACTTTGTCTAAGAGTGACAGCATCATACGAGACAGGACAGGCTGAATAAACAAGTCTTTGCTGTTCTGCCCCATGTTCCAGTGCAGTTCATGTCCTGACAGATTCATGGCAGGCATCTTAATGATTATCCACCATCCTTGGCCTGTTGTCTCTAGATTTTGTGAGCTTTGCTTCTCTTCCAGTTCTGATCTCGATATAAAGTTCCCCAAGGAATAGCATACTAACAAAGGAACTATACAGAGTGAAATGAAATTAATGTTATTTAAAATGCATGGAATTTACCAATCAGTACTGAAATAAATAATAAATTAATGATCAATATTATGAGGAGGATCACACTATGGAGGGATAGACCCTGTGGTGAACCTCCCTGAGTGAGTGTGAGAGAGCCATGCTGATGGCAGGAAAGGTCCTACACATGACAGTTTGGGAATGCAGGGACTACCTTGAATGTGTGGATTGGCATTAAGCAGACACACCAGAATGGCAGAAAGAGGGAGAAAGAAGTGCAGCCTATGTTCAAGTACTCAATGGTTCCCCTGGATTTACAGTAGGTGTCAAGTGGCTCAGCAGTAGGCAGGGATAAAGAGTTATTGAGGCCAAGGAGAGGATTTCAAAGGTGGAAACACTTCCTGGCTGATACAGAGCACATGGTGTTAGACATAAGCCTATGGGACTGTGCCATCCTTGCAATAATAGAGGTAGACTGAGACATCTGTCCATTTTAGGGTAACTGAAGTCTCAAGGACACAGAGGCATCAAGCAGGCGTCCTGGGCTCCTGTTCCTGGAATAAATGGGAAGTCACTCCGACCCCAGAAATTCTTCCGAAAATTGGATAGACGTGACAGGGATTAAAGTTATCTCATGGCCTTAGGCATACTAGCTGAAGAGTGGTGTGAGCACTCTGCTGGTTGGAGGTACAAAGGTAAGCATCTAAAGAGTGAGTGAGCGAGCGAGAGACAGGAGGTGCGAAAGGGAGCTATTTGATGTGGTACTGTGGTGGGCACAGAGGTGAGCTGCCTAACCTAACAGGCAGCAAGCAGTTTAAGATATGCTTAGGCAGGCCCAGGATTTGTTTCTGTCCTCTTAATTTTCACTTTCTTAATAAAGAACATTTTTTGTACTTTCTCTCCTTTTAATCTATTTTGGGTAAGTAAGGCTACCCTGAGGGTCCCTGCCTATAAACAATATTAATAGTAATAAAAGAAAAAGTACCCTTGGTTGTACTTGAGTTAAATAGCAAATAAAACTGTCTGAAATAATATGCAATGTTTCCCATGTTAGGCTCCTTCTTATTTTACTCTCCAGATCTTTTGTAACTAATGAAATGCTTCTTCAGTCATCAGTTGATTGCATACATATAAAATGAAAATAAGTACAATCCACCCTCCGTGTGGTATTTACCGCCTGCCACTGATGACAGCCTCATAAGGCAGCAGCAGTTGCATAGTTCTGATAATAATAGGACATAATAATTTATGTGTCAAGTGCTTTTATTTTACTTGCTAGTCTTGATGCAGCACTAAATTCAAGTTCACAGATTAAGTGCAAGCAAGAATAAAACTGTGAAAAATGTCCCGTTGTAATTAATTTTCATTCTGTGATTTGTAATTAGTAATCAGCAGCACTTCTCCCTTTCGGTAAGTGACTGGTCACATTAGCAAAACCATGATTGAAAGAAAATAGATTGTATATGTTAAGTACAATACTGTATCATGTGAATTCCACCTGTTGTTGTCATAAGAGCTGGATGAGAGCCATAACTTGATAACTTTAATGATAACGTAATAATCCCTCCACTGGATTGATTGCATTGATTTCCTGTATAAATTACAATAACTTTTGATATTTACACACTGAAAGCAAACACCCATATTCATTTAATTTCATGCTCACTATGTCCAGTAACTCCGTGTAACAGCTGAGCATATCTGTTGCTACCCTTCTTATTATGCCTAAAGCTCTGATCTCAATGCGTATTTAACTCTGTAAAACTCTTCTCTTGTGTTTGCTCAGTATTCAAGATGAAAATGAATACCTATAGTATTTCTTGCTCATTTTTTAAAAGTGGCCCAGCCACAGTTTTTATCAGTGATATTTCTGATGAGCTATGTGATTTTACCTTCTTCTTAGCAGATCTTCGGTGTTCATGGACCTGAGTGTAGCATAACTGTCTTCCGAGCAGCTGGTCCCAGTTCAGCTCCTGGCAAACATAAAGCTGTCAAGCAGCATTTTCAATATGCCTTTTGCTTTGTCCATTCAGTGCATTGTTCTGTTTTCTGAATGGATGCCAAGACATTTGCAGGCTTTATCCATTTCCCTGTATGTCTTCATTTTATTTCTCTTGTAATGTAAATCTTTTTTTATTGTTCCAACCAATATGGAACCTGTCTCTTGTGATCTTTCAGTAGTGAAGTTCTTTACTACTATGAACTGTAAATCTGTAAGGAAATTGATTTATTTGTTCATTCGTTTCAGAACCTACTTATTGCAATACAGAATAATGTGGAGTTAAAATTACCATTGGATGGCATGGTGGCACAGTAGGGAGTGCTTTTATACGATGCATTCCAAATCTTAATTTAAAATATTGTGTCTAGATTTTGTATACATGGATTTTGTCAATCCTGCACACCTGTATTGACTTTCCTCCATGGACACCAGTTTTCGTCATGTCCTCAAGATGTGTATATTTGGTGTCCATAAAGTCTGTGTGCAATTTAAAATAGTTGTAACTTAGATAGATAGATAGATAGATAGATAGATAGATAGATAGATAGATAGATAGATAGATAGATAGTGTGACAGATTAGGGTTTTCTCGCACCCTTGTACCCTCAGACCACACGTCAGACACCAGATAAAAATCCAATAATTATTTATTATAATAATAATTGTGCACAAAGCACCACCACTCCACTATTCTTCAATAAACAATAACCAATAAATCACAATCCTCCACTCCCAGACGCTTAGCCACCCTGCCTCCCAACTCAGCTCATTGCCTGGGAGTTCCCACAGTCCTTTTATATTCCCGACCGGAAGTGTTCCCAATCCAACAGTCCATAAGTCCTTATTCCTTCCGGGTCAGGGTAAACAATGCTTTTCTCACCCCGGAACCCCTTTGCTCTTCCTATGACGAACTTCCGGGTCATAGGGCACGAAGAACTCTTCAGTCCTCCCTGCAGCTCCCTCTCATGGCCCCCATGGCATCCAGCAGGGCGGTGCATAAAAACTCCATTGTCCATGATGCCCTGCTGGTCTTCTGGGGACCTCCATGCTGCAAGGAGGGCTCCACCTGGTGTCTTGGGGGTATTGGCCGGGATAAACAGCCGGCCATCCTCCACAATAGATAGACACTTTATTAATCCCAAGGGAAAATTCAAGCTTTGTAATTTTGTAAGTATATGTGATAGAAAGAATTCGTAAAAAGGATTAGAAAGCTTGCTGTATCTAGTTTTTTTTAGTCTTTAGAAGTTTTATTTTTGCTGTATTTGGGGAACTGAAAATCCACAGGAGTCTGTTGAACGTGAAAGAGATTCTCACAAAGTTAATGTGTGGTGTGCTTTGGGAAAAAAATCGAGTTATAGGGCCATTCTTTTTTGAAGGGCGTGTTGTTAATGGTGATAGCGATTTAGAAATGCTGCAAAACTACTTTATTCCTCAACTTGAACAGTTAGGACTCATAGAGAATACAGTGTTTCAACAAGATGGTGTTCCTTGACACTTTGTTTTGCATGTTAGACAGTTTCTACATGAGAAATTCCCTAACAGATGGATTGGAAGAGATGGACCATTTTCATGGCCTCCACATTTGCCAGATTTGACTCCATTGGATTTCTTTTTATGGGAACATGTGAAAATTAATGTTTACTCAACCAAATCTCGATCTTTAGAAGACTTGTTGTGATTGCTGGTATTACTGAAAATCAGCTTGAAAATGTTTTCCAAGAACTACAGAATCATATTACCCTTTGTATTAGTAATGATGGTTGACATGTTGAAAATTAACAAGAACAATAAAGAAATATAAGTGTTTCTTCTTTCTAATCCTTTTTACAGATTCTTTCTATCACATATACTTACAAAGTTACAACTATTTTAAATTGCACACAGACTTTATGGACACCCTGTATATATACAGTATATTGTGACCCAGACAACACCAACACCCAGCCACAACTACAACACTTCAATCCTGGCTCCAATTAATGTTTTTTTTTTTTTTTACAGAAAATACCTTTTTATATGTTTTCTAGAGGTGTAGCAGCTCCTTATCAGCTCGAACCCAGGATTAATTGCGGTGCAACAGCATTGCCACCAAGAAGCACTTTCAGGATGGGTGTAATCTCCCTAGGACAGAGGAATATCATTTTGGCAACTCCTGCTGGTGGCATCCAAGTACCCCAACAGGGCTGCCTATTGGAACCACAGTCGCCATACTGTCCTGTGAGTGCACAAATGGGATGTCCACCAGGGGGATGCTGCCACTCAGTGTACAGGAGGAATTTATGTCTCTGAAAGGATGTCTCCCCCTGGCCATCCATTATAAAGGCTTCCTGGCATGGAAAGGTACCTGCGACCAATCTGGCTGTGTAAACGTCTGTGGCACTTCAGATAGTTCACAAAAATATTAGCCGTACATAATATTATATGTCTTCTGGACTGGTGTGTCAATAGAAAAGACCAAGAGTTTCAAACATTCCTTTTGCACAAAATGAAGCAATACAGTAAGATATCTAAATGTCCTTAAAGAAAAAGCTAATATAGCAATAACCCTTGTCCAGTTAAAATAACATATAGCCCACTGCTTGAAGAAGCAAATATAACAACAGGTTGAACCAAAGTAATTAACTGAAACAGAAGCAGCAATGGAGAGGGAATAAAACTAAGTAAGGGACAACCATATCAAAAACGCAAGGCTGCAGTAGATCCAGTGGTTTACCTACAAATTTTATATTGTGGCAAAAGAGCACATGTGACAAGACATAAGGTGGTCATCCTGCATCATGCAGATTTCTCAAAACAGAAATTTTACAGTAGACAGATGTTTCCAGAGGTGCCATCCAAACCCTTTGGCAGAAGCACAAGAAAACATGCAAGGTTGAGATCCTGAAATGCAGTGGCCAGCCATGGAACCTGACAGTAGCAAATGAGCTTACTTTGCTTCGAAATGAAAATACGTCTGACACTACTATGAACTCAGAACTGGCAGAAAACATTGAAACCCTGGTACACCCAATTATAGTCCGGAGATGTCTTTTCAGAAGTGGTTTTCATGGAAGTAAAGCCAAATGATTCACCTATGCATAAAAACAAAAGAACTAAGTAACAGAAGGTGCTCAGGTCTGATGAGACAAAATTTGAATCTTTTATTTTTTTTGCTGTAACAGGTGGCAGTATGTCCTTGAAAGGGCTGGAGAATTGTACATGGATAAATGTCTGCAGGCAACTGTGAAAAACGGAGAAGGTTCCTTACAGGTTTGGGGCTGCATTTCTGCAAAGGGAATTGCTGATTTGTCCAAAAATGATGTACCTCTCTATGCTGAGAAATGCAAGCAGATTTGTACCCATCATGCACTACCATCAGGGAGGTTTCTGATTGATCCCAGTTTATTCTGCAGCATTATAATGACCCTAAATACATGGCCAACATATATAAAAAATACTATCTGCAATGAAAAAAAGGAACAGGAATCCTGCAACTAATGGAATGGCCCCCACAGAACCCTGATGTCAAAATCTGGGATTACTTGACAGACATAAGCCAGGTGGACAACAACAGTCTGCAATGGAACTGTGGCCTGGAACAACCGATCACAACGGAATCACAATCAGAGACCTAAGAGAATGTATGCTATTTTAAGTCACACTAATATAATCATTTAATTTATGTTTTTTTTTCTGTTTACTATACTTTCTTGGAAGCCTTGGTCTTATTTTTTTAAACATTCCTGCTATGCAGCATTTTTTCTCAGGTGCCAATGATTTTGAACAGTATTGTGTGTATTTGTGTGTTAGTGTGTGCAGTACTTACACTAACGCTCAAAAGTTTGAAATCACCAATATAAGATTATTGCTAGATATTATTATATATTGTAATATGTTATGTATTTGTATAGATATTTGATGAAATGTTGGCACAGGCGTTGTCAGCTCTTGGTAGCTCTGTTGCATTTGTCAATAAATCTCTTAAATGAATAAACACTTAAAAAGTCATGTCCTCAAAACCTGTCGAGGCCAGATGCCTTTATGAAAAGTTTAAACCACATTGATTCCAGTATTCAACAAAATTTGTGTGCAGTGTCACAATAAATTACCCAGTAGCATTTAAGTCAGTTAAACCTAAGTACTTTGACAGGCAGTTAATAGGAGACACTAACGCTAACATCCCTGTTAGCTTAGCTCCTGTCCAGTCTGCATATCACAGTAACAGGTCTATAGAGGATACAGTCTCTTCCTTGTTTTACACCCTAATTGGGGTGCTCAGAAGAAATGTCATGATTTACTTCATGAGGTAGAAGTACATAATAAACTATAAGACTTCTGTCAAATATTTGAAATATTAAAATATTTGTTTCAATTTATCGACCATTAAAAGAATTTTGTAATTTTTCATCCTCTAGAGGGCTAAATACCTAATAAAGGATCAAAAACCCAAAATAGCATCATATTAATAACTACTGAACTTGAAATAATAGTCTAAAACCAGCAACGGCGCACTGCCCGATAACGTGCAGTGAATACACTTGACTTGAGCATTCACAGTTTTCATACTCTTTCTCTGTACGTTTAGCATTCGTTTGCTCACAGGTTGATGCGTTTGCTGCTTCATGAGCAGCTCTTCTTTTCTCCACCAGAGCGGCCTGCTTCTTTTCTTTCCTCGGCATCTTTTCGCATTCAAACTGATTAAGTCAGTGTTTGTGTTGCAATTACTTAGTACGTTTTCCTTAATTTTTCACTTAAGGTGGCACTAAGTCTTCAATCTGCCTCAAGAATGATTTAAGATATGAAGAGGTAGGGGAAGTGACGGCGAAGGTGGTAGAGATGAGAATGATGCCCTATTCTACAATAAAATAAAAATAGAAAGAGGAATAATCCTGGAGGTCAATCATCACGCCGAAAGCAGATAGTCTACGTCACATAGTATATTTGTACCAAATTTCAGGTCAATAGTTCAAATGGTTTGCGAGCTACAGGTGATTTAAAATCCTGGACAGACGAATGGACCTCCACAATAGCGTATTATATAAGAAGATAATACCCCACATGCAAATGTTTGAAATTTGTCATTTTCAAACTTCTGGGAGTGGCTCTGTGAGGGCTAGGATCATCGGTGAAGAATCAAAAATCAAAAATATATTTGTGATCAGCAACTTTAAAATAGCATAAAACAACACTCTACATGCCTATAAAACTGATCTCCATTTTCTCTGAGGTTTATGAAAAGGAGTAACTTTGCCACCTTGCTGTGGTATGTACAACTTCAAGCCCTCATAATTATTTTTTCTGAAGACAACTATTGGTTTATCATAAGGGTGTAATTTCCTGCACATAATATGGTCCAAAATGGCCTAAAATGATGGGTTTTGAGGTCAAAAGGGTCACAAATAGAAGGTAAACCAAAACAAAACTGTTGCATAACTAGATGTCAAGATGACTCGAATAGCATGTCATATGTGGAGCGTTTCTAATACCAATGAGTCAGGAGGCACAGGACAACAAGAACTTGAGTGAATTCTAAGAGTTTACACGTAATTCTCACAAACACAATACTTACAGTATTGCTTATCTGGTTTCTGTTTATAGACTATAGATTAGCATTTACCAATATAAACCTGCCTGAACTGTCGTCTAGGGTCAGTGATTTGGGACATAGCACTAGTCACTGTATTTGAATTTTAGATCTCAGTCTGTGATCATTGCCAAAAAGAGTTTACAGCTTCCCAGCAGGAAATTTCCAAGAATGTGTGTTCCACTTCCTTTTAACACATGGAAATACGGCTAAACACAATTCAGATTCCAACATTAAATGTCCTGGTGACACTCCTATCCCTGGCAATTAGGAGTCAGTCCACAAATCAACTGGGAATGTTGGTCTCCAGCCTCCCCTCATCCCTACCCTGAATAATCTGGGTTAAGAGAATGGAGAGATGGATGGGTGATTTGGTGTTGTGCTGCTATGACAGTAACCTCACTCTTCAACTACAAGATATAAAGGAGAAGGCGACACTGCCTCCTGGGGTGTTGGAGACATCAAAGAAAGGTCTGTGGACTCTTCTGGTAGTCAAATCTCCTTTGAAATCGAGTTTGAGATTATGCTGAAATGAATTAATTAAAATGAGAAAAAAAAAACATTTTCATTTTGATGAATATTAGTAAAAGGATTTAGTAATTTTTTTAGAATAATTTGAAAGGCTCTCCCTTTTTGCTGTTCCTTTTCTTAAGTGTTTTTTATTTGGTAATTGTTTTCAGTTAAACATTAAGCATAAGGGACAAATCTCCAATTGCTGATGAGTCCTCAGGGGTGCTGCTGAGGACAAGGGTGGTCTGATCAAAGGGCCGCTCAGAGCTCAGGACTGTGCTAAGGCATTGTGTGTTATCACCTTAACCTGCAATTGCTGAACGCTTTGAGTAATGAGAAAAGCGCTATATAACTGCAAAGAATTATATTATTATTATCGCTGTGAAGCCACACACTCCTCTATAGAGGCTTTTTGCTGAGAGGTTCTGCCTTTTTTACTTTGCTCCTCTGGCCTTTGGATTTTTGAATAGGTTTCTTGTTTTTGTCTGCGGTTAGCGGTTTGTATTGTTGGCGACCTTCAATTTTAATGCTTTGTTGTACTAGAGGGGGCTCTGAGTCAGGTAATAGGCTTGGTGTGATTGACTGCCTTGTTATGCAAAATGTGATACATTTGCCCAGGATTGGTTCCTGCCTTGTGCCCTGTGTTGGCTGGGATTGCCTCCAGCGGACCCCCGTGACCCTGTATTCGGATTCAGCGGGTTAGAAAATGGATGGATGGATGTATGCAAATGTGAATTTATTAATATATTTTTAATGCGTAATTTTGTTGTTTTTTAAACTTGTATTTTTCAAAAATAAAAAACAAAATATATACATATTTAATCTTCTGTATGCTCTGTTTTTTGTTTTACATTTAAAATTATTGGAATACAGTGCTATCACACAGCTAGCTTAAACTGAAAACTCTACTCTATATTTTCATATGTGTCATTTTATATTACATCTGAGCTACATTTCTTGGTACAATTTATATGGAAACAATGTAAATGGATTTAATTGCTTTAAACACCAGCTGCTCTCACAGAAAAAATGTTATGGTATATGAATGAGGTCCACATAGTTAATCAGAATGCCTCCTTGTGCCTATAACTTGAATTCCTGTGCCTAGTTTATGTACAGTAGTGCAAGTAGGAGTGTCAATAATGCCTCAGTGTTGAGAACACACAAGAATTATTGTTGTTTTACTTGTCTCTGTTGTCAACTTGCCATATCTCATAATTATACAATTTAATAGTACTCTCTGTTGTTGTGCTCAAGAGAATATGGAATTGCAATTTTCAGTCTGCAAAGGTATGGCAAACAACTTGTAAGATTTTTCAGGTAAGGTTTTGAGGTAAGGTGACATGTTAGACACCTGACAATAATGATTCTACAAATCAATAAAGGTGCATTTTTTTCTCTTTGAGTCTTGCTTCATTTTTTCGAATAACTTTTTAGAAGGAGATGAGCATCCCAGTAAGAGCAGAGGATGTAACCATTAAACAGATGGAAGGCCAGTGCAACGATGCAAACAAATTGACCGGCAGGACGAAGACATAAAAATTGCACCCAGTCAGGATAAAAAAAAATGGATGGACCACCTGAAGCCAGAACTTGAGAGTGGTTCCATCCCCCATGTACTAGGTGGCAGTGATCCTCACATGAGAACCCATACGGAGAGACCTGCAATGGTGTTAGGGAAATGGAGTCTGGAATTGCAGCCCTGTCGGGTTCCCTTTGGATCGGTAGAGGGTACCGTCAGGAGAGGACCACCCTACTTTGTCTGGCCTGGAAATGCTTCCTAGAGGAGACAGAATGGTAGCGAAAGCATTAAAGGAAGTGTAGCAGCAGGCAGAACTCAGCAGAAGTGGAGAAGGTGGAAGACATGTTGGTTTTTTGTGCTTTATTATATACAGTAGTTATGGTGGCTGATTGATTGAAAAGGATTGTGGAAGAAGTATTTGAAGACAATAAAAGGCCATTATTTTATTCATAGATTGAGTGGATTATTATAGTGTCTGGAGTTTTGGGCTCTCTGGCGCCCCTTTGTGGTTACAGCTTCAATTTAGGTATCTTATTTATTTATAATGATCTAATTCTTAATTATATATATTATTTGATTTTTACATTTTTGTTTTTTTAAAGCTTTTTCTGATAAATGCACTCATAGATTTTTCATTATTCATAATAGTTCAGGTGTGGATTGCCTTTTATTGGGACTTTTATTTTTATGCGTGTTACTGGTCTTAGTGCTTGGATCCATAGTGAACAGGAGTCTGGCATATCCGATGAGATCTCATGTGTTAAAACTACAGTTTTAGATTAATCACTGCTGTTCCTTGTTCCTAGCTGTCCTTTATATTTTATTGTGTTCTGCAAAATACTTTTGTATATTTGTGTCTAACCCTAACCCCTAACCCTAACCCTAACAACAGTGACTTTGAAAGAGAAAAATTGAAAATACAAAATGTTATTGCAAAGACTTCAGATATATGAGTAAAGAAATAAGTTACCATCAATAAGCAGTAACTATTATTAGATGTACTGTATAAGTAATTGTCACAGTCCATAAATGAGACACTGTCCTTATTCAGAATATTATTGATAGAAATTTTATTCACATTTTAGAAGCATACAATTATTTTGTCATTGGTCTGTTCAAGACAGGTGAAATGTTCAAAAGAATGAGCTGCTTAGGAGTGAGGTTTTTACTGCTGAAACTTGAGTTATGTCATAAAGCTATTATTTTAAAAAGCTTTGATATCTGTTAGCAAGCAGCTATTTTAAAACTCACTCCGGTGCCTGATTCTACTAAAAATGCTCTTTGATGTGCACTTTTTTCAAATGCATCTTACATGCGTTCCACACACTACTCTTTGATGATTTCAGCTTTTGTTATTTCATTCCATTTCATTGCATTGTAAATTCAGTTTTTCTATTATAAAGTTTCTAGAAGGCCAAGCCTATTTTTTGGTTATTTAGGTGAAAGGTAAGAAATTGACTTAGAATGGGATGCCAGCTGATTGTAGAGTACCCTCATATGTGTTTTCACACTTACTAACAAGGGTCGGGTAAAATTGTCAGTTAAACCAAAAAACACATCTTCATTATGGAAACAGGAATTGAATACCTACAAAAAACCCATGACAAAAGGGAGAAAATTGCAAATTTCACATAGAGCTTTCTTCATTTTGAACAATACAATACAATACAGCCATGGTTCTCAACCTGTGGCACAAAGTAACAAAAAGGGGGGCGCGAAGATGTGAAAAAAAGAAAACAAGAATCAAAAATATAAAAAAAACATTTGTTGAAACCAAAACAAATTAACTTAAATTACATTCTGATACTAGAACAATAAATATAGAGTTAGATAAATGTTGATAAAAGTTAAATAGGTATAATAAAATAAGCATCTACATTTCAAAAAAATGTTAGGGAAGGCGCGATTAAAATTGTTATGAAAACTTGGGTTGCAAATACTTAAAGGTTGAGAAACGCTGCAATACAGTTTATTTTTGCATAGCCCAAAATCACACAGGAAGTGCTGCAATGGACTTTAACAGGCCTTGCCTCTTGACAGCTCCCCAGCCTTGACTCTCTAAGAAGACAAGGAAAAACTCCCAAAACCCTTGTAGGGAAAATGGAAGAAACCTTGGGAAAGGCAGTTCAAAGAGAGACCCCTTTCCAGGTAGGTTGGGCGTGCAGTGGGTGGGTGTCAAAAGAAGGGAGTCAATACAATACAAAACACAGAACAGAACAAATCCTCAATACAGAATAAAAAAACAAAATTTTAGAAGTACGTAGAAGAATTTAACAGTAGATGATATCACATAATAAGATTTGGATATTTTTAGAGTCCTGGAGACCTCATCCATCAAGCTGCCTCCCCCATTTGGCCATTCCACAGCTGAAACAGCGCTGGGCCAGCCAATCCGATGAAAGGACCCCTCTTTCCCACCATTCCTGTTATCCTCCATAAGGGACGACGTTACCATAGGCAGGCAAACAACTTGGCAGGTGGGCCGGAGCACCAAGTGCCACATTTGAGTACCGAGAAGAGAAACAGAGTAGGTGAGGGTTAGTATTCAATTATAACTATCATGTTACTTATGTTTTAGTGCTAATGACTAACAACAGAGGGTGCAGTCTGTACAGTTAATCAGCAGCTCTAGTCAGGATATGCTAAACTGAAGTAGTGAGTCTTCAGCCAGGATTTAAAAGCTGAGACTGAAGGGGCATCTCTTATAGAAGCAGGCAGACCATTTCACAGTTTAGGAGCCCTGTAACTAAAAGCTCAACCTCCCACTGTTATTTTATTAATCCTTGGATTAAACAATGCTATCAAACACCTGCCTGACTAGGCTATGTTTTTTATGAATGTCTTATACATAAATTATATTGGAGGAAAAAAAGTCTTAGCTTATTTGTTCAACAGTTTTGGATCCACTGTTACTCCAAATCATGTGACATCATTAGACAGAGAAACCCCAGAAGGAGCTACATGCTGTCAAGAAAAATCTGTTATTACACTATAAATACTATTTACTCCTCATGTTCTCCTACTCAAGTGGAAGACTCCTATACTATTATACATACCCATTAAAATGGGTACACATCAAAAAAGAACTGAGGTGAAACAGAAAAAATGGCTGTTATATATTTAGTGGGTAGAAGGGGAAAGATTCATGGGGACCGGAACCTGAAATGATGACTTAGGAGGTGAGTTCATGGGGATCGGAATCATAAGTGATATTTTTAGGAAGCTGGCTCTTCTGATAGTTTGCAAAGGAAAAGAGGTGAAAGTGCTGGAGTATGGCGCCAACTCCTGGTGCAGCGAAGAAACACATTCATTTGAGCCTGTAAACTGTCTCCCATGTATATGTCTGTGACAATATACTGTATATTGTGATGGAAACTGGTGCATCAGCAAGCCCCAAACCCTCAAACACGATCACACAGAGTCCCAGGACCAAATAAAGAAGTGTTTATTAAGCATTTTCCACAAAGTAACAAAAATCACAAGTACAAATATCCTTTCTCTCTCTCTCTCCCCAATAGTTCTCTTTTCACCACCACACTGAGCTCCTCCAGTCAAGTGTTGCTCTATGTCCTCTCAACTCCGACTCACCTGGACAAGGGAGTGCGGCCCCTTTTATTAACACTATAATTACCAAAGCCTATGAAAAAACTCATAATCCTGGCCCACCTTAAATCCCTTCGCACCTCTCCAACAGCATCTTTTTTGTTGTAAATTTGTCAATCAGCAAAAGCAGCAAGCACAGCCTGATATATACCCCCAAAACACCACCACCACCACCCAGAAAGGGCAGAAAGTTCTCTTAGTTCTATTTACCGGCCTCTGACGTGCCTGGAGTTGTATAGAGTGAATAATATATCGTTATTTGGAACACATGCATTTCACGTGTGTTCTGTGTCTACAATAATCTATGTAAATACATTGTTAAAACAAAGGTTTTTCATGTTTTAGTAATAATTGACAAAATGTAGTCATGAAGATTATAATGTGTGAAGCCTGAAGTCGAAATATCAAATAAACACTTTCACAAAAGGTACAAGTATAAAAAAAAGTGCATTTTTATTCAAGAATATACAGTAACTGCAGAAAAAGAACTTGCGTTAGGTTGTGACATTGACATGCCTTTAATACAACAACAACAACATTTATTTCTATAGCACATTTTCATACAAACAATGTAGCACAGTAGTGCTTCACATGATGAAGAAAGAGAAAAAAGACAAAATAAATAATTATAATTAGGGAACACTAATTAACATAGAATAAAAGTAAGGTCCGATGGCCTGGGAGGACAGAAAAAACTGCAGACGGCTGGAGAAAAAAAAAAAAATCTGCATGGGTACTGAGGCTACAAGACCACCCAGTCCACTCTAGGCATTCTACCTAACTTAAATGACCTCAATCAGTGCTCATTGTATTCAGGGTTCACTTGGAAGAATTTGATAATGATGGTCATGTGGTCTTCTGGCCTTTAATCCATCAATGTAGGGACATCATGGTGCCTTGATTAGGTGGTGGTGGCGCAGATCACCACCACAGAAAACCGGAAAAAGAACAGCAGAGAAAGTAGGGGTTAGTATGGATTTTGGAGCCACCATGAATAATAATGATAATTAACTGAATATACAGAGCATCAGGATTTAACTAAGATGAAGCTATGAGAAAGACATGTTAAAGTAATGAGTTTTCAGCAGTGTTTTAAACTGCTCCACTGTATTAGTCTGGAAAATTCCTATTGGCAAGCTATTCCAGATTTTAGGTGCATAACAGCAGAAAGCTGCCTTACCACTTCTTTTAAGTTTAGCTCTTGGAATTCTAAGCAGACACTCATTTGAAAGATGTAAGGTTCCAATTTGGAGTGTAAGGTGTAAGACATTCCGAAATATAAAATGGAGCGAGATTATTTCAGGCTTTGTAAACCATAAGCAGTATTTTAAAGTCAATTCTAAATGGCACAGGTAACCAATGTAATGACATCAAAACTGGGGTGATGTGCTCGGATTTTCTTTTCCGAGTTAAGATTCTAGCAGCTGCATTCTGCAAAAGTTGCAATCGATTGATGGCTTTTTTTGAAAGTCCTGAGAGGGAGTGAGTTACAATAATCTAGCCGACTGAAAGCAAAAGCATGAACTAATTTTTCAGCATCTTGGAATGTTAATAGAGGTTTAACTTTTGTTATATTTCTTAAGTGAAAAAATGCTGTCCTAGTAATCTGACTAATATGTGATTTAAAATTCAGGTCACAGTCAATAGTTACCCCTAAATTCTTTACCTCCGTCTTGACTTTTAATCCTAATGCATCAAGTTTATTTCTAATAACCTTATTACATCCATTATTGCCAATCACTAAAATTTCTGTTTTCTCTCTATTTAGTTTGAGAAAATTACTATTCACCAATTTAGTAACACAAGTGAGACATTGCATCAGTGAATCAAGAGAGCTGGATCGTCAGGTGCTATTGATAAATACAGCTGTGTGTAATCAGCATAGCTGTGGTCGCTCACATTATGCCTGTGATCACTCACATTATGCTCACATTATGCATTATGGTCACCAGCTTCACCAGAGTGGAGCAGTGAGCGGAAGCACAGCACAGAGCGGCGGCGTCTCCCACAGGCACATAGCCCTCCGCAAAACACCCAAGTAAGTTCAACTGCAGTAAAGCCGGCAGCTGACCAGAAGAAATAACTGGCAGTGATAAATGAAAGTTGATTGCTCAGCGGGTGGTGGAATCTTAAATTCGACAGACTCTTAGTGATTCCACTGAACACAGAAAGCGCCGACGCAACTACAAAAACGGCGAAGATGACATCAACACTAAACATAAGTTCTATCTGCTCTCTGCCCGTTGAGGGCTTATTTATATGTTGTGTGTCCTGCAGCATGTACAGCTCAGGTTTTCCGGCCGACAGTGTAGACAGCTTCATCTGCCAAAAGAGTTTAGTTAATTTAGAGTTGGTCGGGAAAATACGCGAATTGGAGGACTGCGTTAGGAACCTGATAGCAATTAGGCAAACTGAAAATTGGATTGACTCTGTTTGTTTAGACAATTCGCTACATCTGATTCGCTTCAGTCTCTCCAGGTCCCACTGTAGTCAGTGCAGGCCGAAATCAGCAGCACCAATTCAGCCACAGGGCGAGTGGGTAACAGTAAGACGGGGTCTAAGAATCCAAAATTTAGTCCCCAGCACCCAGGTCACCAATTGGACCCAGAACAGGTTCTCAGCTCTCCAGCGCCTGTGGAAACTGAGAATAATAAAGTGCTCATAATTGGCGATTCCATAGTGCGGAATGTTAGAATTCCAAACTATGTTAAACCAGCAGTTAATGTTAAGTGCCTCGCAGTGGATTTCTGGCATAAAGGCCGCATTGGACCGTGTCACCGATGAAGTATCTACCTTATTGCTGCATGTCGGCACTAATGATATTTATTTAGAGCAATCTAAGTTATTAAAGCGGAACTTCATCTCTCTATGCACCAAAGCTAAAAGAAAATGTCGGAATTTATCTGGTCCCTTACCAAGATCATATAGAGGAGATGTAATTTATAGCAGATTGCATTCCCTTCACTGCTGGCTAGAAACCTGGTGTGCAAATAAAAGCATAGCATTTGTGAACAATTGGGATGATTTTTGGGAAAGGCCTGGATTTTTCAGAAGAGATGGTCTTCATCCTAACTGGAGGGATCTTATGTATTATCCCAAAATATGGCAGCAAAACTGCCTGGTTGACTGATTAGAGCACCATCCAGGCCGCAGTCATGTGATCTTAAATCACAGGCTGTTGTTTATCCCACCTGTTATTTTCCTGAAGCTGTTACCCATAATCCCTGTTGTGGGGCATCCAGTAAATTTAGTCTTGATACAAACCATAAATTAATTGATAACCAAAAATAAGGTGTATAATTAGACCAAGGGATAAAACCAGACACTCCACCAGGGGCATCTGTAATAGAAATTTAATTCAAATTAAAACAAAAAATATATCAGCAGTTCAGAAAGAACCATGCAGTTTTAAATGCTGTTTATTGAACATTCGCTCTCTTGGCACTAAAGCTGTTTTGGTAAATGATATATATTAAGTACAAAATCTGATCTGTGTCTTCTTACTGAAACCTGGCTTAGTAAATGTGACACTGTTCCCTAGCTGAGGCGTCACCAGATGGATACTCGTTCCTTCATAAGTCTAGAGATTCTGGTCGAGGAGGAGGCCTTGGAATAATTCATTGTAACAAAATGCAAATCACTCCTAAAAATTTAGGCAACTTTACATCCTTTGAGGCATTCATTTTAAATATTAAAACAGATTCCAACACAATTATAGTGCTAGTCTACAGACCACCAGGGCCATATTCATTGTTCATGACTGAATTTAGCAACCTTCTGTCTGATTTGGCTATAAATTATGATCACGTAGTTCTGATGGGGATTTTAATGTACACATTGATGTGGAAACTGACACTTTTAGCAAATGTTTTACTTATTTGTTAAATTCAGTAGGATTTTGTCAGATTGTCAAAGGTCCAACTCATAATCATAACCACATTAGATTTAATTATTACTTACAATGTTGAAATTCAAAATTTAAATATTACTCCATTAAATGTAGTTATTTCCGATCACTTCTTAATTACATTTGATTTAGTTCTGCCCATGCCAACGCACTCACAGATTAAAACAAAGACAGTGCACATCTAGATTGTAATTCTGCTTCAAAATTTATAGATACCTTGAGTAAGTCGAGTGTAATTGTGGAAAACCATTTAGATCAGTTAACATCAAATGTAAACGTGGAAAACAATTTAGATCAGCTAACATCACATTATAATGTGACCTTGAGAGATGCTCTGGACACAGTGGCTCCCCTAAAACAAAAGTGATCAAAGCACATAGAAACTCTCCCTGGTTTAATGAAAACACTCGAGCTCTTAAATTAGAGTGTCGAAAACTGGAGCCAGATGGAGAACAACAAAGCTACATGTCTTTCAAATTGCATGGACAGAGAGTGTTAATAAATATAAAAAAGCCCTCTTTAAAGCTCGCTCAGAATACTATTCTACATTAATAGATAGCAATAATAAAAATCCTAGGGTACTTTTAGAGCAGTGGCTAAATTAACAAATGGGAATTCAGATCAACAGTGCAAAATACCAACAGATATTAGCAGTACAGACTTTATGAACTTCTTCAATGAGAAAATTAAAAATATAAGATCCCAGATCTCAGCATCACAGTACAAACCAAATACTAGCTTAGCAGACCCTGCTCACATTGCATTCAGCACTTTAGTAATTTTAATCCTGTAACTGAGCAGGAAGTCTTAACTTTAATTACTAAAATGAAGCCCACTACTTGTTCCCTAGATCCAGTGCCAACAAAACTAGTAAAAGTGCAATGGATGTTCTTGCAGCCCTATTCTAAACATTATCAATAGTTCATTATTGCATGGCACAGTACCTGATGCACTAAAAGTGTCAGTCATTAAACCTTTACTTAAAAAGTCAGACCTAGACCCACACATACTAAATAACTATAGGCCTATTTCAAATTTACCATTTCTCTCTAAAATACTAGAAAAAGTAGTCGCCAGTCAGCTTCAGTCACACCTTATGCATTACAATTTATTTGAGAAATTCCAGTCTGGCTTTCGCACTGGTCATAGTACAGAAACGGCACTAACACGGGTTGTAAATGACATTCTGATATCCTCTGATGAAGGAAACTCCACTGTAATTATGTTGTTGGACTTAAGTGCAGCATTTGACACCATTGACCATTCTATTTTACTGCACAGGCTAGAAAATGATGTTGGGCTTACAGGCCCGTGCTGCTTGGTTCAGTTCTTATTTATCAAATCGATTCCAATATGTACAGAAATGTGCTGACAGTACTCCATCATTATACACAGAAGTTCAATATGGTGTCCAGGGCTCAGTACTGGGACCTTTACTGTTTTCACTTTACATGCTTCCACTGGGATCTCTCATTAGGAAACATAATGTTAATTTTCACTCATGCAGATGACACCCAGTTATACCTTTCATTTAAATCAAGTGAAGTTTCTCCGATGTTGTCTTTAATTAGTTGTGTTAGTGAATTAAAGGAATGGATGAATGAGAACTACTTGTCTTTAAATACAGATAAAACAGAGATGTTAATTGTTGGAGGGAATGACGCTGATCACAGCAATATTTTGTCATCATTTAACTCAGTTGGAATCCCAATTAATTTTACTGAATCAGCCCGCAATCTAGGAGTTATCTTTGACTCTAGCATGTCATTTAAAGCATATTACAAAGTTGTCCAAAACATGTTTTTCCATCTTAAAAATGTTAGGAAATTAAGGCGCTTTCTAAATAAACAGGATTGTGAGAAATTAATTCATGCATTTATCTCTAGTAGGATTGACTACTGCAATGCGGTGTTCACTGGCTGTTCAAACTGTTCTCTATACAGCCTCCAGTTAATCCAAAATGCGCTGCAAGAATTATTACAAGAACAAGAAAATATGAACACATAACTCCAGTTCTTAAATCTTACACTGGCTCCCAGTTAAGTTTAGGGCAGATTTCAAAATCCTCCTTTTAACATATAAAGCATTAAATGGCCAAGGTCCGCTTACTTGTCTGAACTTATCATGACTTACAAACCTGAGCGCACATTAAGATCTCAAGATGCCGGTCTGCTTAGGATTCCAAGGATTAATAAAATAACAGTGGGAGGTCGAGCTTTTAGTTACAGGGCCCCTAAACTGTGGAATGGTCTTCCTGCTTCCATAAGAGATGCCCCTTCGGTCTCAGCCTTTAAATCCCGGCTGAAGACTCACTACTTCAGTTTAGCATATCCTGACTAGAGCTGCTGATTAACTGTACATACTTCATCTCTGTTGTTAGTCATTAGCACTAAACATAAGTAACATGATAATTATATTTGAATACTAACCCTCACCTATTCTGTTTCTTCTCGGTACCAAATGTGGCATTGGTGCCACGGCCCACCTGCCAAGTTGTTTGCCTGCCTATGGTAAAGTCATCCCTGATGGAGGATCACAGGAATCATGGGAAAGAGGGTCCTTTCATCGGATTGCAGCACTGTTTCAGCCGTGGAATGGCCAAATGGGGAGGCAGCTAGATGGATGAGGTCTCCAGGACTCTAAAAAATCCAAACCTATTATGTGATATCATCTACTGTTAAACTGCTATGTACTTCTAAAATTTTTATTTTTATACCGTATTGGGGATTTATTTTGTTCTGTTCTGTGTATTGTATTGACCCCTACTTTTGACACCCACTGCACCCAACCTACCTGGAAAGGGGTCTCTCTTTGAACTGCCTTTCCGAGGTTTCTTCCATTTTTCCCTACAAGGTTTTTTGGGAGTTTTTCCTTGTCTTCTCAGAGAGTCAAGGCTGGGGGGCTGTCAAGAGGCAGGGCCTGTTAAAGCCCATTACGGCACTTGTGTGATTTTGGGCTATACAAAAATAAATTGTATTGTATTATTGTATTATGCCTTTAGATAATCTGAGATAACGGAAGCATGTAAATCAAAAAGAGCCTTGTGGAACACCATATAGAATATCATGTGTCTTTGAAGTATAATTACTAGAAGTTACACAGAATTTTCTACCTGCCAGTTTGGATTCAAGCCAATTTAAGACACTGCCAGAGAGGCCCACCCACTGAATAAGGCGATTTCTAAGAATATTGTGATTAATGGTATCAGATTCGGCACTTAGATCTAAGAGGATGAGAACAGATAAATGGCTTCTGTCTGCATTTACTCGCAAGTCATTTACTACTTTAACGAGTGCAGTTTCTATACTGTGATTTGTTCTAAAACCCGACTGAAACTTATCAAGAATAGCATGTTTATTGAGGTGCTCATTAAGCTGCATAATGACTGTCTTCTCTAGAATTTTACTTAAGAAAGGCAGGTTAGAAATAGGTCTACAGTAGTCTTAAGACAGTCTGGGAAGACCCCCGTATCTAATGTTTATAATGGAGTACCAGGGTTTAAAAGGGTTAGTACTGCGGAGATGTACTATATTATTTCTAATATCATTAATTTTTTGATTAAAAAATACAGCAATAGCCTTACAAGTTTCACTGGAAGTATTTTGGAGGCATTCCATTGAGTGACCTGGATTTAGCAGACAATAAATTGTAGAGAACAAGACTCTGGGATTACTAACATTATTTATTTTTTGTTGTTGTATTCTGTTGTTTTAACCTTCAATATCTCATAGGGGATAATCTGTTTAGTTTTTCTCCATTTACGCTCAGCTCTCCCGCATGTTCTCTTTAAATCAGACATTCTTGGGTCTTCCATGGTATAACAGTGCTAGAAGATTTTTTAACTATCTTTTCAGGTGCAATTATGTCAGCAGCAGCTCTCACCTTAGAATTAAAATTTTCCACCTCACTATTTACATTATTCTCACTATTGTAGTAAGTACTACAAATGGACTGGTTGCTTAGATTGTTTATAAATTTTGAAGCTGCTGATGAATCACAGAAGCGTTTTTTAACAATGTGCAATGTGAATATTTTCTATCATTATTTCTATATAAAATAGTAAGAGAAAATGGTCTGATTGGCCAATATCAATGATCTGTTTCACATCAACTTTTAGTCCTTTAGTAATTACTAAATCTAACGTATGACCTGCTTTGTGTGTAGGCAGACTAATGTGCTGGCTCAAATCAAAAGAGTCCAGGAGGTTCATGAATTCTTCTACTTTCGGGTCACACTAATTATCGATATGAAAATTAAAGTCACTGACTATTAAGAATGTGTCATAGTTCGTAATTGCAATTGACACCAAGTCTGAGAATTCCTCAAAGAAAAACGTATTGTATTTAGGAGGTCTATACACGGATAATACTAGAAACTCAGAAACTCCATGAATAACAATGGCAAGATACTGAAAGGACTTGAATTTGCCGACATCTTTACACTTTAATCGGCTGGAGAAAATGTTTGCTAAATTTGAGATAGAAATTAAGTTATTTTTATTAGCGCCACTCTGTGCATATTTTTTATTTAATCTGAAATCTGTTTTTATAGTTTTAATATATTGTTCATCAAGAGGTTTAATTGTAATTAAGTTATTCGTATTTATGCCGCACTGCCTAGTTTTTTTACATGCATTGAGGTTAGTTATTAAAGTATTAATGCAGTGCACTTTGGAGGAAGATTTTGTTACAGAATGATCACGTCCTAGCAAAACATTATGGAAAATGTTAGGAGAAAAAGTAGACAGTCAAGAAAGACAAATTATCTTAGCGATGTTTTTGGAGAGGATCTGGGCGCCGAATCTATTTGGACACAGACCATCCCACTTGAAGAAAAGTGGCCTCTCCCAGAAGAGGTCCCAGTTGTCTACGAACCCGATGTTTTGACTCTCGCAGAAGCATTTCAGCCAGATGTTTAAACCAGCAGATGACTGTAGTACTCGTTCAATCTTATAACGAGAGGTAGGGGAACCGAGATGAAGATTCTTGCAGCCAGGGTCCTCTCCTTCGTGACTTTAATAAGTGCTGAGAGCTCCAACTTGAGAATCTCCGAATATCGGTGTCTCACGTTGTTTACCCTGGCGTGTACCACAATGTATCCAACTGCCCTGTTCTTGTGCCTCTCGAAGATTGTCGGCACTCGTTTCATAACATATCGGACACGAGCACCCGGAAACGAGACAGCAGTTTTCTGATTAGGGCAAGAGATATTTAGGTTTTGGTACGATTGAATCTCTAATCACAAATACATCACCTGGGATAGAAGGCAAACTGGGGGCACGGAGAGGGTCGAATCGGTTCTGGGTGGGGATGCTTGCCTGTGCCGATGGAGGTGTTCTAGCCTTTAACCCCCGCCTGCATAGCTGAAACAGGCCATTTTCTTCATCATTGATGTCATCGTTCCAACGACGAGGCACAGGGGTAAAGCTCACTTGGCCTTCAAAGTAAGCAGCACAGCGTGGAGTCGATATTACTGAACCGCAATTTGCTGTGATGATCTCATATGTTGGGGAGGGTTTTTCCAGCAGACAAGTCTTCATATCTCTCAGGTACCTCAGTCTGGACAGGAGTTTCTGAAACTGGATGTCGAGAGCCTGGAGTTCTTTGACAACGCAGTTTATCTCACTGTCAGCCATTGTCTGCTTCCGCTTCTGCTTTGTGCCCTAGGAAAGAATGAGAATACGACTGCTTTGGTGGTGTAACGGTAAGAACTGCTGACTGGTAATCAAAAAGTTGCTGGTTTTAACCCCAGACGCCTACGTTTTGAGAATTGAGCTGCTCTTATTGTTACTATTATACAATAAGAACATACATTTAATTTGAGTCTGTAACGGCCGCTGTAAATTTATGGCACTTGTAAAGGTTAGCATTTTTTTTTTATTTCAGCTTTATTTTCCCAGTCATGTTAACACTATCCCTGATCTGACACTTCTGTTTTCACTTAAAGATGTTCTGTAACAGGAGAACACAGATGATGATAAGGGTTCTATATTGGAGAAAGAGAACAGAAGCCCTCCCCGCAAGAAATGTCCACTCACATATAAGAACAACACAGCTGCACCATTTGGATGCAGCAACAGGTTAGGCATCATCCTGCCAGTCAATGTGCCACACACGCATCCTTCAAAGAAAAAGCAGCACAAAGCTCACCATGGTATTGTGCAAAGTCCTATTTTTGATTATGCTTTCGCATGGTCTTTATATGAAAAACATTCACAAGTTACTTATATAAAAGCCAAATCGAATGTTATTTACCTTGATTTATTTACTTATCTTCCTACAGCGTGAAGTCACAAGTAGACTGCAGAGCTTCCTGTATATATATATATATATATATATATATATATATATATATATATATATATATATATATATATATATATATGAAAGAGAGAGAGATTATTAAAGTTCATAATGAAGTCAACATTTCCTCAAAAAGTCGCTAAATTGTCTGCGGTAACCACTACCGGACACTAGTCAAACCAAAAGAAAATGATATGTTAATTCCAGACACAATTTAACATATTAAAATTCTTTCTTTATGGAAAAAGTCATCACAAATGAGGAACAAACTCTCATTGTGGGCTTCTGGAATAGACTCCAGCCTTCTGTGACTTTGATCCTGAATTTATTCATTTATTTTTTTAAATCATTTTATTGAATTTATTAAAATCAAATAACATCCATACAAGCAAGTCCAATTTTACAAAACTAGGTTTGAATCAAATCAATCCCCACCCATGAGAAAGAGAGCTAGGCCAACAGAATAAAACTTTAATAGTAGGAAAAATAAGTTAGTAAGTAAATAAATAAATAGAATAAAAAAGGGAAGAGAATCCACTTCCTCAATTTAAATGCTAATTCTAAAATGTTATTTATTAGATCCTGCCAGATTTTAAAAAAGTTTTATACAGATCCTCTAAGTGAAAATTAGATTTTTTTCAATTTCAAATAATATATAACATCAGTTACCCACTGAATTAAAAGAGGTGAGTTAGGGTTCTTCCAGTTGAGCAAGAGTCTACATGCAAATAGAGAAATTACAGTTTGTTTGTCCTTCTCCACTTTAAGCCCATCTGGAAGTACACCAAACACAGCTGTTAGTAGATTAGGGGGATTGTGACTCCAAGGCTGTCTGATAGGCATTTAAAGATTTTGGTCCAAAATGATGTTAATTTGGTGCACATCCAAAACATATGACCCAATGAGGCTGCAACTTGATTGTAATGTTTGCAGGATGGGTCTTGCCATGGAAACATTTTGGACAATTTTAAACAAGACATGTGCTCGGTATATAATTTTAAGTTGAATAATTGTATGCTTTGCTCATATGGAGCTCGAGTGAATTCTGTGCATTGCTATCTTCCACTCCTTTTTTGAAATGTTGAGTGAGAGATCCTTTTCTCACTGTACTCTGGATTCTTTGAAATGGAGGGACTTTAAAAAGTTTTTGCATATTACAGAAATGTTATCTGAGACTGATCAATATTTTTTTTCCCAGAATGGAGGTTGGTGGGAGGTGAGGAAAATTGGGCAGGTTTTGTTTAGCAAAGTTTCTAATTTGGAGGTAGATAAAGAAATGTGTTGCTGGAAAGTTAAATTTGGAGTGTAATTGTTTGTAGGATGCGAAGACTTTGTCAATGTACAGATCTCTAAGTGAATTAATCCTGAATGTTTTCCAGACATTAAAAACTGTGTATGTTTGACATGGTAGAAAAAGGTGGTTACTGTGCAGAGGTGCCACAGATAAAAGCTTCTCTATTTTAAAATACTTCTTGCATTGGTCCCATATTCCGAGTGAATGAAGCACAATTGGGTTGTTATTATATTGGTAATAACTTGTATTTACTGGGATACAAAGCAAGGAATATAAAGAAGTACTGCAGGATTTTATTTCTTTTGTGGACCAAGCCTGTGTATGTTCATTTATTTGTGTCAATGTCCAGGTTTTTATAGTTTGTATATTTGCCTCCCAGTAATAAAATTGAAAGTTAGGTAAAGCCATGCCACCTTCTGCCTTAGGTCTTTGTAGGGTTGCCCTTTAGATATAGTTTTGAATTCCAAATAAATGAGGTTATGATTGAATCTAACTTCTTAAAAATGATTTATTGATGTATATTGGAATGCTTTGACCCAGAAAAAGAAGCCTAGGAAGGATATTCATCTTGACAGTGTTAATTCTTCCAGCTAAAGTGTGATGAAGGGTAGACAATATATGTGGGTCTTACTTAAATTTTTCCATGCAGACAGCAAAATTTTATTGATAAAGAGCTTTATGTTTACTTGTAATGTTTACCCCTAGGTATTTAAACTGATCTGCAATGATAAAAGGGGAGGTGTCCAATCTAATGTTGTGTGCTTGAGAGTTCACTGGAAAGAGCAAAGTTTTATTCAAATTAATTTTGAGACCAGAAATCTTTTGAAATTCTGTTAGTGCTGTTAGGACTGCAGGCACAGTGTTTTGTGGATCTGATATACTGTATACAGTACCATATCATCTGCAAATAGAGACATTTTCTGTTCAAGTTCTTCTCTGATAATCCCCTTTATCTCATAAGCATTTTGACAATGAACTGCCAGTGGCTCAATAGAGATTGTAAAAAGCAGTGGTGACAAAGGGCATCCTTTTCTAGTACCCTTTTCTAGTTTGAAGTAGTCTGAAATAATGTTGTTAATACAGACAGAAGCTTCTGGACTGGTATACAGTAGTTTGATCCAATCACAGATGTTTTGGACAAACCCAAATTTCTCCAATGTAGTAAAAAGATAGTTCCATTCAACTATATCAAATGCTTTTTCTACATCCAACGATAATAATATCTCCAGGGTGTTTCACTTTGTGGGTGAATATGTTACATTAAACAGGTGACGGAGATTGGAAGGTAAGTGTCTGCCTTTCATAAATCCAGTTTGGTCTTGTTATACTACCTAAGCCTGCACTTTCTAAATCCTTCTAGCTACAACTTTGGACAGTATCTTTACATCATTATTCAGAAGTGAGTTTGGTCTGTATGATGCACATTGTAATAAGTCCTTATTTTGCTTAGGAAATATGTTAATTAATGCTTGGTGAAAAATTTTGGGGTAGAATTTTATTGTCTCTAGCTTCTGTAAATGTTGCTAATAAAAGGGGAAATAACTTAATTGAGAATGTTTTATAAAATCTGGCAGGGTAGCCATCAGGGCCTTCTTCTGTCCCACTCTGAAGTGAGTTTATCAGGCCCTTTTAATTCTGTTGTAGTATCTAGTTGTGGTTTTTAGTTTTCAAGAGGTTGGGTTCCGTATGCAGAGCCTGAATTTAATTATCAATAAACAGATTTTAATATTTTGTAACATAACTTATCATAACATTCTGGATAGCAGAGCACAAAGCAAGCATTAGGGTATACCCATTTTAATAATTTCTTTCTTGTTTAATTGTCAAAACAAATTTTTTTGTATTTTTTGTTTTGTTCATGAATCCCATTTTTATTATCATATTCAAGCTACAGAGCCTAGTTTAAATTTTATAAGTAAACATATAAATATTTATATATAATATATAATAAAAATCTGGCAAATGTGGAGGCCAAGAAAATGGTCCTATTCTTTCAATCCATCTGTTGGGGAATTTCTCATGTAGAAACTGTCTAACATGCAAAGCAAAGTGATAAGGAACACCATCTTGTTGAAACACTGTATTCTCTATCAGTCCTAATTGTTCAAGTTGACGAATAAAGTAATTTTGCAGCATTTCTAAATAGCTATCACCATTAACAACACGCCCTTCGAAAAAGAATGGCCCTATAACTCGATTTTTTTCCCAAAGCACACCACACATTAACTTTGTGAGAATCTCTTTCACGTTCAACAGACTCCTGTGGATTTTCAGTTCCCCAAATACAGCAAAAATAAAACTTCTAAAGACTAAAAAAAACTAGATACAGCAAGCTTTCTAATCCTTTTTACGAATTCTTTCTATCACATATACTTACAAAGTTTGAATTTTCCCTTGGGATTAATAAAGTATCTATCTATCTATCTATCTATCTATCTTGTTAAAAGGTAACCTGTAGCGTCTCTTCCATATCTGAGTTCACAAATTACCCATAAATATCTTGTGTGCTTAAAATTCCAGTCCCTTTTGTGCTTTTGGTTACAACTTTGATCTTTGAATTTTTGACTTTGGTTTTTGCTTAACATCTTGGTTTTGTCACCTGATCTCCCGGCATGTTTTGTTTAAGGCAATTCTGGTGTCCTCCTACATAGAGATGTCCTAAGGCATGCATATTTCGGAAATACCATTTCCAGTGGTTTCACTTGTTCTTCCAACTAACTCTTAGGGAGACTATAGCATATTTCCGACATCTAACCTCTGTCTGTTCAGTTTTCTGTTCTACCGCAATATTCTAATTCAATTTTTACCCAGTTTCCATTTGAAACAGCTTTCTGTATATATTTTCATTGCGGTGTATGGTTGCGCGTCCACCTTTTCAAACTTGCCTGTTTTGTATAAATAGTGAATCCATTTATATTATAATTGTTCCCTTCTGTTTTATTTGAAAAGATTTCTGTTATTGCCATATTGTCATATTCATGTGCAGCTGTTTACAAGTCACTTTCAATTTTATTTTTAACATAGCTAGAAGAGGCAGGAAATACAGAAGTGGCTAACGCATTGGACTTTAAGTGTTAAGATTACCAGTTGAGTTCCTAACTTGGCTCATTGCGTGACCCTGTGAAAGTCACTTAACCTTTATTAATTTATTCTGAAAGAAATTCATAATTAGAAAGAGCTATAATATTTTTTTAGTTTTCAAAAGTATTAGTACCTTAATCTGCAAACAATACTTTCATTAACTTGATACATTCCACATCAGAGTACTAGACTGGCTTGCTATGCTGTTGGTTGAGGATTAATCCTTCAGAATCTGTACTCCAATAACATAAGTGCATTTACACGCACACGTGTAGCTGTGATAAGGTGAGTAACCTGATTTATATGGAAACCTGCTTTCTTAAAAACACTCGTTTACATTAACAAGTTCAAATACGGAGTTCTCCCTTACCAAAATGCTCCAACATCATTAAACTGTGCAAAAAAGAGCTAAACGTCATCATCAACAACAACATTTATTTATATAGAACATTTTCATACAAAAAGTAGCTCAAAGTGCTTTACATAATGAAGAATAGAAAAATAAGACAGAGTAAGAAAATAAAATAAGTCAACATTAATTAACATAGAATAAGAGTAAGGTCCAATGGCCAAGGTGGACAGAAAAAACAAACAAAAAAAAAACTCCAGAAAAAAATAAAATCTGTAGGGATTCCAGACCATTAGACTGCCCAGTCCCCTCTGGGCATTTTACCTAACATAAATGAAACAGTCCTCTTTGGATTTAGGGTTCTCACGGAAGGACTTGAAGATAATGGTCACGTAGACTTCTACCTTTTAATCCATCCATCATTGTTGGAGCATCATGGTGCTTTGAGTAGGTGGAGGTGGCGCAGGCCACCACCACAAAGAAACCGGAAAAAGAAACAGAAGAGAGAGTAGGGGTCAGTACAGATTTTAGAGCCACCATGAATAGTTATTATGATGAATTGGACATACAGAGTATCAGGATTAAGTTAAAGTGAAGTTATAGAAAGGCCATGTTAAAGTAATGTGTTTTCAGCAGTGTTTTAAAGTGTTCTACTGTATTAGCCTGGCGAATTCCTATTGGCAGGCTATTCCATATTTTAGGTGCATAACAGCAGAAGGCCTCCTCACCACTTCTTTTAAGTTTTGTTCTTGGAATTCTAAGGAGACACTCATTTGAGGATCTGAGGTTACGATTTGGAATATAACGTGTCAGACATTCCGATATATAAGATGGGGCGAGATTATTTAATGCTTTATAAACCATGAGCAGAATTTTAAAGTCAATCCTAAATGACACTGGCAACCAGTGTAGTGGCATCAAAACTGGAGAAATGTGCTCAGATTTTCTTTTCCTATTTAGGATTCTAGCAGCTGCATTCTGCACTAGTTGCAAACGATTTATGTCTTTTTTGGGTAGTCCTGAGAGGAGTGCGTTACAGTAATCTAGTCCACTGAAAACAAACACGGGAACTAATTTCTCAGCATCTTTCAGTGATATAAGAGGTCTAACTTTAGCTATGTTTCTGCTTTTTACCTCCGTCTTGACTTTTAAACCTATTGTATCTAGTTTATTTCTAATAGCCTCATTGTATCCATTATTGCCAATCACTAAGATTTCAGTTTTCTCTTTATTTAACTTGAGAAAGTTACTATTCATCCATTCTGAGATACAAGTCAGACATTGTGTTAGTGAATCAAGAGAATCGGGGTCATCAGGTGCTATTGATAAGTACAGCTGAGTGTCATCAGCATAGCTGTGGTAGCTCACGTTGTGCCCTGAGATAATCTGACCTAACGGAAGCATGTAGATTGAGAAGAGCAGCGGACCCAGGATAGAGCCTTGTGGAACACAGTATAGAATATCATGCGTCTTTGAGTTGTAATTCCCACAACTAACAAAAGAATTTTCTCCCTGCCAGGTAGGATTCAAACCAATTTAAGACACTGCCAGAGAGGCCCACCCATTGACTAAGGCGATTTCTAAGAATATTATGATCAATGGTGTCAAATGCAGCACTCAGATCTAAGAGAATGAGAACAGATAAATGGCCTCTGTCTGCGTTCACTCGCAAATCATTTACTACTTTAACGAGTGCAGTTTCTGTACTGTGATTTGTTCTAAAACCCGACTGAAATTTATGAAGAATAACATGTTTATTTAGGTGGTCATTTAACTGCATAATGACTGCCTTCTCTAGAACTTTACTTAAGAAAGGCAGGTTAGAGATGGGTCTAAAATTTTCAAGAGCTGAGGGGTCAAGATTATGTTTCTTAAGTAGGGGTTTAACTACAGCAGCCTTAAGACAGTCTGGGAAGACCCCCGTATCTAATGACAAATTTACTATGTCAAGAACATTATCAATTAGCACGCCCGATACTTCTTTGAAAAAATTTGTTGATATTGGGTCAAGGACGCAGGTGGAGGGTTTTAATTGAGATATTATTTTTTTGTAAATCAGATAAATCTATCCTAGTGAAAGAGTTTAATTTGTTTATAACAGAATGCTGGGGTTTAGGAGGATCCTTAGTGTTGGAAGGATATATTATGTTATTTCTAATATCATTAATTTTTTGATTGAAAAATACAGCGATAGCCTTACAGGTTTTACTGGAAGTACTTAGGAGACATTCCTTTGAGTTACCTGGGTTTAGCAGACGATCTATCATAGAGAATAAGACTCTGGGATTACTAGCATTGTTATTTATAATCTTAGAGAAATAGCAGCGCCTCTCAAGACGGACAGTGTTATTGTATTCTGTTATTTTAACTTTTAATATTTCATAGTGGATAGTTAGTTTAGTCTTCCTCCATTTACGCTCACCTCTATGGCATGTTCTCTTTAAATCTGACACTTTTTGGGTCTTCCATGGTATAATAATGCTAGAAGATTTTTTAACTGTCTTTTCAGGTGCAACTAGTATGTCAACAGCAGTTCTCACTTTAGTATTAAATCTTTCCACCTTCAGCAGCCGTGAATCCAAAAACTAGCATGGAGCCTGTGTCTCCTGAGATTGTGCTGCTGAGCTTAGCAATGTACGGTCAGCTCATCAACATAAATGTGGCAATTTCTAAAATATTGGATTATATTATTTCAGTAAGAAGAAGAATTACTTGCCCAAGCACTTGCCTTAGGAAATGTATCTTATTACCATTGCGTTGAATTGCAAAGAATATGTGCAGACTACAAAATCCTTAACTGCAATTCGGATTAGGGGTTTACCTGTGTTACTAGCAGAGACGTTTATGTATGTTTTGCTAGTTTCTTAGAAACCAATTTCAAGATTTTTCTAAGAAAAATAAGGGAGTTTATGGCATTTTTGAAAATGGATTTCTGTGAATAGCTAAGTTATTAAAGCACATATTAATGTACTCATTGGCTTTAGTCTGTGCAAATACAACTTATTTACTTATTCTGTGGCACAAATTATCTTGGGCTCTATCCATGGCTCCACTTTATTCCATGTTCAGCGTCTTCCCACTTTTTGCTTTTGTAATAAGACTTTATTTAACTGTTAATCCTGTTCCTTATTTTCTAGTCTAACATGGCATGCCCCTTTACTTTTTGCTCACTTCCCTGGAGCTGCCAAATATTACATAGCTTTTACTTTAATAGTATCACAGCAAACAGAAGAGAGGGCAACAACAATGCAGTGTTCAGGCATTGCCTTTTGTAGCTTTTTTGAGTGTAGGCTTTGCTCTTTTAGGTTTCCTTGGTTTTTGAATTCTGGTTTTGTCCTTTGGGACTGCACTTTAGGCATTATTTCAAAGGATTAATTAAGGTTTAGTAATAAGGTTTGATAATCATATTCAAAGAGCTGTGTTATGATCAGCTGCTCCATTTCATCTTTTCTTTGTTTTCTTTTGGCTTTAAATACAAAAGTATGCATTTAAATTAGAGCTTTGAAATCTAAGCAATTCATTTTTAACATTTCTATTTCATTTTAAGGTTAATCACATTCTCCCGGTATGCCATTTTTTTTGTAGAATCCTTTATACAATACAGTAGGAAAGGTATGTCACTGCTGTAGTGATGCAGATTTAGTACATATCCTTCATGTGATGCACTTTCAAACAGTCCTCAATGCACAGCCCAATGTTGCATTCAGGACAGAAGGAGTGTGTTTGCATACTTTTCTTATAATATTTTTTCCATTACTTGCACACGAGAAGGTAGAATGCCATTGCCTGATCTGTACGATGGACATGCTCATTGTGTTACTATAGGCTACCACAGTGAAAGGCTTAGTGACTTCTGCATTTCCCTCCAATATAAGCATTGAATTGTGAACACTGTGAAGTTACCAAGCATATTATGGTTGATCAGTCATGCAACAGTTTACATTGCCATCACTGTTGTTTGATACAACTAATGGTTCAGTTTCAGTTTATTCTAAAACTTGCTTTAAAGCTTTCATTTACATAACATTGTGTGTACAGTTATCCCTCGCTATATTGCGCTTCGACTTTCGCGGCTTCACTCCATCGCGGATTTTAAATGTAAGCACATCTAAATATATATCACGGATTTTTCGCTGGTTTGCGGATTTCTGCGAACAATGGGTCTTTCAATTTATGGTACATGCTTCCTCAGTTTGTTTGCCCAGTTGATTTCATACAAGGGACGCTATTGGCGGATGGCTGAGAAGCTGCCCAATCAGAGCACGTATTACGTATTAAATAAAACTCCTCAATGATATACAATATGCTTCCCGCGCGGTGCTTCACACACTTAAAAGCTCTTACAGCCCGTATTGATTTTTCATTGTTTGCTTTTCTCTGTCTCTCTCACTCTCTCTGACATTCTCTGCTCCTGACGAATAGGGTGTGAGTAGAGGGGCTGTTTGCACAGAGGCTGTTTGCTTAGAAGATACGGACGGACGCTCCTCTAAAAAATGCTGAAAGGCTATCTTCACATTGATCCCTTCATTGGCTCTAATAATGTTAAAAAATGTATTTAGAAGGTCGTAAACAGGTTTTCAGTGCTCTAACTGCGAAAATATTAGATTTATAAATAAAGAATCCTACTTCGTGGAAATTCATTTATCTGTCTGGAGCGGATTAACCGTGATAAACGAGGGTTTACTGTATAACTGTGTGGAGAATATTTATAAACAATGTGGGAGAGTTTCTAAAGGCTTAAAATATATAAAAATAACCATACAAACATATGTTTTCTACTTCGCGGATTTTGACTTATCGCGTGGGGTTCTGGAACGCAACCCCCGCGATCGAGGAGGGATTACTGTATTAGTTAAAGGCTCCGCCCCACTCATGAATATTGATAAGTTACCAAAGAGTGGCAAAATGCTTAGAAAAATTCCTGATTTTTTTTTTTTTGCAGCCTGATATTATTTTATCCAATAGACAGCAAGAATACTGTCCTCAGTGCCCACCCACACCCTCACATTTTATCTGAAACAAGATGGAAGATCTGATTGCACTGAGCAGAAGAGGCACTGTCGGACCAGGAGACCCAATGTCCCATGAGACGCAGATCCAGTTATCAACGTGGATGACTGAGTGTTTGGTTCATTATTATATCATCAGGTTAATGCCATTTGGCAGTATTGGTCCCAGATCCCTCATTAATTCTAGCAGATGGGACAACATAATCAGGTAAGGCTGATTAAAGGTACCTTCCACATTTTAACAGAAAGAGACTATGGTGAATTCCAACAGAAGGCCAGAGCTGAAATGACAGTGATTGTCCCAAGGAAAAAATAGTTTTTGTTTAAATAGAACTAAGAGATGGGAGAGTAAGGCACAGCAATAAAAATATCTGAGGTGTCAGAGGCATAACCATAGAAAAGATAGAAGACATAAAGGTAGCAGCTTTAGACGAAATGGCAGCAGCGGTGGCACATTCCCCAAATGTATGAAGGAAGGTTCCTAAAGCCCTAGTTTGAAATAGAAAGCAGTGGGCATCTGAGGTTTGCCTCAAAGCAAATCATCTTCTAAGGATCAGGTAAATCCTGAGTAGTAATACGAACTAGATAATTTGAAGATTGGGATTCCTGGACTAATTGCCAATATTTTTGAAAATGGTGGGCCATGAAAGTGGAGGAGTTATGGAGAGATTTTTTTTGTTAAATAAACTGAATGGGCAAGGGACAGCGGGAGGTTTTGTGCAACCTTGAAGAGAGGGCTGCTACTGGTCTTGGGTATAAGGGTACTCGGTTATACATTTTAATAAAAGGGTGTAATGGGAGTAGTGATGCTAGTTGTATATTAAATGGCAGACCTTAGTAAGTGGTAAAAAAGAAGGAAAAGAATGGAGTAGCATAGCAGTGCCTGAAATGTACAGAGGCTAGGATCATCAAGAATATCTCCAAGGTCTGAGATGCCTTAATCCAGTCATGCTTGCTTTCAATACATCTGGAAATCTTTGCAGAGATCTGGAAAACTGGGGTATGCTGGTGCCACTGAGGACCTGGTCAAAATTTGATCCAAAAAAGTAATGTATAACTTATCACCTGGTCATAATACAGTGCCTAAGATTTTAATTTTAGTAGAGTAAAAAGAAGAGCTGTTAAGAATCTGCAGCTGGCCACTTTACTCTCAGTCTGCAGTAAGGAAGGATAATTGGAGAGCAAAGTCAAAATATGCCATTCCAGAAATGCCCTTAGATGAAGTTCCATTACCTGGAAGAGATTACTCCCCACCCCCCAGTTCATTCTGTAATCAGTGTGGAATGTTTGAGGCTAAACCTTTTGTGGTTCCATAAGAATACAGAAAACAATGACATAGCGTTAGGCCAGAATTTGACTAATTACTTGTTTGTTGTTATTATGTCATTGCTGTGTAGGATCAATAGGAAGTGTACAGAGTGTGACATTACAGGGTCAGAGCAATAAAAAGGTCAGTGTTGTGCACTTTCTAGTTGTTCAAGATTGTGAATACACAACATGTTTCTCTCACATTTTCTTTGTTGTTTGAATTCCTGGCTATACACTTTATTCAGTATCGTTTTGACTATCAGTTAGAGCTCTTTGATTCTGGTTTACTAATATTGCCTGTTTTGTTTTTTTTTTTTTACTTTATTTCATCATCTGGTCCCATACTTTAAAATTACAGGTACAACAGGAAGGAACATTTTTTTCTAATTTAGAGTGTTTAGAATATTCTCCTCAGTCAGTTTTTAATGTATTTAACTTTTGTGTTTACAGTTAAATTAGGAGTCAATTTCTTTAAGATGTATGTTATTGTGTATTATTGGTTTTTGTTTTGTTTGTAATATTTCTATAGTGAAATTATTTTTTGTATTAAATTAAACAAATAATAGATATTTAAGTCCACTACTTATCTTTAAAGACTTATGGTGGGATTATTTATTTATTTACTTATTTTTGACTCTTTTCTGTTTAGTTTATTTATTAATTTTTGACACTTTCTTTTTAGTTGATATCATATATTTTGAATGTTTAAAACATTTTAATACTGCAATAATTACTTAGTCACCACCATTACATGTTGATTGATGCTAAGTACCATGAAATGAAAGCATACTGTCTAACACAAGCTGCTTCACCATCTCCTGCTGCACATTATTCTGAAAACCAATACTAGAACGAACAAATTGCAAGAATGTGACAATCCATCTCAGCATGCCAAACTTCTCCTGCTTTATTTTTATATATATTGTGGCATATGGCCACATTGGGTTGCAGTTGTGCCTCAGACTCCTGCAGTGCTCCATGGGAGTTTGGTGCAGCCCTATTGGGTTCCAGAAGTGTTGACTTAAGTAGGTCAATGAGCACCTGGGTGCCTTATAAAAGGAGCCAGCAGCCACTACTTGGGGAGCCAGAGTCGGGTGGAAGAAAATGAAGCTTGCCAGGAGGTGTGGAGACGAAGGGAAAGAAAGTGGAGAAGGAAGAGAACTGTGCTTATTGTGACTGTGCTGTGAGATGAGAAACAAGAGTAAGCATTTTCCATGTAGAAAAATAAATGTGAGTTGTGTCCTGGCGGTTATACTCCCCCTGGTGGTCCAATATATATATATATATATATATATATATATATATATATATATATATATATATATATATACAGAGTGTCCATAAAGTCCATGTGCAATTTAAAATAGTTGTAATTTTGTAAATATATGTGATAGAAAGAATCTCTAGAAAGGATTAGAAAGAAGAAAAACTTGCATTTTTTATTGTTCTTGTTAATTTTCAACATGTCCACCATCATTACTAATACAAAGGGTAATACGATTCTGTAGTTCTCTGAAAACATTTTCAAGCTGATTTTCAGTAATACCAGCAATCACATCAGTTATCCTAACTTGTAATACTTCTAATGATCAAGATTTGGTTGAATAAACATTCGTTTTCACATGTCCCCATAAAAAGAAATCCAATGAAGTCAAATCTGGCAAATGTGGAGGCCAAGAAAATGGTTCACCTCTTCCAATCCATCTGTTAGGGAATTTCTCATGTAGAAACCGTCTAACATGCAAAGCAAAGTGTCAAGGAACACCATCTTGTTGAAACATTGTATTCTCTATCAGTCCTAATTATTCAAGTTGAGGAATAAAGTAGTTTTGCAGCATTTCTAAATAGCTATCACCATTAACAACACGCCCTTCAAAAAAGAATGACCCTATAACTCGATTTTTTTCCCAAAGCACACCAGACATTAACTTTGTGAGAATCTCTTTCATGTTCAACAGACTCCTGTGGATTTTCAGTTCCCCAAATACGGCAAAAATAAAACTTCTAAAGACTAAAAAAAACTAGATACATCAAGCTTTCTAATCCTTTTTACAAATTCTTTCTATCGCATATACTTACAAAGTTATAACTAATTTAAATTATATATATATTTGTATTTGCTAATCCCAGATTTCTTTGTGCTAATAAATTCTAAAATGTTCACGGAAATGCATATAATTGCAATCACTTGTCCAAATGTTTATTTTCATCAAGAACTGGTTTTCTTTTATTTCATCAATACCAAAGTATTTTTGTTTTGTTTTTCTCTGTGTGCTTTCCATAAACCTCAGACATAGCCTAAGAAATGTACGGAGGGTCTTCCATTTTTATTGTTAACAGATACAATGAGCTTCTTTTATCAAATACTGGGGCACATTTTTACATTTTACTCATAAATCTTCCAATTAACTGAAGTTGCATGTAAATTACATTTGATCATATTCATGATAAATCCCAAATGCTCCTAAACAAGAAACTTGTGCACACACTTTGCTGTAAGCCTATTGCAACATCCCCTCATGCCATTTGAGGACAGGCTTTTCAATTGCCATTCAGCTAGAGCAATGGAAACAAGATGGGGACAGAAGGAAAAGAAAGCATCTGAGAATCAAATTCACATGCAGAAAAATCATCATATATTCGTTAAGAGCATCAGCCACTCTGTGTTGGGCATTAATAATTAAAAAAAAAAACATAGGAAATGTTTACTAAAGTGGTAAATGATGTGTCTTCTGTTGAACTCAATCTGCCTGAAGTACTGAAAATGTTTTGATGTAGAACTGAATGAAAAGGAGAACTGGAAGCCATGGACAAAACACATAAGCCTTGGGAGAAAGAACACAACTGCCAAAGTTTATCCTTGTTACTGTGGTGTCACATTCATGTTTCATTAACAGATATTTGTTCTATGTGTTACTTTTCCACTGTGAATAATTGGCAACCATATTGTGTTCATAAGAAATTATTTATGAACATATTGAAATCATTTCAGTTTTTTTTTTTTTGTGCCTCCTGACTCACTAGTAAAGTTTTCAAGCAGGATTCCTCCTTTGGCTGGGATTCAGATGCTGTTTTATATGTTTGCTTTGTTCATTTTTGGTTAATTTGTTTATCATTTAGTTTCTATGTATCTACGTATCTGATCCATGTGTTTTGTGGTTGGTCCCCCAAGAGGCAGGGCCTCTCAAAGACTCAATGGACTGCACTCAGGCCTATAAAGTCTGTGCTGGTGTTGGTGGTGAATTCTCTTGTGTTTATTGCTTTTTGATTATTTGTGATTTACTGGATTTTTCACCTACTGTTCTAGTTTTGACATTGTAGTCAGGATTTGTGGTTAGAAATCCTTTACCTTCTACTTCTGTTGCCTTTTCTGGCATCCCTGGCTGTGCCTTGTTTGCTTATTTTGTGCCACAGAGCACTTTTGCAAACATTAATTTATTTTTAAAGATTTCTAAAGATTTGCTGATCATAATTTGATGAATGCTGGTGCTTTTACTGGTGGTCCTAACACCTTAAGAGCTTCTCCCAGAAGGTTAAAAATGACACATTTCAAACATATGAAATTCAGATTTTTTATTACTTTTTTATCATTCACCTGGCATCTATCACTCTACAGACCTCTGAAAGAGGATGAAAAATGATTTTCTATTACAATCAAGAATATTTAGAACATTTTAATATTTCAGATATCTAATGAATCTTTTCTTGTTTATTATGTACTTCAACCTCATGAAGAAAAAAGTCATTACATTTCTTATGAATACCCCAAATATGGCAGCTTATGCTTATTTAGATGTTTTCAGTCTCCTTCTATGATTGTGTGCTTGGATTGGTGGGAGGACTTTCATTTCCCAGTGATCCTTATAATTCCATTTTCTGGTGTGATGTGAACCTGATAAAACCACATATAGCAGCTTGTCTTCAAGTAATCCATTAATTCATGATACTCATGATACTCGTAATTTAATCAAAGAGAACCAAGAGCATGGATATCCAGATCCACTCCTGCAACCAGGCATGCAAGTGGTGTTTGCCAGTAATAGTCTGATGGCTGGGCGACGGATGTTGTTTGGCCAGATTCAGTTGTATTGAACCAAGTTGAAAAATACTCTGACTCACTGCTACACACTATTATGTTATATTTCCTGGTTCCTCCCCTGGCTGCAGTTCATATCCGTGTTTTATGCATTTTAGTTATCTTTTGGGTCATTGTTTTATTTGTATATTACTTTCATTCAGTCTCTCGCCAATCACCACAGGGAACTGCCCTCCACCCTATAAATCCACAGGATCCCCCACAGTTCCTGGTAGTTCTTTTTAATGCACTTGGGGGTTTGGGTGAGTTCTGTGATTCTTCTGTACTTATTGTAATTCTGGATTTTTGACCTTGTGCTCTTTTTTTGGATATACTATTTTGAGACCTTTTGCTTTGGGTTGCCTTGTTGCTTCTGCTCAGCAATACCTTTTGTGCCCTACGGAACATTTTTACTAAAAATAAATGTTTTATTTTATAAATACTTGTTAAGGCTATTTTACTCTCTAGGAGAGACTTGGTGGATTTGAACCTGAGTAATGATTTGTTATTGGTTTTCTATGCCAGTCATGGATTGTCCAAAATGACCACCAGGCTCAAACAAAAAGATGTTTACAAGTATACCATGTGCCAGCGTGCCAAATATCAATGAACAACAATGGATTTGTAACTTCTAGGCTGCAGTCATATATTCGGGACTCTTAAATAACAAATTTCTAAACAATTAACTGATCACCATTTGGTTGAGACATGGCTTAAAGAGTTGAGGCTCTAGCTGGACAGACCTGGACAGACCTGAAAGACTATGAGGGGTTGTTTGGGTTTCCTGGGTGTGACAACTGGATTCTTCTGTTAGGATTGAGTTCAACTCTTACAACTCGGAGGGCTTTACCTACATCTTGGGAGAGGTCAGGAACACAGAGTCTGACAGGTCTATGTTGAACATCTTTACAGTATAGGCAAGTTTATGTTATTGAAGCAAACTCTGGTCTCTCTTGCCATTAGCAGTAAGTCAGGCTGTCTAGTTCAATAAAGAGGTCTTTGTGCAATGTTAGCAGGACGATGTGAAAGTTTAAGGGACACAGAGCTGACAGAAATGCAGCAGATGCAACAGTACCCAAAGCCAGTTGGTCAGTAGAGTTTCTTGATGTTGTCAAAATTAATTGTCCATGGCTTCAAAAAGGCTTTGGCAAATGGTTTGACTCAGGAGAGGTAGCCAGGACATTGTCCTGACTGTTCTAAGCTCTGCATTGATCTCAAATAGTGATATTTTCAAGTGGTGTTAGGAGCACTTTGTCAGACTCTTTAAGCCAGTGGATACACTCTCTTCTGAGGAGACAGTGCTAGAAACATTGATTAGGAATAGGTCACTCACTGTGGTGAATGAAAAGCTCCTTATTGGCAAGGCTCCAGCTATGGATGATATCTGACTATAAATGGTGAAGGTACTTTAAATTTTGGGCATGTTTTACCTAGCATCCCCTTTTGTGTTGCGTGTGAGGAGTTGGGGGAAGCCTCAGGACTGGCAGATTGGAGTGTTGATCCTTTTTTAAAAAAAAAGAAGGAAAGAAGGTGTACATCACTTACCAAAGGCTTACACTCCTAGGCCTCCCTAGGAAAGAATATGCTGGGGCACTGACGGGGAGACTCTGCCCAATATCTGAACTCCAGATCCAATGCAGATTCTGTCCTGACTGTGGAACAATGAAACCAACTTATTACCCTTACACAGATATTTGAGGTGTCATGGGAATTTGATAGTCCTGTTTACTGTACACACTCTTTGATGATTTGGAAAACTGTATTGCTGTGTACCTCAAAGTATTTTGGTGTTCCTGGGTCTGTTTCTGTGTGCTAGAATATTTCTGTATTTGTTAGTAAGAATTGTGCTTGCCTACGTGGCGTTAGATTAAGCCCTTCACTATTGACACTGGACTACATCAAGGGTGTATCTTGTCTTCTGTTCTTTTCATTGACAAGAAATCAAGGTGCAGCTGACGATAATTTGCTAACTTAAACATTGCATACATGTTTGCAGATGTTCTTGTACTCTTGGCTTCATTCGATAGTCATCTCCTGTGTGTACTGAATTTGTTTCCAGCACAGTGTGATGGGGTTGAGATTAGAATCAGCACTTCTAAATTCGACATCTGATCTCTTAAAAAAAGCAGTATTCTTTTTAGGTAAGTGATGAATAGCTGCACAAAGTGAAGAAGTTTTTTTCCCTCAGAGTATTGCTCATTTGTGAGATAAGAAGTAATTTTGAGGTTGACCAATTCTTTTAATTATAGTGGTAGCAGTTTTGTGGATGTTGTACAAGACTGTGGTTAAAGTGGTGGTCAAGAGGGAGCTAAATCCTTCAATGTAGACTGTGTTATAAATCAAAAGCTACATCTCTACAGCATTTCTAATGGGGGCTGTACAAGGCACGTAGAACTAGGATAAAACCTGAGGAAGAAACAGGACACGCTCAAGGGACACAATTCCTCAGCTGGTCCTGAAGTGAGTGAATTCCCATAGGATTTTTTGAAAAAAGCTTCTGAAAGCATAAAGGCCTAGTCTACCCAGTTTAGCGTATTGCTAAGTGAAAATGATGATAATGTTGATTATTCAGTACCTGGCATCAAAAGCAAGATTATTCTACCAAAAATGGTAAAAGACAGAAAAAAATAATTAAAGATAACCCAAGAAACTGAAGAGGCAAAAAATGTGGTTGAAAAACACAAGATGAGTATAATGACTCAGAATGTGATAGTGAAAATTGTCGTACAGTCAAGCTGGTGTCATCAAGTTTTAAAGGCGAACCAAATCACAATAATCACACACTAACACCATGTTTATCTAAATCTCAGAGATTTCAAAAATAGATAGATAGATAGATAGATAGATACAGTAGATAGATTACCATGGCAATGACCAAGGAGATTGCTCCAAAATGGCCCATATCAAACCAAAGTCGGAACCTTGGTGTAGCCTGCCTTAGCCTTATATACTTCCTGGTTTGTAATGTCACAATGCGGAACTTCCTGCCATCACATGATGGCAATGGGACTGTATTGCAACCAACAATATGGCACAAAATTACAGTGAAAATGTGAATTAAAAATATATACAAAATAAGAGAGACACACAAGATAATCAAAAAAATCAAAAATATTTAGAACAAAATGGAAATAAAATACAGAAGAAAAATTAAGAAAATACACAAAATCATAACAAGAGTATACATTCAATGCATCCTGTTTTTATATTTAAATAGGGACAGTCAGGTTTTTTAAGGGACAGCTTACACGTATAGTGTTTGGTGATGCAGCAGCTTGACAGAACATTTAATTGTATTTTGCATGCTTGTGTGTTGATTTCAAAGGTAATGCAATTTAGAACATTTCACAGGCAGCTGGGAAATCCCAAACCTCTCTTTTGTATGATAAATACTTGTGGAAATGAAATATAGGGTGGACATAACAGGCATTTATGGGAATAAAATGGAATGAAACTTTGTTTGCTGTCTTTTTTATGATGGGTTTCAGGACAACACAGAAACATATTTCATACAGTACTTTCATGCCCAGTGATTGCTGCATAAAGGCCTGGCAGAGCTTCCCCATAGACAGTTTATAGGTCATAAGAGGCCACTGCATTAATGCCAAACTTTTATTGGCAATGCCAGCATGTAGAGATATGAATGTGAGTGTCTGTTCTTGCTGATTAAAAAAATCTTAAGTTAATGTTGATTGTTTGTTTTGCTGTGTCAGAATATGTTCTCACTACTATGTTTTCATTTTAAAAAGTTTGTTCATACTAGCATGTTCACACCGTTTCAAAAAGTATCACTTTTCACACAAAAGTAACAAAGAAAAGCATATGATATAGATGTTCTGCACTGGGCATGTGCACATTGGAGAAAAAGTCCTTGAAGGGTTGGTAATGCTGCCAGCCATTACTTATCACAAAACTGGGATTTATCACAGAACTGTTACTACTGGTGAATTATTTGCCAACAATAATAATATCACAGAATTGTAGCTACTAGTGAATTATTTGCCAACAATAATAATATCACAGAATTGTAGCTACTAGTGAATAATTTGTCCTTTGTCCATAAATGAAGCACTAAAAATGCACAAAATGCAATTTAGATGCATAGAGGTAAGCAGAGCAACAAGCTTCTATGCATGCTATGTTGGAATACAATTTCATTCATGAAGGGTGACCAATCAGGGAATGAGATGTTGAAATGAGCAGGATCCAATCAGGGAAAGGCCACATAATAAGCACAAACCAATCAGAGTGTGATTATAATCTGAGTTTTCAAAAATATTCACTTTTACCAATCCTGTTTGGGCAGTGTGGATGAAAAGCAAAAGTGGAGACTGATGTAAAAAAAAAAAGCGTTGTAGTGTGGAGGGGCATCAATCTTTCAGATACTGTGGGAAAGCAATTTCTACTGCAGCTTTCATTGGTCTTGTTGCTGTTCCACATTGAACTGTTGCTGCAAAAAGCATACAGCATGGGAATAAGGTAATATAAATGTATTTATCTTTTTTGCTTTTTCTTTATTGCTTACATTTTAGTCGTGTTGAGTTTATACTTCAGAGGAAAGCAATTTGCCTTATTTCTGCTAAATGTAACTAGAATATCTCTGCTCTGTTTTCTGGTCTTTACTTTGGATTTTCCAGTTTTGACACATTTTGTCATTCTGCTGCATGTTTGTTATGTGTACAACACTGGGGAGGTGCTGCTTTCAGTATTTTGCATTGTGTCTTAAGTTGCAGATGTCTGAACATTTCTTGTGGCGAATGTTGTGATAACAAGTGTTTTAGTGCAATAACACAACAGAGCCATGTCATCTTTTTTTTTGGATTCAAGGCTGAGTGGATTTTTTTTTTCTCATGTTAAGAAACTTTTAGCTGTTCAGGATAATTTTAAAGTACACCAAAGCTTCATATTTTTCATGTGTTTATTGTTACATGCAGTTCAGTGTTGCCTTTTTGAATCTATAATGTACTTTTGCTTTTATCCATCAGTGTAGGATTATACCATGGTCAAATTTAAAGTTATTTGAATGTTAACGGAGTTCACCTGAAGTGGGTAACAATCTATTGAGTAGGGGATGTTTGCTCATTTGCAGAACCCATTAGATTTTGCCTACATTTTAGGAAATGTATCAAACAACCATTACTATCCATCCATCCATTATCCAACCCACTACATCATAACTACGGTGTCGCAGGGGTCTGCTGGAGCCAATCCCAGCCAACACAGGGCGCAAGGCAGGAAAGAAACCCTGGGCAGGGCGCCAGCCCACCGCAGGGCACACACATTACTATCTGCATTAAAAATCTAAAAATACGCTATGTTTTAATCTTATAAAGAAATTAGTAAAATTACCTTTTTTGATGAGTGGAATATCATAGTGAAGTTTAAAAATATGTAGCATAATATTCCGAAGCCTTTCTTATGGGTACATAAAGCTGGTGCCAGTCCATTTCTTTGCCCACTAATACGGACAGCGTCACTCAAAACTTACTGTACCATTTAAAGTAACATAAACAACATGTATTTATGGATATTGGATGAAAATCAGACTACCCTGAGCAAACCTATACCGACACAGGGAGTCTGAGCAAACTTCACTCAGAGAGAAAACCAGTGAACCTGCAATAAAGGATCACTGAATCAAATGTGATTAATGAGATGATGAGAAATGCTAGCCACTGTGTCACCTAAAATGAAATTGACAAACATCTATTTAATTTTGTGCATTAGTTAATCACATCTTATTTCATTTGATCCTAGGTATTTCTTCTTGTTGGGCAGTCCTATTAAAGCTGATACATCTAGTAAAAGGTATTTCTCAGAAAAATTTCAGACTCATTAGTTACACTTTTTTTCTTGATACCAAACAAATCCTGTGAAATTCCTGTTTAATCCAAGAATATGTAAATAGTGGATTAAAGACTATTCAACATCAGTAGGCACACATAGGGGATTTGATCCATGTCTCCTGCACTCCAACATTAAAGCAGATAATTTATACAAATGTACTATAGAGTTGTACTTGAAAAGCATCCTAAGATGACGTCCATGATAGAAAGGTCCAACATAAAATACTTCTGTTTGCTGTTATTAGGTGATAGGTGATCTTTCGGGTGATGATTGACCTCCAAGGTGAGTGGTGGTGGTGAAAGGTTAAATTCTAAATACTTTTTAATTAACTTCTTTTAAGCATTTCTTGAACAATTCATAACAAGTTTTGTGGACTTTCTGTGAACTTTTCAAGTAAGCTTTAAACTTTTTGACCAAATTGAACTCGATTTGAAATCTTATCGGATTGCTGGGTACGGTTAACAACTTCTAACGATGGCAGGATCAGTGCAAAGAAACTGGATATGCAGGGCTCTTACCTGTCTTGTTCTGGCCCTTTGCCTCCTGTCGACGATGATTCAGCCGGTTTGGGCCTGTATCAATATTCGGCGGCGGATCTTCTTCGACTCCGACCAAGGTTGACTGGATCTCCTATGGACGTCCTGTTAACCTTCCCGGACATCTTTTTTCAGCCACGACAGAGATATATCCACAGAGGCTCCCGCCGGAATTTTCAACAGGATACTCGAGCTTCAATAACCTCTTACTGGTCCACTTCTCGTCCACCGCTGAGGCCATCTGGCAGAGCCTCGGATCCGAGTGTGTTAGCCAGCCTAGCTACGGTGGCTAGCGCTCCTGCTCATCTCAGCGAGGATTCCATCAATTTTGCTCATCTTAACATCCGTTCTCTTACAGGAAAGACCCATCTCATTCAGGATCTTCTTACGGATCGTAAAATCGACATTCTTTCTTTAAATGAGACATGGCAGCAACCCCAGGACTTTACTTTGCTCAACAAAACAACACCTCCTGGGTTTGTTTACATGGCGCAACCTCGCAACTCTGGTCGTGGAGGAGGTCTCGCGATACTCTACCGCGAGACAATGCGAGTTACGCCGCTGACAGTTTCTTCCTATGGTTCATTTGAGTCTCTTGTTTGTCAACTACCTGACTCTATTCCCACCATTGTTGCAACTATTTACCGTTCCCCTAAATTCAACAAAGAGTTTCTGCATGACTTTTCTGCTTTTTTAGCTTATTTGTCCTCGTTATCTTCAAACATAATAATAATGGGTGTTTTTAACATTCATTTGGATAACAGTAAGTCCTTGGCGACCAAAGATTTTATTTCTTGCCTTGATAACTTTGACTTTTAGCAGTTTATGGAAACCCCGACACATTTCAAAGGACATATTTTGGATTTGATTTGCTGTACTGGACTCACTCCAAATGATTGTACTGCGGAAGAATTTCCCTCTTCAGATCATTTTCTTCTTACATTTAATATGACTCTTACTGTCTACACCATCAAACCTCAACGTGTAATAACTTTTAGGAATTTTAAAAATATCAACATGGACAATTTTCAATTAGGTACTGATGCATTTGTGGAATCATTACAAACTATTTCTCCGTCAGATTTAGTTAACTTTTATAACGAAGGACTTCTTGACATTTTGAATTCGGTAGTCCCACTCAAAACCCGATCAGTTTCATTTACACATACTGCCCCATGGTTTACACCAACTTTGTGCATTTTAAAATCTAAAGGTTGTACAAGAAGACAGGTCTTAATGTTCATAAAGAGATGTATTTCAGCCATATGCATCACTATAGGGACAGCATACGGCATGCTAAAGCTGCCTATTTTACTGCCCTAATTTCTTCCAACAAGGGGAACTCCGGAACACTTTTTTCCCTGCTCAGATCGCTAACAAGTCCTCCAGACTCTCTTTCCTTGCACTGCCTTTCTAACGAATTCTGTAACACTTTAATGACATTCTTTAATGATAAAATCCAGGCAATACATTATAATTTAAGCTCTGCTGCTATTGACTCCACCATTGATGATTTTCCTCCTCCTACTCATTCATTTTCTATGTTTGAGCTTCCCTCCACCTCAGAAATCATGGATCTCATCAATAGCTCTAAGCCTTCGACCTGTCACCTGGATCCAATTCTCACTGTTCTGGTTAAAGCCTGCCTTCCCTCGCTAGCTCCTCTTGTTGTTTCAATTATTCACTCATCACTTTCCACTGGAATTGTTCACCAGTCTATGAAAACTGCAGTGATTCACCCCTTACTGAAAAAACCTGGGGATGACCCTACTGACTTTAATAATTTTCGGCCAATTTCTAATCTTCCTTTTATTTCAAAGGTTCTTGAAAAAACTGTGGCTTCTCAACTACATCAGCATTTATCTGCTAACAGTTTATACGAACCATTCCAGTCAGGCTTTCGATGTTTTTACAGCACTGAGACGGCACTAATTAAGATCATTAATGATCTTTTAGTGGCTGCAGACTCAGGCCTAATCACAATCCTTGTTCTTCTTGACCTCAGTGCTGCATTTGACACTGTCTGTCATTCCACCTTACTAAAAAGGTTATCTGCACTAGGTATTTCTCACATTCCGTTAACTTGGTTTAAGTCATATCTTACAGACAGAGCTCAATTCATTCAGCTGGACACATGTACCTCTACTTCCACTCCCGTAGTATCTGGGGTTCCTCAAGGTTCTGTCCTTGGCCCCTTGCTGTTTATCATTTATCTGCTTCCTTTGGGTGTCATTTTTCGTAAATGGAAGATAAACTTTCATTGTTACGCAGATGATACCCAGTTATATATCTCAACTTCACCATCTGCATCGCTTTCACCATTCTCACTTACTGATTGCCTTGTTGAGATCAAGTCTTGGTTTTCTTCTAACTTCTTGCAGTTGAACTCTAATAAAACTGAGGTGCTTCTTATGGGCACGAAATCTGCAATTGCGAAGGCATCAAAGATCTCAGTATTAATAGACAACACATCTGTTACCTGTACAGATCAGATGAAAAGCCTTGGTGTAATTCTGGATAGCACATTGTCTTTTCAGTCTCACATTAGTTCTGTTACCCGAGCAGCTTACTTCCATCTGCGTAACATTAATCGCCTGCGTCCATCTTTGTCAAATGATTCTACTGCTATTTTAGTCAACAGTTTGGTCACCTCCCGTCTGGACTATTGCAACTCACTTCTCTTTGGTCTGCCCCAAAAGTTACTGCATAAACTTCAACTTGTTCAGAATTCGGCTGCTCGTATAATTACTAAAACACCCTATTCTGATCACATTACACCTGTTATTCAGCAGCTTCATTGGCTGCCAATAAAGTTTAGGGTCAACTATAAAATTTTAGTCCTTACATATAAGGCTATTCATAATCTTGCCCCTACATATCTCTCACAGCTCCTACAAGTCGCTAAACCTTCTCGCATGCTCAGATCCTCTTCTTCCATCAACTTAAATAATCCACCAGCACGTCTTGTCACGATGGGATACCGAGCATTTAGCAGATCGGCACCCTCCTTATGGAACTCATTACCTGCTTACCTTAGGAACATGACTACCCTTCACCAATTTCAGGTTAATCTTAAAACTCATCTGTTCAGAATTGCTTATTCACTGTAATTGTTACTTGTGTTGTTTTATTTGGATTTTAAATTTTTAAGTTATTGAATGTTTAATTTTTATCTGATTGTACAGTGACCTTGAGTTTTTTGAAAGGCTTCAAATAAAATGTATTATTATTATTATTATTATTATTATTATTATTATTATTATTATTATTATTATAGTAGATATGCTGTAAATTTCAGTGCAGATTGCATGCATAGATGTATGGTACTGAGAAGGAATATAGCCCCCTTTACATTACATTGACATTAAAATATTTATTAACACGATGTGCCATGAGAAGGCTGTGCAGCCTTATGATGAGGAAGTGAAGATGTAGGGTCACATCATGAAAACCTTTGAAAGGCTGGTCCTGCACTACATGAGTCCTCTTGTGGTAGACCACCTGGGCCCACTGCAGTTTGCCTATTCGACAAAGACTGGACTGGTGGATGTAATTATCTGTCTGCTCCATAGGGCTTATTCCCACCTGGACAATGCTGGCAGCAAGGATTATGTTTTTTGATTTCTCCAGCACCTTCAGTACCATCCAGCCATCCCTGTGAGACTCAAGGGCTGTGTTTCTGATATGGATGTGAACAACACTGGATCACCACAAGGAACAGTCCTGATTCCTTTTATCTTTACTCTGTACACCTCTGACTACAAAATATAACACCAGGTCATGTCACTTGCAGAATGTTTCAGATGATGTGGATGTACAGGTGCTCCACTCCTACAATTACTTGATGGTCCACATTAATGACAGGTTGGACTGGTCTCAGAACACAGAGGGACTATATAAGAAATGGCAGAATGAGCTCTTATTTTCCTGAGGGGACTGAGTTCCATCTTTCACATCTTTTATAACTCTGTGATGGCTGCTGTAATTTTCTACTCTGTGGTGTGCTGGGCTGGTAACATCACATCAAGAGAGGTCCACTGAATCAACAGGCTAATTGAAAAGGCAGGCTCAGCTATAGCACACACTAAGGTCGTAGCAAAGAAGAGAATTAAAATAAAACGGAGTGCCATTATGAACAATGCTGCACATCCACTCTCTGACACACTAACACTGAGGACTTTCAGCCAACAAATTATTCAGTAGAAGTGTGTCAAGAAACGGTACTGGGGGCTCCTTCATACAAACAGTAATACATCTGCATAATGCCTCACTGTGACTATGACAGCCAAGTCAAATTTTTTTTTCTTTTTTAATTTTTCTTGCTTTATACTAATTCCAGTGTGTGTTCAGACCAAAGTGTGAGTGTATATTTATTTATTTACTTATTTACTTACTTTTAGAGCTGTTTATGTATTTATTTATTTAAAGAGCTTCTTTAAAAGCCACATTCCCTCCTGGGAAATAAATAAATCTATCTATCTATCTATCTATCTATCTATCTATCTATCTATCTATCTATCTATCTATCTATCTATCTGTTATTATAAGTTAAAGGGAAACTGCTGGAAATCTTTGCATATTTTCATTTAACCTTATCTTATGTTGCCATGTCAAGGACTTATGCATTTGAAACAGTAAGAATTCAGTTTATGTAAAGAAACTAATGTAGCATCACAGTGAAACGAACATTGATCTAAACACATGGATATTGGTTTCTGTGATTTGATGCAATAACTAGTCCTTCCAATTATAGTTTATTGTATGTGATGCTCTTTCACAAGTATTTGTACTCATATTATGTCCTTTGATTTTTCTAGCCATCGCGTAATATGTGTATGATACTGAGACTCCACAAGATGCAGGTGGTGACCTGTAATTTCCAATACGTCAGGCTGAAAATTCTCATTTATATGACATCACAAGCAGGTGTAAAATGTTGAGCATTTTGTTGTTTGCATCTTTCTACTCAGGTTTCACATACTCAACCTTAGTGGGTCTTTGGGATGTTTTGTTCAATCTAAGACATACATACATATGCAAGAAATGAGCAGCATGAAACTGAAAGAAAATATTCAAGAGTTCCTTTATAATTTTATTCCCACTAGTGACTGAGCTCCTAACTGGCACAACCAGTAGCAAACACTTTCATCCATTACATTTTAAATTGACTTCTTTGGATGTATTTTCATCATTGCTGGCTGAAACCTGGCTACAGTTATTATGATACTAAAGAACTTGTTGCAGCAGAGATCTCACTAGTCTCTTTTTTACTCTTTTACTATAATATGAATTGAAAACTTTCGATATTTTTACAGCACTGAGACGGCACTAATTAAGAACATTAATGATCTTTTAGTGGCTGCAGACTCAGGCCTAATCACAATCCTTGTTCTTCTTGACCTCAGTGCTACATTTGACACTGTCTGTCATTCCACCTTACTAAAAAGGTTATCTGCACTAGGTATTTCTCACATTCCGTTAACTTGGTTTAAGTCATATCTTACAGACAGAGCTCAATTCATTCAGCTGGACACATGTACCTCTACTCCCACTCCCGTAGTATCTGGGGTTCCTCAAGGTTCTGTCCTTGGCCCCTTGCTGTTTATCATTTATCTGCTTTCTTTGGGTGTCATTTTTCGTAAATGGAAGATAAACTTTCATTGTTATGCAGATGATACCCAGTTATATATCTCAACTTCACCATCTGCATCGCTTCCACCATCCTCACTTACTAATTGCCTTGCTGAGATCAAGTCTTGGTTTTCTTCTAACTTCTTGCAGTTGAACTGTAATAAAACTGAGGTGCTTCTTATGGGCACGAAATCTGCAATTGTGAATGCATCAAAGATCTCAGTATTAATAGACAACACATCTGTTACCTGTACAGATCAGATGAAAAGCCTTGGTGTAATTCTGGATAGCACGTTGTCTTTTCAGTCTCACATTAGTTCTGTTACCCGAGCAGCTTACTTCCATCTGCGTAACATTAATCGCCTGCGTCCATCTTTGTCAAATGATTCTACTGCTATTTTAGTCAACAGTTTGGCCACCTCCCGCCTGGACTATTGCAACTCACTTCTCTTTGGTCTGCCCCAAAAGTTACTACATAAACTTCAACTTGTTCAGAATTTGGCTGCTCGTATAATTACTAAAACACCCTATTCTGATCACATTACACCTGTTATTCAGCAGCTTCATTGGCTGCCAATAAAGTTTAGGGTCAACTATAAAATTTTAGTCCTTACATATAAGGCTATTCATAATCTTGCCCCTACATATCTCTCACAGCTCCTACAAGTCACTAAACCTTCTCACATGCTCAGATCCTCTTCTTCCATCAACTTAAATAATCCACCAGCACGTCTTGTCACGATGGGATACCGAGCATTTAGCAGATCGGCACCCTCCTTATGGAACTCATTACCTGCTTACCTTAGGAACATGACTACCCTTCACCAATTTCAGGTTAATCTTAAAACTCATCTGTTCAGAATTGCTTATTCACTGTAATTGTTACTTGTGTTGTTTTATTTGGATTTTAAATTTTTAAGTTATTGAATGTTTAATTTTTATCTGATTGTACAGTGACCTTGAGTTTTTTGAAAGGCGCTTCAAATAAAATGTATTATTATTATTACTATTATTATTATTATAGTTTGGACATTCTTTGGATGTATTTTCATCATTGCTGGCTGAAACCTGGCTACAGTTATTATGATACCAAAGAACTTGTTGCAGCAGAGATCTCACTAGTCTTTTTTACTCTTTTGCTATAATATGAATTGAAAACTTGTTTTTAATCGTTCTCACGGTGAATGTTTTCTAGCTGACAGCTGTGAATTAAAATTGTTCTTCATAAAATGTAGTAATGATAACTGTAAATACTTAAGATAGCTAAATCTTAAATCAGTGGTTCTCAACCTGTGGGGCGGGTCCCCTAGGGGAGCGCGAAGTAACAAAAAGGGGGGGGCGAAGATGTGAAAAAAAGAAAACAAGAATCAAAAATATGAAAAAAACATCTGTTGAAACCAAAACAAATGAACTTAAACTACATACTGATACTAGAACAATAAATATAGATTTAGATAAATGTCGATAAAAGTTAAGTAGGTATAATAAAATATGCAACTAAATTTCAAAAAAGTGTTAGGGGGGGCGCGATTAAAACTGTTATGAAAACTGGGCTCGCAAATACTTAAAGGTTGAGAAACGCTGTCTTTAATACAACTTCATAAAATGTTAATGCTTTATCTTATTAAATATGCTTCTCAATAACAGAAAAAAATTAAAAAGCATAATGTGTTCTGTTTTTGCACTGACCAAGAGTGCCGTTGATGACACAACTTATGCTAGCACACTTTATCATGCAAAAAAACAAAATACTTTATTTCTCTCAGCCTTCTTGCTGCTCACTCTTTCGTTTCTCTGGTGCTCTCACAAACACCACAGGATGCAAATCTCTTTTTACAAACTAGTCAGGTTTAGCAGTTTATATTTAAAAAATTAGGTTATGTATTGGGTCTGGAGTATGCACTCATTGCCACACCCACCACACGACAAACCACCTGGACTGGGGCCCGAGTGCAGCGGGTGATACCTCAGCACCACACTGAAACAGTGTGAAGCTTTTTTACGGTGGCTGGTGAGCCAATCCTGCCACCATCCCTCAGGTTTTCATTGTAAAATGGAGGACCTTCTATCCCAACATTTTTGAAAGATGATCAAATGTTGACTTAAACAAGTCTGGAGGTACTCCATCTTCTCCTGTAGGCTACTCCTCTCACTCAGACCCAAAGAGAAACAGATATTTAGAAACAATGTTCTTATCTAGTTTCCATTCCTGTTATACCCCTACTTTGTTACTGTACCAAAAAAGAAAACTGTTTTGTACCCAAAAAGTAATTTGCACAGAATAATTAAAATTAAATTATTTTTACAGTAATATTAAAGTTACCTTAAATGTATATTTAGAGATGAATTGGAATTTTTTATCAATGATAATTAAGTGTTCAAAGGAGGATTTCATGATTTTATCAGACCATCCTTTGACTTATTGGATCCACATAATTAAATGTTAGAGTAATAATGAACAGGAGACCTCACGTTTTAAGTATTATTGCCTCAATTTTCTGTAGTTCTCTTCTGTTATTTTGAGACTTGTTCTGTTTCACAAAATAAAGAGAAGGCTCGGGGTTATAATTAGTCTGCCATTAGTTTGCATGATTGTTTATTTACTGCATTAATGTACTGTATATGCTAAATTCTCAGTTGAATCAAGAATCATTATACAATGTCAACACATTTTTAAATTTGATAAGCACCACAGATTCTGTTATTATAATGATTTTCATTTCTGTCATGGGTTGTGATACCATTTTATTTGTTTCTAAATATTAGCTATTCAAATAAGAGTTGTGTGCAAACAAGAATATAAGGAAGGAATTCTGCAATTTAGTGTTCTTGGCATATTGATCTTCACATCTCCTCGAGAGATTCAAAAATGAAGATTTTTTTTTCTTTACAAATGCAAAGCAAAAATGTTTCAGTATTTGTAATTTTATAGACTTCAAGTAGATAGCAGGGAGAAACCTAATTAAAATGTTCCCTTCTTCTTCTTTCGGTTGCCACAGCGGATCATCTTCTTCCATATCTTTCTGTCTTCTGTATCTTGTTCTGTCACACCCATCACCTGCATGTCCTCTCTCACCACATCCATAAACCTTCGCTTAGGCTTTCCTCTTTTCCTCTTCCCTGGCAGCTCTATCCTTAACATCCTTCTCCCAATATACCCAGCATCTCTCCCCGGCACATGTCCAAACCAACGCAATCTCGCCCCTCTGACTTTGTCTCCCAACCATCTAACTAGAGCTGACCCTCTAATGTACTCATTTCTAATCCTATCCATCTTCATCATACCCAATGGAAATTTTAGCATCTTTAACTCTGCCACGTCCAGCTTTGTCTCCTGCTTTCTGGTCAGTGCCACTGTCTCCAACCCATATAACATAGCTGGTCTCACTACCATCCTGTAGACCTTCCCTTTCACTCTTGCTGATACCCGTCTGTCACAAATTACTCCTGACACTCTTCTCCACCCATTCCACCCTGCCTTCACTCTCTTTTTCACTTCTCTTCCACAATCCTCATTACTCTGTACTGTTGATCCCAAGTATTTAAACTCATCCTCCTTCTCCAACTCTACTCCTCACCATTCCACCGACCTCCCTCTCATTTACACACATGTATTCTGTCTTGTTCCTACTGACCTTCATGCCTCTCCTCTCTAGAGCATATCTCCACCTCTCTGGGGTCTCCTCAACCTGCTCCCTACTATCGCTACATATCACAATGTCATCAGCAAACATCATAGTCCATGGGGACTCCTGTCTAATCTCGCCTGTCAACCTGTCCATCACCATTGCAAGTAACTAAGGGCTCAGAGCCGATCCCTGATGTAATCCCACCTCCACCTTGAATGCATCCGTCACTCCTACTGCAGACCTCACCACTGTCACACTTCCCTCATACATATCCTGTACAACTCTTACGTACTTCTCTGCCACTCCCGACTACCTCATACAATACTACAGCTCCTCTCGAGGCACTCTCTCATATGCTTTCTCCACGTCCACAAAGACGCAATGCAACTCCTTCTGGCCTTCTCTAAACTTCTCCATCAACACCTTCAGAGCAAACATTGCATCTGTGGTGCTCTTTCTTGGCATGAAACCATACGGCTGCTCACTAATCATCATTTCATTTCTTAACCTAGCTTCCACTACTCTTTCTCATAACTTCATGCTGTGGCTCATCGATTTTATAAAATTAATTAAAATGTTCCCTTAATGGGGAAAATTGGCTTCAACAAAAACAAGTTGGCCATTGTTCAATGCAAAAGGTTTGGGGTAACTTAAATGAAACTTTAATTAGTAGACCATATGAAATATATAGTGATTAAAAAATAATTCTAGTTAATTGAGATTCAAACTACATTAACTATATTAAATTTTAGATTCAACCTTAATTTAAACCTTAATTTGTATGTTACTTTTCACAGGGGAGGTTCTTGACTATTACAGATGCTTGTGAAAATAGAAATAAAGATAAGAAAGCATAAGAATCAGCATGTTTACAGGATGCTTTGATAACCTTTTTCTTTTCCTGTGGGGTTTCAGAGTCAACGTCTACAACTGCTGCAGAGCAACTTTATCAAGCCTGGAGTAGAATCACATCCAGAATCAACACTGCTGAGAGGTTTGTGAAATCAGTGGATTGCAATTTTGTGATAACCTTCACAAATCCACAGACAGGGCAGCTTCTGTGAAGCAGCCTCACACTAACAAAGATAACAGACGGGTGCACTCTTAAATCACACGAGTGAAATAATTAAATGCTGTTTTTGTTTAGAAAGTGCATTGATGACAACAGCTCTGGTGTCCCATTGTGGTTCTCTTGCGATGACTCCAAGTGCTGATGGGGGACATGACCTGCCAATATGCCTGAGACTTCACTCTGTGGAAAGCAAGCCATGAGAACCATCTTTAAAACAAGCTATGTGACCAGGAAGTGTCTACAAGCAGTTTTTTTAAAAGGAAGAGTCATCAAAACAAGAAGACTAGCTGCTTGGACAGTTTTGTTTCCAGTTTTTATTCTCTTTTGATGCCTTGTTTCCTTAAAGACTCACATTATCTGCTTACACTTTTGTTTCTGGTCACTTTGGTGAATTTAGAGGTGAGCCATCTAACTGCTTTTTTGGACTGTTCCTAAAAGCCTCCCAACACTTAAATAAATATCTGCTGGTTTGTTTCCACAAGTATGGCAAAAGGTATTTAAAACAAATCTAAATGGTCAGATTAGCTTTATTTTTATTTAACTAGTTTTACTGTAATTAAAAGAATGTCTTATTTGTTGATTAGTCCATTGCTTCATAATAACTACCTAGCTGCTCACATGTAAACAAAAGTGCATCTGACCTTTTCCAGAAAGGGACACTATAGCAGACTTGGAGAGGGATTGTAGCAGGAAAGGTGTGGGCATCACCACTGAGTGGGCACACAATAAAGTCACAGGCACCACTGGAAGCAACAGGACAGGATGATTTTTACCAGAGACAGGGGAACATGCCATTAGCAGGTTAAGGTTAACAGAATTAGGACTTGGAATGTGTGAGTTACAAAGTATTGGGAGGTTTAAGTGGAATAGCAAGCTTTAGGGCCATCTGAGTAGTGGACGCAAGTAGTTTTGCTACACTGATCTTAATTGTTTTTTGTACTTCCTGATACCAGCTATGGATGTAAAAATTAAGTCAGACATAATGAAGGAAAAACATTTCCAATGTGAAAAAGTACCTCCAAAACTGAAAAGGGTTAATTTGAAAAGTGTTACTTCAACAAAAGGAATAATTTACAAAGCATGTGTTCACAGATTCACACCCGTACTTACATGGATCCAATTTAGAATCATGAATTAATAAAAAAAGAAGAAATAACTCAATAAAAACAAATTTCATATAAAAAGTCAAAATTAGTTCAGCAACATTTTCTATTGCAACAACAACCAAGTAGAAGCAAAGGCCCAAGCTTATCATAAGTTGGAGATGGTGGAGTTTGATGTTGACGACTGAGATGATCTCAAAAGGGGTCATATAGTTCATGATTTGGTCTTAAGTATACATTTTTAGAGAATTAGACAAATATCCATCCATCCAGTTTCTAACCCGCTGAATCCGAATACAGGGTCACGGGGGTCTGCCGGAGCCAATCCCAGCCAACACAGGGCACAAGGCAGGAACCAATCCTGGGCAGGGTGCCAACCCACCGCAGGACACACACAAACACACCCACACACCAAGCACACACTAGGGCCAATTTAGAATCGCCAATCCACCTAACCTGCATGTCTTTGGATTGTGGGAGGAAACCGGAGCGCCCGGAGGAAACCCACGCAGAGAACATGCAAACTCCACGCAGGGAGGACCCGGGAAGCGAACCCGGATCTCCTAACTGCGAGGCAGCAGCGCTACCACTGCGCCACCGTGCCACCCATTAAACAAATATTTTAGAGAAAATAAGATCTCTTTTTAACTGTATTCCAACTTGTCATACTTTCAAAAAATGCCATGATTTTTTCAAATATCGTTATTCTTTCAGTTTTGGTTGAATAGTTTGGCCCTCAGCCTTTGACAGGATTTTTGCTTCTCATCTGCATTAGCCATTACAATGCAGAAAACCTTTGTGGGTCTGTAGAGCAGTGTGGCACACTATGCAAAGGGTGAGTTTTCCAGGATCACAGTAATTTTTTGATGATGACTGACTTATAAGCTGACTTAGACTTGCTAGAGTTACCTTCTTGGAGTTGTGCTGAATTGGAGCCTGCATTACAGAGACCATCAAGCAGAACTCATGTGATCCCTGTTCTATTACTTGTTTTACTTACCGTGAGGTATATGGAGATGTGTGCTTTTCAGTAAGTACTGTCTGACCGGTCAGGAATCTCAGAGTCATCCCTGAATCAAGTCAGTCCATCTGTATGTGATGGTATAATCGGTGCTTAAAGTGGAGCAAAATAACTCCCGTCTGTGTCTAATTCTGTTTACACTTTACAATGCCTTATAAAATACAAACAGTACAGCCCAAGAGCGGGAGTGGAGGCGCACACATGTTGCAATAAAGGCACCATCACAGAATTAATTTGCTTCGTAAACATAAACCACCTTCATTCAATTAATATGGAACTAATAAAGCATGCTCAAGCTTTATTGAATCCACTAGTAGTGTGCAAAGCTGACTTTCAGGTCATGCTGTTTGCGGTGGTTGACGTTTAGGTAACACTGCCATTACCAGTTATATCGTACAGCACAGAGAACACCCTTTTGTAGACAAAACAAACAGACTACACACTAAGACAATAAATGTTAAGCATACGTATTAGGCGTTATTACCAACGTTGAAGAGAGAACATGTCAGTTAGAGGATAGGAGGACAGAGGTTGACTGATACAACACGTTGCTGCACACACCACATCACGAACACCTCAGGATCTCAAATTAGGACCTCAGCACAGCCGTGCAATGGGTGACACCTCAGCACCACACTAGTTTGAATGGAATGGAACAGTGTAACTGTGAACTAGTTAGTTCAAGAACATTGGACTGTGACTGACGTGTCTTTGAAGTGTCTAATGAAACAAGATTTTCTGTTCAATTCACTGTCCTTCCACCTGGAGTTGTTAAACTGCCAACATCAAAAAAAGTTGGACTTATAGACTGTCAAAACTTTAAGTAACATGAAACCAATTTTCACACCAAGTTTGTGTTTTATAAATGCCAACTGATTTTAAGCACAAAAAATGAAATATGCAAATAAGTTTTATACTGTATATGAGGCCCCTGGCCTTTAGTCAGGTACGTGTATTGTTTCAGTTTTAGCAAAGTTGGAATTCAAGTATTTTGTTTTCTAAGTCTGGCTTTGCTTCTTTGGTTAAAGAATAAGGCATAAAAATACAATTTTATCTTAAGGGGCTACCTCCAAGAGATTCTACATTAACAGAGTCCACAATTAAAACCTTAAAGCTTATTACATTGAAGCAGAGCACTATACGTTGCTGCACTTATTGCATTTGCCAGTGTGTTTTTTCTTCAATTGTAAATCACTGCTTGGTGCCTTGTGGCTAAGAGGTAATGTTTTGGTCGTTAGGGATTTCTGGCAATTGTTTTGATCGGGATACACACTAGTTAAATATTTCTGCTGCCTGCTTTTCACAGGGGGATACAGCTCAAGTCACAGCGACTTCCTCCATTGTTGGCCTCCACTGCTGATGACAGTTCTTTCTTTCTCTCTCTCTCTCTCTCTCTACAAAATGTGCGACCACAATGTAAAGCCCACTCAGCATATTCGCATACCTTGGCTATGCATTTTAAAGCATGTCTGTTTACAAAGAGGGAATCATACCTTAGAAATTAGGAGAGTTTACCCCAGACCATGCTGAGGGCATGCTAGAAGCCAGGGTGGGTAGGCTAGGCTGTCAAGGTGTTCTGCAGAACAAAAGAAAACAGCTGTTTCTTGAAGTAAATTATTGTTCATTTTAAGTTTGGAGAAACTTTTCTTTTTCCTTCCCTGGGATTTCAGATGTCTTTTTATGATATACTGTTGTGGTCCTTAGAGAATTTTTCTTGCAGCTTTTTCTGTTTACTTCTGCATTAATCCATTCCTCAGGTAATTGCACAACCCTCTTAAAGAGCAGAAAGCTCGTTGTCTTCATTTTATATGAACAGCAGTAAGCTATGTTCCTTACTTTCTTCCCCCAGTGCTCATTTACCAGTTGATTTGAACGGACTGGCTCACAATAGTATCAGCCTGATCCATTGCAGGCCTAGGTGGCAGGTCAGCTGCTAAAATACAGTTAGGAGAGCTTCTGCTGGCTTTATCGAGTGGTGTAACTCGAACAGCACCCAATAGACTAATCAGATGAGGCTTCTTTGCAAAAACAAAATTTCCAAAAAAGGTTTTGATTGTTCTTTTTGACATTAGCGCAACATGAAAGACATCAAAAAAGAGATAATACCACCAGATCCAGATTTTTCTTCCTGAAAACTTTTGGGTGTAGTCGTGTGGATTTTAGCCTTCTAATCGCAAGAATTGCCTTTTTTGAGATTTCCATTCATATTATAAGTGTACATATACAGTACATCTGGAACTGGAACATCTGTGGTAATCTAAATCAAATACTGTTGTTTCATTTGTTAATCTTTCAATTGTGTTAAAGAGTCTCATTACATTAAAAGGAACTGGTCGCTCTAACAAAGATGTTTGCCTTCTGTTCATATAAAACTTTAATAAACAAAAAATTTTGTGAAAGCGTTTAACAAGGAAAGTGAAGGATTTGGATAAGTAAGATAATAAGTAATTACTGGAATTGCTTCTTATACTTTGCAATGTGCTATAAAATGCATGTATTATAGCCAGACTGTAGAACATAAGAACATTAGAACAATCTAGACGAGAACAGGCCATTCAGCCCAACAAAGCTCACCAGTCCTATCTACTTAATTCTTCTAAAAAAAACTTTATCTAGATTTTAAAGTCCTTAAAGTCTTACTGTCTACCACACTACTTGATAGCTTATTCCAAATGTCTGTGGTTCTCTGTGTAAAGAAAAACTTCCTAATGTTTGTGTGAAATTTACCCTTAACAAGTTTCCAACTGTGTCCCCGTGTTCTTGATGAGCTCATTTTAAAATAACAGTCTCGATCCACTGTACTGATTCCCTTCATAATTTTAAACATTTCAATCATGTCACCTCTTAATTTAATTTTGCTTAAACTGAAAAGGCTCAGAGGGTGGCACGGTGGCGCAGTGGTAGCGCTGCTGCCTCGCAGTTAGGAGACCTGGATTCGCTTCCCGGGTCCTCCCTGCATGGAGTTTGCATGTTCTCCCCGTTTCTGCGTGGGTTTCCTCCCACAGTCCAAAGACATGCAGGTGGATTGGCAATTCTAAGATTGGCCTTGGTGTGTGGGTTGGCACCCTGCCTGGGATTGGTTCCTGCCTTGTGCCCTGTGTTGGCTGGGATTGGCTCCAGCAGACCCCTGTGTTTGGATTCATTGGGTTGGACAATGGATGGATGAAAAGGCTCAGCTCTTTTAATCTTTCTTCATAATTCATCCCCTGTAGCCCTGGAATCAGCCTAGTCACTCTTCTCTGGACCTTTTCTAATGCTGCTGTGTCCTTTTTGTAGCCTGGAGACCAAAATGCAAACAGTACTCAAGATGAGGCCTCACCGGTGCATTATAAATCTTGAGCATAACCTGCTTGGACTTGTACTCCACAGATCGTGCTATATAACCTAACATTCTGTTTGCCTTCATAATGGCTTCTGAACACTGTTGGGAAGTCGATAGCTCAGAGTCCACTATGACTTCTAAATCCTTCTCATAAGGTGTACTCTCGATTTTCTGACCGCCCATTGTGTATTCAAACCTAATATTTTTACATCCTATGTGTAATACTTTACATTTATTGACATTAAATTTCATCTGCCACAAATCTGCCCAATTCTGTATGCTATCCAAGTCCTTCTGTAATGATATAATGGATTTCAAATTATCTGCTAATCCACCTATCTTGGTATTATCTGCACACTTAACCAGCTTGTTACTTATATTTCCTATCTAAATCATTTATATATATATTAAAAATAGCAGCAGCCCTAGCACTGACCCCTGTGGAACACCACTCTTAACATCGGCCAGTTCTGATGAGGTTCCTCACACCATCACCCTCTGCTTCCTGTGTCTGAGCCAATTCTGCACCCATCTACCCACAACCTGAGCTCCCACTTCTTTTAATTTGATTCCCAACTTCTCATGTGGCACCTTATCAAATGCTTTCTGAAAGTCAAGATAAATAATATCATATGCTCCACTTTGATCACATCCTTCTATTGCTTACTCATAGAATTCCAGCATGTTAGTAAAATACGACCTTCCTCTTCTGAACCCATGCTTACTGTTGAGAAAAACTCCTGTACATCCCATGTGCTGCTCAATCTCATCCTTAATAATTGCTTCTATTCATTTTTCTGTAATGCACGTTAAGTTTACTGGCCTATGGTTGTTTGGATCTGCCCTGTCACCCTTTTTATATAACAGAGGGCTGAATTCAAAGACACCCCGAAAATCAAAATGAAAAAAATGATGTGGTAGGCTAGTCCATTTTGCTGAGGAACTCAGGACCCAATGCACCAGCATAATGTGTGACAATGGGTCCAAGGATTTCATCCCAATACTTAATGGCAGTCAAGGTGCCGTTGTCTAGCCTGCAGAGGTCTGTGCGTCCCTCCATGGATATGCCTCCCCAGACCATCACTGAGCCACCACCAAACCAGTTATGCTGAACGCAATTACAGGCAGCATAACGTTCTCTATGGCTTCTCCAGACCCTTTCATATCTGCTATATGTGTTCAGCGTGAACCTGCTCTCATCTGTGAAAAGTACAGGGTGCCAGTGGTGGACCTGCCAATTCTGGTATTCTATGGCAAATGCCAATTGAGCTAAACAGTGCTGGGCAGTGAACACCTGGCCTACTAGAGGACATCAGGTCCCCAGGCCACCCTCATGAAGTGTGTTTCTGATTGGAAGTCATTTTTTAGTTCTCTGGCAGTGCTCATCCTGCTCCTCCTTGCCAAAAGAAGCAGATACCAGTACTGCTGAAGGGTTAAGGACCTTCTATGGCCCTGTTCAGCTCTCCTAAAGTAACTGCCTGTGTCCTGGAATCTCTTCCATACCCTTGAGAATGTGCTGGGAGACACAGCAAACCTTCTGGCAATGACACATATTGATTTACCATCCTGGAGAAGTTGGACTACCTGTGCAACCTCTTTAGGGCCCAGGTATCACCTCATGCTACCAGTAGTGACACTGACTGTAGCCAAATGCAAAACTAGTGAAACACCAGTCAGAAAAGATGAGGAGGGAAAAATGTCAGTGGCCTCCACCTACTAAACCATTCCTGTTTTGGGGGTCATCTCATTGTTGCCCCTCTAGTGCACCTGTTGTTAATTTAATTAACACCAAAGCAGCTGAAACTGATTAACAACCCCTCTGCTACTTAACTGGCCAGATCAGTAGCCCAGAAGTTTAATTGACTTGATGCTATACTCCGATTAAAAAGTGTTTCTATAATTTTTGAGCAGTATATATAGATATATATATAGATAGATAGATAGATAGATAGATAGATAGATAGATATATTGTCCTTTATTTATATGTCAAAATATTTGCATGTAATACGGGTGTCTTACAATGTACTGTATATTCTGATATTTCAAAGAACACCAAGAAAAGAGTTGTTTCAACTCATAAGATTCAGTGAGCAGCAATCAGTTTACACTCTTGTACATAATGGGGTGCTGAGCAGTAGTCAGCTTTCCATGTCTCATAGGATCTATTGTACTTGGATTGTTTTCTTCTGAATAGGTAATGGTGATTAGTGCAGTTTACTTCTCCTACAGATAAGATGATTTATTGTCATTATTAATGCATCAGGATTCTGATTGTTTTATGTTTACCCAATTTTCAAGGTGCTTAGTTAGTCTTGCTATATGGTTAAAAGACATGGACGCTATCCAGTGACCCGAGATGAAGACTGGACTCTTTTGGTACTGTGTCTCTAAAGAAAATCCTTGCAGATATGTTGTACAGATCTTCACCGTGTCAAATAAGTGAGCTGCGATGGTGCAACATCAGAGACTTCAGGCCTCAGGCGTTGATGTCCAAAGTTTGATCACCGTAAGCGGATTTAAAAGTACACACACTCGATGAGCTCCAATAAGGGTGAAACATGTGTTGTGTACTTTTTATATTTTGCAAATACTGAATAAAATACTGTATCTGTGATCTGCTTCTCGCAACTGAGAGGACGTGTCAGATGTTTGCCGACTGGCTGACCAGCCACAAGTGTTACCTGGTAGGTAACCATCCAAATAATCAGATTGCGACTCAGACCTAAGAACGTGATACTCCGATCTTCACCCTGTCAAGTCAGCAGCCAGCTACTGTGGCGCAACATCAGAGGTGTTGCCTGAGGTGCTGACGTCTGAGGTTCTATGCCTAAAAGGGAATGGATCATCACGTACACGTGATGATCCCCAGTAAGGGCGAAACATGTGTTGTGTACTCTTTGTATTATTTGGCAGATACTGCATAACATATATATGTGTGGGAGAAAAATCACATTTTATTGAAGAATGACTTAAATAATGGAAAATGTAGTTATCCTATTCGTTAAAATAGTTTTTATTTTAAAAAACAAACTATGTGAGGGGTTTTGGGTTACACAGATGGACTGCACGCAAAGAAATAAAATACAGAAAACTTTGTCACTGTGGGCCTTCCTAACAACTTCTGCTATATCACTCTGGTGGTGGCTTGGCTACTTCAAGAGGTATGCAGTTTTATGTCACTCCTTCTTGCTTGCCAACCATCTTTCCTCAATAGTATGGCCTTCACTTCCTTTCTACCAGAAGAATCCTTGCTTCTATTCCTCTCCTGACTTCAAGCTCCTCTGGCTATAGAGAGGGAGGCTCTTATAAGATTTGAATTAAGAATACTTCCTTTTGTCATTTCTGTTCTGCTGGGAATGACTTCTGGCTCACTTATTAAACTCATCAAACACGTGACTCAAACAGCAAGCAACCAGATTTCCCAACAACCTTAGCAGGAACCTGAACCAACAAAGCAGGGTGCTGCTCCTGACAACTAGAGGCCTGGGAGTTTGACGCAAGTTTACAATGCATGATCAGCTGTGGATCTATAAATCTGGAATCTAAGACAGGTAATGGCATATTGGCCAACATATGAAACCCCCTGCAGTTCTCTGTGCTTGTCAGCTTGCCTTTACAAAGGGTACCCAGATAAAAACCCACATGAGCACTAGGAGAATAAGCATACTTCACAAAGACAGTGTCTGGGCATTAGATATGAACCCAGAATGCTCTGTTTGGGAGTCATCAATGTTGCCACTGTGCCACCAGGCTCCCTAAGTAACAAATGTAACAAGAGACTATACAAATAATCTTCACAAATATTCTACATTCTGCAATAATTTTTTTTTTTCATGAGTTAATTATGTTTGGCTCTGGGAAATCAAAAATTACATTATGTTATTTTTTATTTTCTAGCACTGTTGATAGCAGTATAACATTCAATCTTAACAATCCTATGTTTAATTAAAGAGAATTTCTGTCAACATGATTTGTGCTGACTAAGCTGAATTATTTTTTCCTTTTTTTAGCTTTTCATCATTCCGGCTATGCAAATTGACCTTAGCTCTGGTGGAGTGCTCAGTGCCTTATGCCAAATCCCTGCCCCCTCTGCACCTGCAAGGTCATGATTTGCAAAGTGGTGGAAAAGCTGACAAAACCAAATGTTTCAAGAAATTAACAAAGGAAGAATCTTTTGCATAACTTCTTGGCTCTCGACATCACATTGTAAGCTGCTTTCTAAAAAAAAAAAAAAGATATGTACACTTAGGTTTCTCTCCTTCCCCCTGGCAAGATGTACTTTGCTGTAAGCTTAGCATTTTCTTATAGAGACAAAAATTCAAGCCATGTCAGCTATCTGTGACATCCTCTGACATTTTAGTGCTTCACCACTCAACTCTTATCTATCCTTACAAATATACAAGTGAATATTGTATTTGAGTGACTACTAGAGATGCTGGACTAAGAAATAAATGGGAAGCTAACTGTAAGACTACATACATCTTTGGAAGGGACAATGTGCCTTTTGTTCTTTTTAAATATGGGGATATGAAGTTGTCTTTAGAGCCACTTTATAGCATTTACTCAGTTTCTGTCAGCTTGTCCAGTTGACGATAAAGCTAATAGCATGGTGAGCTGAATAAACCCAGTCACCTATCCCAAGTACCAGTTTGCAGCTCTTTCTGGAAAATTTTCCCACGGGTCACATGGACCAGCTAGGATATATAATCCCTACAGTATGTCTTGCTTCTTCTCTCAGTTGACCTTACCTGATACTCACATGAGATTCCTAAACCACCTTAGCAGGTTCATCAGTACTGCTGTGCAGGAACCTCATTTTGGAACCTTGTCCTTACAACCCCATTTTTTGTTTTTACTGCTCAGTACTCGTTACCATAGGTAATGGTGGGGGTATTGTTTGACCTATAAATCGAAGGCTTGGTCTGAGAATGACGTTTCCAGTTTACCACCTCAGGCTGGTTGAAAAACTGCTGTCAAAGCACTGATTTGTTATAATGCAAAAATACATATGCAAAAACTAGAGAAAAAAAAACAGAAAAGGGTTTTTTTTCCTTTTAGTTAGCAAAAAAAAAAAAAAAATCTGCCAAGGGGTTAAGAAAAAAATTTAGATTTCTTAAATAAAAATTTCTTGATAAGTCAATGCATGTTACAATAAGCAGAACAATATTTAACGGCTTTAAATAAGAACTTGTTTAGATTTAATTCTTTAAAGAGTAGTCAGTCCCATGGTAACCTGTATTCTCACTGGTGAACATGTCTTTGAAGAATCTGAACTCCTTTTATTTTTTTTGTTCAAATCTGCTCCCCACTACACCACAGATGAGAAGAAGCCTGATGTTTGCGCATACATGTCTAACATCTATTCAGAGTGCTCAACCTTTTAGAAGCAGTGGATTACAGCTCTTTTGAGAAACTTAAGTACTATTGTAGGACTGCACATGACAGAGATAATAGTGGAGGTGTGATTAGGAGGAGCGAATTGTTACTGGATTTTTTTGTTTGTCAATAATTGTTCATTACACATTCCAGGTTTAAACAGAAGTACGTTTATGAGGGTGTTTTTATTAGGGCAACTCAGGACAAAAATCAGTTGTCAATTTGTGTAATCTGATATGAAGTCATTATTTCTGAATACTCAGGCAAGAAGAGCTGCAAAATGGTCAACTGATCAGTTCTTTCTGGTGAGGTGCCTCAGATGGAATAATTTTTGCTGAACAGTGCAGGAAGAATCATGTTTTTGACAGGGTCTCAGTTTAATGTATTGTGTTCTTTTTTGGTATTTAAATTACTTTAATGTGCATGCACGCCTCCTTGAGGAACCATCAGAGCACACACAGCAAAAGAATCATTGCCCCAAAATGCAGAAATGAACACCACAGCAGATCTTTTCTACCTGTGGCAATACGGCTTTATAACTCCTCTTTGTTCTGTAGGTGATCTTTTTCAGCCTTAATGGCGGTATGTTAGTCCCATTCTGTCATCACAAGCGGCTAGCTCGTTTTACTGAGGCACAAGTACCAAGTCATTTTTCATAACCTACACTAATAATCTGCATTTAATAATAATCTGTTATATTTATCCATCCATCCATCCATTTTCTAACCCGCTGAATCCGAATACAGGGTCACAGGAGCCAATCCCAGCCAACACAGGGCACAAGGCTGGAACCAATCCTGGGCAGGGTGCCAACCCACCGCAGGACACAGACAAACACCAATCCACCTAACCTGCATGTCTTTGGATTGTGGGAGGAAAGCAGAGCGCCCGGAGGAAACCCACGCAGACACGGGGAGAACATGCAAACTCCACGCAGGGAGGACCCAGGAAGCGAACCCGGGTCTCCTAACTGCGAGGCAGCAGCGCTACCACTGCACCACCCCTGTTATATTTATATTTTGTATATTTGCACAATTTTCATATGCTTGTTATATGCTGTCATATTTTTGTACATTTGCACAACTGTCATATTTTTGTATATTTGCGCAATTACTATTTTTCTCTTTTTAAATCTTTACTGTACTATCTTTATTTCTCTTGTTGCACTGAACATGCCAATGACGTAAGAATTTCCCTCGGGATGAATAAAGTTCTTATCTTATATTTTTTTGTCCTTTTTGTATATTGTTTTGTTTATTAATTATATATATATACTGTGTACTGCTATAATGGAAATAGCAGCAAAAGGGTTTAAGGATCAGGAGATGAAACAAAGTCAAAGAACAAATTACAGGCCAAAAACCGTAAAAATAATAAGAGTTTTGGCAGCGGCAAATATGAAAGACAGACACCATGGTCCAAAAAAATCAAAAAGCAACCATATCAAGGAACAAGAGTTAGAAAGGGTTTGTTTTGTTTTGGTTTGTTAGCTGCAATCTTGTATAAAGAGCATACAGAAAATGTGACCTTATCCTGTCTCATAACAGGACATGGACAGGATGTTGCCATAGTAGTCAGGAAATGATTAACACAAATGGTGGCATCCATGAGAGAACAAAATGGTAATAGAAATTGTACAAAAAAAAAATCATAGTTACACTTAGAAAATAAGAATTAATATTCTATGTGTATTCTCCATTAAATAAAACTCGAACCGTGTTCAGGAAAACAATTAACAAAGGCAGGGAAAAAACAAGAAAAAAATTCAATCATGAAGCATCAGATAACATGTTTTCAGCTTTGTATAAATGAATAGAGTTATGTGCCCTGTTCCCTTAGGATAGTGTTTCGGGGGGTGGGTCCACCATGCCATAGAGCTAGAGGACTGTCCCCTGTCTGTATTTACCATGGAAGAGGATGAGGTTCTCCAGATCGGCATTAAAAACTAGAGTGGATCTTAGTGGTTTTTGATTTGTTGCCTTATTTTTTATTTGTGAATTTGTGGATTGGATTTTATTGCTTAGATTGCCTTCTTTTTTCTCTCATTTTCCTGTTAAATATTTAATTTTCTAAATTGTAAAGAGCCAAAGTGTCTTCAGTGTTTCTGTGCCACTTTGTAAATATCTGTGTTATGATCTCCGATATTCATATATCTCTTTAACTATTTTAGCAATTGTTTAGAACTTTAATATATCAATTATGGGGAGTATATCAATTACGGTATTTGTGAAGTTCAGAGAATCTCTATCTGATGTCATTGTTTTGTGTTTTTTGCATTTACATTTTGTTTACATTCTACTGTAATTCCATTTTTTTGTTGCCACAAGTGCCGACCATTGTGCTAGCTGTTATTATGTGAATCTATCATAGTATTCCCGAGATGCACTTATTGGTGACGGAGTATAAACCCTTACTTGGTGGCTAAATAGAAATGTTCATTTCTAATCTTCGTTGGGTATTTTGATTGTGTTTTGGACTCTGAGAAAAGGTTCTTTCTGATTCACAGTTCTGACCTTGGCCATATTTTGTTTTTTGCGTTTTCATTTTTTTGACCTCTGTCTCTCTTAAACAATTTGGTTCAAAAGATTATTAAGGATTGTTTGTTGGGCTTTCCCCTGTTGTTCTTGTGTAGGCCAAAGCCTACTTACCTGTTTAGGTAAAATCATTTTCAGCACTAGGCCCCAGTGTCTGGGCCTAGATTTTGGTAGGCTTTGCCTCATTTTGCTACTTCGGAGACAGCAATTTACAACAAGAAGACCCAATGATGTAGTTTAAAAATGTTTTACATACAATGCAGGGCAGGTACATATCTAAATTTAGAATTAGTAGGAAATAAAAATAAAACAAATTGCAGTGGGTTAATAAAGAGTTGAAAAAGAAGCTGCAAAGGAAAAAAAAAACAGTTGTTAAAGGTTGATAAGATGAACAACTCCAATGTGAATTGTAGAGCATATGGAAACATGAGGGCAGCCATACAGAAGGATATTAGGGAGGCTAAAAGGCAGTTAGAGAGGATTATAGCAGATAAGGTGAAAGATGACCCTAAGAGATTCTTTCAATGTTTAAGAAGTAAAATAGCAGCCAAGGAGGAGGTGAAGTGCATCAAGAATAGTAAAGGAGAATTAAAAAAATATAGACAGGAAACTCTCATTTTTCTGAGGTGTTCACATGTGAGACAGTAGATTACCTACCATTAGTAAAAAGGACTACTAAGAGGGTACTGAGTGATTTGGAAATTAAATAGAGAGGAGGCCAGTGTAGCTGAGTCAGCCAAGAAGTGAAGTGATCAGCGCACTCATTCAGGGTTCAGATGCCTACAGCAGCATGTTTAACTTCTACCCAGCTAGCACCATGTGTAGGAATACAATTGAAAAGAGAGCTAATTAAGAAGTAACCAATGATGGGTAAAGTAAACATGAGTATTTTCAGGTGAATAGGATTCTGCACGTAATGTATTGTATTTAGAGAAAAAGAACTGCTGAAAACATACTTGATTTACAACTCCCTGGGTAAACTTTATGGATCCCCTTGTTGAAAACAAAAAAAAAAATCTTCTTTAAGGGTTTAATATTAATATCCTCTCTCCTGTGTTCTGACATCATACTTAGTTTCAAGTTGTTTCCTGTCTGTGTGAATAATTCCTTCCTCCAGCAGGTGTCTCAATCTCTCTATTTTAATAAAAGTCCCAGGTTTTTCCTGGATCCTCGAATGGGAATAACACTGACAGGATGCAAGCTAAATATGGTTTGGGAAATCGAAAAACAATGAATGCATTTTGAAGTGCATGATTTAATTTGCAGGAGGACAATTTCATTTTGGAGACGAGCTTTGTTTTTGTTGATTTAGCACAAGTGTGCTGTGAACTGAGCGTCACCACCTGGTCACCAAACATGGAAGGTTTAAAAGCTATGGCTTAGACCTCAGAAGATTAGTATCAAAGAGCCCATATGGCACAGGATAAAATTATCTATCAGAAAGTGTCTACAGAGCAAATGAAAAAAATACCTCAAAGTAAGCGTCTTGTTCACTTCAGTTAATAGGGTTATTATTGCTGCCTGTACAGAGTACAGTGGCTTGCAGAACAGTTTGAATTATACATATTTTTTCTTTTTGTAAAAAGCAATATAGTGTGCTTTCAATCTAAAGGAAAAAAAGCCAGTTTAGACAAAGTAAAGTGATGAAACTAATAAGTTTAAATGCTCCTATAATTAGCCACATTGTGAAAACTTTAAAATTGCTCTAATTTACAGTATCTCCAGTTCATTCTCTTACCAATGCTTCCTTCTTAGGTCAAGTCTGATCACTACAAGACAGTGCACAACATCTACTGTTCAAACATTGTAGCTTAAATATTAAACAATTTATTTACCTAAACTCAAAGGATGAACAAAAGGGTTGACACACAGACATACAGCCATGTGAAAAAGTATGCTCACACTATGAAATGTTTTATCATTTTTGAAATACGTGGATAAATCAAAATTTGATCTTCATTTAAACAGTATTTCCATATAAATGTGATGAAAGAATTTTAAAAAATGAACAGATACAGTATGCCGTTTACGTCTGTGGAAAAAGTAAGTCCACCCTTGGCTCTAACAATTGGTATTGCCCCCAAAAGTAAACGTTTCCTACAACTGCCTACCAGTCTCTGGCATCAACTGGGAGAAAATATTTCCCACTCCTCCATGTAGAATTCTTTCTGCTGTGTAATGTTTGAGGGTTGTCTTACATGCACAGCCTGTTTCAAATCCCCCCACAACATCTCAATGGGATTCAGATCTGGGCTTTGACTTGGCCATTCCAAAGCACTCCATTTATTTCTTTACAACCATTCCACAACCAGTGAATTTACTGGTATGTTTAAGGTCATCATTGTGCAAGGTCCAAATTCAGTTGAGTTTCAATCATCTGACAAATGGTCTGAAATTATGCTCAAGTTCCTTCTGGTACAATGAAGAATTCCTACTGGATTCTGTGATGGTTAGCTACTCAGGCTTTGATGCATCCAAGCAGCTCCAAACCATGCTTCACAGTTTGTGTCAGGTCAGTCTGGTCAAATGCCCTCTTTGATTTTCATGAAACATGTCTTCTGGTACTTTGTCCAGAGCATATTATTCCATAAGTTATTATCTTTACCTAGGTGTTCATGGAGGATGTTTAGCCTTGTCCGGATGTTCTTTCTGAACAGCAAAGGTTTCCTCTGACATGACTCCTTTGTAGATTTAACATGTACAATCTCTTTCTAATGGTAGACATCAACATTGGCCAGAGCTACCTGTAGGTCCCATGATGAAATTTTGGGTACCTAGAGACTTTGTTCAACATCTGGTGTTCTATTCTGCAAAAATAACATTATATGGCTGCCGCAGACAGGGTCCTGGACTGTGTGACATCACTAATGCAACGGTTTATAAGATAGTCTGGCTACCTGTCTGAGAAGCTAGATCACTTGCCCACTTGAAAAGGATTGCTAAGCATTTCCTTTTTTTGTTGTTGTCTTAGGAAGAAAAGAGTTTTTAAGTAGTGGAACAGGAAATAAAACATAGTCAAAAACACAATAAACATTGTAATCAGAAAATAAAGCTGCTCTATTAGAGGGACCAAAAACACTAAGTGAAAATCAATGTCAAAAAGGTATTAGAGAAGGTCATTAACAAAAAGGGTCAGAGAAGTTCAGTAAATAGTCTTACCGACTTTATTCATAAATTTGGATAAAAAATGGTTAAAAAATCGACCCTTTTTATCCCACCTTGTAATTGGCACCAAGGTCACAACCTGTGTGACCACACCCATAACAACCAACTAGCATCTAAAGTCACAAAATGGCGTCAGAAAAAACTGTAAATAGGAATGGACAAACTACACAAGTGACTGAACACTTGGAAAGTACAGTTTAAAGTATTATTAGTATCATTTATTAATACAAGATGGAAGACCCCTTCCTAGATAGTGTCCAAGATAGGGACTCTAAAAATAGAGATAATGGTTTATGTTGACACAATGTTTTAATTGTTTAAGCAATCTGCAAAAGCAAGTAAAACATCAACTAAAATGGTAGGTTATTTCATAAAGATTGTTGAAAATGTTTCAAGGGATGTTATGCTTGGGTACAGGTAAGACCACAACTGTAACACTTTGTTTAACTCTTCTGGTCACCATGCTACATCAAAGACATAGCAACACTTAAAGCTGCAGAAGAGGTCATTCACCTGAAGCTAAGTATGTTCAATCCTGGCCAATACTTGCATAGGAGACCATCTAGGAAAAGCTTGGGTTGCTGCTGGAAGAGGTATTGGCAAGGCCAGCAGTGGGAGTTTACCTTGTGATCTGAATGTGGAGCGCAATGCCCAAGAGCAGTGATGGGGAAACTGTGCTGTAAAAAATGGCACCATCCTTCAGGTGAGACGTAAAACTGAGGTCCTCACTCTGGTTATAAAAGATCCCTGGGCATCCTTTGTAAAAAGTTAGGTGTATAATGATGTTCAGGCTAAATTGCCCACCACGGTCTAGTCATTTCCTGTCTCTAATTGTCTATCTTTCTCACCACTTCACCATCTAATAGCTAATGTGTGGTGAACGTACTAGCAGAGAAATGGCTGCCAGGCTTCATCATCCAGGTAAGATGCTACACATTCGTGCTGGTTGAAGTTGCTCCCCAATGTAAAGCACTTTGAGTAGTGAGTAAAGTGCTACATAAATGTAAAGAATTATTATTATTATTATTATTATTATTATTATTATTATTAAACTAGATCCAGGAAAATTCCTTTAGCTTATTAAAGATGAATTACTTACATGATGACACCAATGGAAAACAAGGTGCATTTAGAATTGGGGTCAGGAAGTACTTTTCTGCGCAAATAGTTTTGGGAATCTGAAACAAACTACCTAGTCATGTAGTTGGAGAAGAAACGTTGACAACCTTTAAGAAATATCTGGTTGAGATAGCTGATCAAACGAGCTTGATGGACTGAATGGTCTTGTCTCGTAAGTTAAGTGCTTATGTGCCCTCTTTTTCTAACTCTCTTATGCTGGCGCTCCTATGTATTGCACTTCTGTGCATTCCCACACTGTCATAAGTAGAACTTCTCCTGCCTCCAGTGTGCCATTCTCTGTTCCCTGAAGTCCTTGTTGGGGAATCCTGCTTTTCCAGTGTCAACATGGCTGTGCTCCACTCTCTGGCAGCCGCTCGTCAGCTGGCCACTGATTCACAGTGTTTACATTGTTTTGAGCTCACTTCCAAAGTTTGATGAAAAATTTGCAGTCCTGGTTAAAAATCTCCATATCAGATATGCGAGAACATTTTTCAAGAAGCCGTGAAGAGTAAATCTAATTGACATGGGCTTCACAAATGTATGGTAGCTGCACAACTTTGGCCCAGAGTGTCAAATTTTGATTTTAATCTGAAAAAGAAAAGCAACAAGAATAAATGAAGTCAGTATGACAAATTTGTGTCAGCCTTTAATTTAGTCTGCTACTATGGAAATGAAGAGGAGTTTTGTTAGATTGAAGTGTTGCTTAGATACGGCATTAATGTATTGATCATTTCCCCTGCTTACGAGAGGTTAATGTTTTAAAGCAAATTTCAAAGAAACAAAGTGAACGCAGAAAAACAGTCAAGAGCAAGTCGGATATTTGCACTCCTTTAGCTCTCAGCTGCCTGCAGAGCACAGGTACAGTCCTAGGGCTTTGCTTGTTCCTGAAACTCCGAGTGATTTCTCAAAGGCTTTGTTATGGCTTATCAGCTGAGACAGAAGCGCTGGGCCAATCCCCTGTCTGTTTACAGGAGGCACCAAGCCCGCCAGCTGCTCCAGTACTGATAAGATGGATTGGCTGCAGTTGACCTTGGAAGATGAACCATTCCTGTTGGGAGCTAATCATAGCACTTCCTTAACCACGGCAAAAGAAAGCACTCGCTGCGGTTAACCCATGCTTAGCTCCATCCTCCTTTTGTAGAGCAGGGTGCCCTTGTTTCAAATGCATAGACTGTGCAGACTTGGCAGAGTAAAAAAAAAAAAAAACTTGTTCTGAAAGGCAACATCAAACATCACTTCTTACAGAGATGACATTAATGTGTAGAAACACTGTAGTGGGGACACAAAGGTGAAGCAGAAGAACTCTTGTCTGTAAGCGATGTTTCATGTATTACTTAGCAGTGGAAAGGAAATAAGTAAATTGGCAGAAAGAGATGGCTATTATAAGAAGAGAAAGATTACAGTAAATGTATCAGTGCTGATGGAGACATCTTTCAAAGCTGCTTACATCACCGAGAAACAAAGGATTGAGATTTTTTCCCCTCCAGACTAGGTTAATAATGTTGCTGTTTAACTCAGGAATTAGTCTTTGTCTCATTTTACTCCTTTCATGCTGAAACACAGCACAAAGGCCATTGCAAAGCAATTTGAAGTGCCGCACATTAAACAACAGTGGTGACAAGAGACTGCCACGCTGACGTTGTGGCTTTTTGGTTAAACTCCACTAATTTCAATTTAGTTTTTTGATTTGCTGTATGGTTATTTCAATAGCTAACACAGCCATCCATTTTTCCAATCCCATTTTGTCCAAGTTAAGGCTCACTATGTCAGCGTCAGTGAGCAGTTATCGGTTTTGAATAGGCTGCTAGTCCATTGGAGGGCACGTTTATTCCCACACGTGTCCATTTTAGCACTGCAGACTGAAATGACACACACATCTTGAGGATGTGTGAGAAAACCTTTGTAGACATACAGTACATAGAAGAAACCCTGCAGCTCCACGCGGAAAGTGAACAGGCCAGGCATAGGGCAACAGCACTAACTGCTGGGTCACTGTGCTGCTACCACCATCTAAATAGGATATTGAAAGTAATGAACATAAGCATAAGTGCAAGAGCCAAATCCTTTAAGTTAATGTTAATGGTACGTTTTTAGCTTAGTTTAAATTTAAATATAATGTAGCTTTAGGGGCGGCACTGTGGTGCAGTGGTATCGCTGCTGCCTCACAGTTAGAAGACCCGGATTTGCTTCCCGGGTCCTCCCCGCGTGGAGTTTGCGTGTTCTCTCCATGTCTGCGTGGGGTTTCCTCTGGGTGCTCCAGTTTCCTCCCACAGTCCAAAGACATGCAGCTTGTGTGCATTGGCAGTCCTAAATTATCCCTAGTGTGTGTGCTTGGTGTGTGGGTGTGTTTGTGCCCAGCGGTGGGCTGGCACCCTGCCTGGGGTTTGTTTCCTGCCTTGTGCCCTGTGTTGGCTGGGTTTGGCTCCAGCAGACCCCCGTGACCCTGTAGTTAGGATATAGCGGGTTGGATAATACATGGATGGATGTAGCTTTAACATAAATAATGGAAGCGTTTGTTTCACCCTACAACAGTTAAAAGTAATGGAATGTTTTCAGTGTTAACTCTGTGTGACAATAGTATAAGCTCTTAAAAATTGAAGTTAGGCAGCTAGAAAAAAACATGGCATGTTATACAGAAAGGCCTTAAGGTCATATAGTTTTCAGACTGTTATCAACGTATGTCCGGTGAATGAGATAACATATAGAAACCGTAATAAACATAACCAAGTGGAATAACTAAGACGACAAGTTTGCCTTTTTCCCCTTTTTGCATTTTTACTTTATGTTATGTGAACCGTTTGCTTTAAATTTCACTAAAATCTTTAAAATGGAGCCACTCGGACAGCAGAGTTTTTCTCATACAACGAGTCATACTATTACTGGAGTGCCTTTTATGGCAACTGCATCTGGTAACTATTTTGACCTACCTGAAAAGCCTCGACAATCCCATAACATTAATTAGTTCACAAGCTGAAATCAGACAAGCAGCCATGAAAAGATGATGAAAAAGAGCAAGTATGTATAATTGCACTCTAATGTATAAGCAGCCAGCCCATCTTAATTTATGTAGTCCTTTTCTACAGTGAACATTGTCCCAAGGCACTTTACAAGGATAGATCCACAGTACAACTGTACATTTTTTATGGTGGGATCAGAGGAAAGTTAAGTGATTCGCTTACTGTGGAGGTGAAGAATGAATCAAACAGCCTTGTGCTTTAGGGTTCAATTCCTTATCCAACACAGTAAATCACAAAGTGAACAAGCAGTTGATCAGGAGAACAAATGAACCTACTTTCCATTGCAATTTACACTGAATTCAGATTAATAAGTTCAGAAATGAATGGACGTGTGAGTAGAAGAATGGATGGATGGACTTTTTCTGGCATAGTCTGCTACATACAGAACAGGCAAGAGGCAAGAGGCTACCCTACATGGGGTGTACTGACACTTCTATTCATACCTCAACTTAATGGTAAATTTACTTCTCTTCTTGTGCCTGGAACAATGTGCTGCACCTTACTGGGTGGAGGGATTCAAACATCCTGCTAATTGTCTGTTGCCTAAATCTCTCTTGCTATCTCATATCCCTAGAACCATATAATGTAGGCTACTTAACAGTGTTACCTGTAGAGTTGAATGCCCCTGCTGCAATTGTGGAGCACCATATCATACAGACCTTCGGGCCTTGCTACCCTCTGGTTCTACCGCATTTTTACAGGGCTATATTCTCTGTTCTGATGTTCTCTTTACTTCTCCCTGTAGCTCTCTCCTGAAGGTCTTGTAAGAAAAAATATCACCATTGTGCAATAGAAAATAAATAAACAAATTATGAAGTCACCAATTGTGGTACCCTTGCCCCACAGAGAAATCAACGGAAAATGAATAAAACAAATTATGAAGTCACCAAAGCTTTTGTTTCATTAATTAACACTGATAAAGCAGGGTTCCAAATTCTGGAACACCCACTGTTTTTGTGTCATCTGTTCCAAAGTCTGAAGGATCATTTCAATTTCAAGTGATGATAAGACTGATTCGATAGTCAATAAGAGAATATTTTTTGTTAGGGATCAAAATGTTGCACAGCATTTGAGCAATGGTATTGATCTTTAGGAAGACTACGTTATAAAACATAAAACATAGCACACCACAAAATCATTTGCATCTTCTCTTTAATTGATTGATGGCCACCATTTAATTTTTTTTTTCTTAAAAAGGATTATTTTTGGAATTAAGTGTAAGTAATGGTCCATATTTTCCTCATTTATATCAGCTTTGTTCAGTTATTGGTCATGAGGGTGGTCCATCTGTCCAACTTCCATCCAGTTTCTTAACCTGCTTATCCAGGGTAATGTCACGGGGCAGGTGGAACCTCTCCGCAGTCTACTGTATATCTAAAACTCGAATGAAACAGCCTGACCTGTAGGAACACATATCATAGCGTGAAAAAATTACAATGTGAGCCCACAGCAGCTGCTGTGTAAAGAGCCAAACTTTACCTGCAACAAATGGCCACATTATAAACATACTTGAAGAAAGCCGTGACACTGAAATCAGAACAGAAGGGTTAAGATGTTCAATTGAAAGTTATCTTTAATGAGAATTATTATACAGTACATTCCTGAATTTTTTTTCTTCTTTCTGAGAAGTCAGAGACATTCTGTACATGTTATTAAGCATCCTGAGCAATATGCAGAAAGGACACTGTGCCAAAAAGTAAGACATCAAAATTAGTTTTATTAAATTGTAGCCCAGATGGTGAATGATTTTTTAATACTATGCCCATTCCAAGCAAATGACAAGGAAAATATTTAATAAAGTGCTGAGTGTTAATTAGCAACGTGGTTTTTTTGGTAAATTACACATTTTGCTAATCTTTATTAAAAAAAGAAAAATATGTTTATAAATACATATACATAAGACTTTAAAATGCAAAACAGTTTATGTGAGTTTAAACACTTTTGCCTTCTTCAAGTGCTCTGGTGCCCAACAGGAAGTGTTGCACTAAAAAAAAAAAAAACTCATTGTATATCTACATTCACTTAATAGTTTACAAATTTCAATGTTCTTGTATATTTCCCAAATCCATCAGTAGATGGCAGACAAGAGGCATCAAAGAGTCACTGGAGCTCAATATCAATGATAGACCTGAACTGCGAGTTTCTGTATTGACTTTGCTTGACTATGTTGACACACATCAAATACAGCCCTGTCTTAATTCTGAAGGTTTTGTGTTAAGGTCAGGCTGAAGTAAGCAAAACTATCTCAATCTGACAGCTTAAAGGGTCACAAAAAATGTAAACTGTTCAAGAGTTCGCAGTTTTCATATTTCTGTCTGCCTTATCTGTCGGAGAATGTGTACAGAAACAATGACATTGCCACTAGCGAATACAAATAATATAGAAATGTTTGTGATGGATGGTCATTCTGAAGAAACTCCACCACATATCATCCCACAATCAAAATCATTACAAGAAAATGGTACTTTATAAAAATGCAGGTCAACCACCTCAGTGCAGCTGGGTTAAAGAAATGGCCTGAACCTTTTTTTAATTTAATCCAACATCACCTTTTACCTTCATATTGTATAATTGCAGCTTTAATTTGAAAATTTTCAAATGCACAACTTTTAGTGAATATCATCAACAAACTTACATATTTAAAAAATAAAAACATTTAATGTACAGGACAGTACAAACCCAAAGGTGTATTATTATTTCAGCACAAACCTAATGAGCTATATTTATACCAATGACAGTTTATGGATTACTGAAGGATCTGGTTCAAATTATATATTGTGGGCTTGAACCCAGACACACACAGACAGACATCGTTGGCTCCACCACACACTGTTTATTTTACAATATTTACAAGTAGTCACGTGCACCACAAACCCCAGTGCCTCCAGCACCGTTTCCCCAATGTCCAGGCCTCACAGTCTCAATGCCTCTCTCCTGGCCGCCTCCAGTCCTCTCTCCAGCTCCGTCTCTCTTCCACCCGACTTCCACTATCGACTGAAGGGAGAGGCAGCCCCTTAAATAGGAACCTGGATGGGCTCCAGCTGCTTCCCGGCACTCCTCCATAAACACACCCCAGTGTGGCGGAAGTGCTGGGCTCCAGGGATATTCAGGCACCGAGGTGCCGCGGGTGGCCACGGGTCCCTACAGGGCTGGGCTTCCAAGCCCTTTACCCGAGGCCCCCAATGTAACCAGGGCGGATGCCCCCTCGCGGTCTGAAGGAGGCACAAGCCCTCCTCCGGTCCTCCTGCTGCGTGGAAGTGTGTGTGTCTGTCTAGTCCATAAGTGAGAGGTGGTGTTGGGGTAATAACACAAGCGGGGCCAGCACATTAGCAAATCGAAACCTTAGAAGAAAGTCAAAGTCACTTAGCTGCTAACATCAGTAAAACGGTATCCCTTTTACTTTACCTCCCGCCGCTAATACACAAGTGAGGCGAGCACATCTGCAAAACGAAACGAAAGAAAGACAGTCACTTAGCCGCAAATGCACAAACGATGCAAGCATGTCAGAAAAACAAATTCATCTGGGAGAAAGATGCCCAGAGTAGTTCCTTTCAATTACCTGATATCTCTACATTTCAATTTTTTTTCTGACGATTTCAATAGTTTCTAGGACCCTGTGCTTTTTACAGCATGCGCTTACACAGTTACTATATTTATATATATATTTATACATACTGTATATACTGTATATTTATACATATATGCACACGCACACATACACAGTATTGTCATGCATGTATGAGTAGGAGGGCTTGTGTGGTCTCGATAGTTCCACCCTGAGTTTAGAGGAGGTAGTGGCATTTACATCCTGTCACTTTTCACCTACAGACCAGAACATCCCAGGAATTCACTTCTGGTTCCACTTCTCAGACACTCCTCTTCTTGCCTTGAAGACCTAAATGCCTGCCAGTATGGAGTAAGTCTATTAAATGGACTCACATTTCCAAAGACACTCTCTGTTCAACTTTATGTACTTTGAAGCTGACTCCCTCAGTGTGTGCCTTTACTCATTCTTGAGTATTTCATCTTGCACTTTCTTTCTCATTGTGATTTCAAAGCTTGGGAAACTAACCAGGACGTCTCTTTTATTCATTTCAAGACAACTGAAAAATAAAAAGCAGAATGAAAAAGTTAGTGCTTCTCTTCGGACTGGGGCTTTGAAATCAATTGGTCTGCTATGGCTTCTCAGACTTCTGTCTTGTGGCTTGCTCAGACCAAAAGTGACCCCTCCTTCTGGGTTGCCCGGATTTTATGACGGTTGGACCATAAGGGGTGTGGCTAGGTGCTCTTTCTTAACAGTTTTCTCTACACTGTTAGGGAAAGAAGAGAAGATAAAGTTAGCAGTAGCGCCCACTCTCATTTTGGTGGGTTATTTTATACCTCAACTGAACCTGTGTAGGAGTCCTCCAGCGCACATGCATGACATGGATCCCACCTTTGCTTGAGCCTGTAGGGGTGAGCGGACCTAGTTGTGAGATCATGGACCCAGGAGGGGGCATTGGCATTAGCATTGGCATGGAGGGTCCCACACCGGTGCTGCACCTTGAATTTGTATGGTTGGAGGCTCAAGAACAAGCGGGTAATTTGTGGACTCGGGTCTTGTAGAGAACAGAGCCATTGTAAATGGGCATGGTCCGTTACCAGGGTGAACTCGCATCCCAGCAGGTAATATTGTAGTTGGGTGACCAGGCCAGGGCCTCCCGCTCAATCGCCATATATCTCGTCTCCTGGTCAAATGTACTGATGTACTGATGTACATTGTCTGGCTGATGTACATGATGGGGTATTCCACTCCATCAACGACTTGGCTCAACATGGTGTCAAGGCCAGTGTCTGAGGTATTGGTCTGGAGAAGAAAAGGTATAGAGAAATCAGGAGATACTGTATTAATGTGGACTTTAGGACTTCTTTCAAATTTTAGAATGCAGCCAGAGCTGTAGGGTTCCATGTCACAATGTTGGGTGCCTTCTTCTTTGTCAATTCAGTAAGAGGCACGGCTCATTCGGAGAAGCACGGTACAAACCAGAGGTAATAATCTGCTAGTCCCAGGAAAGCCTGTACCTGCCTCTTTGTCTGCAGCTGAGGACAGTCACGAATGGCTGCAATTTTAGACCATTGTGATTTGACCCACCTTCATCCACCACATGGCCTAAATACTAAGCCTTGGTCAACCCAAAATAGCACTGGGGGTTGATCCACAGGCCAACATTGCAGATGGTACGGAGGATGTTTTGAACATGTAGTAAATGTTCTTCCCATTTGCTGGAACAGATGATGATGTCCATATATTTTGTCACGCGTGTACTTCAGAGAGTCACCTTCCAAGTTCCTCCCAGATATGAAGTTCCACCCTAGACCAAAATGGGGCACTGTCATTAACTATATTGTCTTTCTTTTCCTCCACAATACCGAGAAACCAGCAAATGACTCCATCCCTTCTGGTCCCTGGGCCATAAAAGCACGACCACCTGGAAGGAGGAGAAACGTCATGACCAAGCAACTGAATAAACAAAGCTCCTGTATCGCCTGAAATGGATTACTTTTCCCCAAATTCTAAGGAGGCTATCCTTTGTTATTATTTTAATGCCATTGTGCACTTGTTTATTTATAATATTATTTAGAAGTAAACAGGGATGACTGGCGTCCCAACATTTTTTGTCATGACGTATATTCCCCCAGATGAACACCATATATATATGTATATATATACGTTGTGACAGATAGAGGGTGCTCTCGTCCTCTTGAACCTTCAGACAATACGTCAGACACCAGGTAAAAGTCCAACAAGTTGACTTTATTATTAATAACAGTGAAAAAAGCACCCTTCTCTCCACAATACTCATAAATTCCACAATAATACACAATACAATCACTAATCAATCCTCCACTCTCCCAGACGCGTTGCCACCCTTCTACCCAGGTCAGCTCGTCATCTGGGGATTTCCCACAGTCCTTTATAGTCCCTGTCTCAGAAGTGCTTCCAATCCCTCAGTCCATATGATCTCCTATCACTTCCGGGTCAGATAAAAATCCTCTTCTTCATCCGGGAAGTACGTCGTTCCTCTTGTCCATGTGACTCGGATGTACTTCCGGGACGTAGGGCAAATAGTCACTGCTCCTCCCTGCAGCGCCTTCTAGCGGCCCACGTGGTATCCAGCAGGGCTGTAAGGGAAAACTCCAATGTCCATAATTCCCTGCTGGCATTCGGGGCACCTCCATGCTGCAGGGAGGGCTCCACCTGGCGGCCTGGGGGTATTGGCCGTGATGATATTCCACAATGTATATATATATATATATGTGTGTGGGTGTGTGTGCGTGTGTATGCGTGTGTGTGTATGTATATATGTGTGTGTGTGTTTTTTTTTTTAAATCATTGACCTGATTCAATTCATTTTGTCCTAGCCTGAATGTACAGTATATTAACATTATAAACATTTTCCTTTTTTTAAAGAAACAGATAAAATACACTGTAGGTCACCATATTGGCTTTCATACTGGATGAAAGACTTTAGAACGGATATTGTGAACTGAATTATGAACTGTTTCTCACCCTTCTCTGTTCTGTTTCTCTTCTCGGTATGCCATTGTTACAATTCTAAGCTACTACTTCTTTCCATTAGAAGTAACACCACCAAGATCAGAGATACTGGAGACCTTGAGGTCAATTGTAAAATAATTTAATCTCATTTTTATGCTGTCTCACGTGTACTTATGGTATTGTAGAATTCTAAGAAGAAGGTGGACTCTAGTTGGCTTAGGTCATCATTCCAGTGACTTTGTCTCTTGTGAGCGAGTATGGATCCATCACTGTTGACTGGGTTTTTTTTTTCTAACCGTATTTGAATTATAAAGTATATTGTCATAATGTGTTTATATAAACCAACTTGACATCATACTATTTTACTTTGATTTTACAGATTTTGAGCATTAATTTATGTAAAATATGTGTGGTTTATTAAGTTGCACTTTATGCATTATAGTTTTAAATTAGTGTACAAACTTCAAACCTGTATTTAGTGAAGTGTGCTATGCAAAAAATATATCAAAACTGAACTTTTATTTATGTCGAGTCCTAGGTTTATAGTCTGGTTTTGGTGCTGCTTTTTTCAAGGTTGTCTATTTAATTCTAAAATTTCCCTTTTTGGAGTTGAGAGCAATGATTTCCAAATAATAAATAAACTCTGAGGTTTCTTAGCTTTCCCTACCACACTATCCCAGGTTGGCATTTGTCTTCAGAGGCTCTTCATATTATTTCTGAAATTGTTAAAATTTGCAAAATGTATAAATAATACACGTTAAATGTTTTTATCATTTAGAAATCAACATCAAAATAAGGGATATTATTGAGACTAGTGTTCATATTTATTAAGCGTCTTAGAGCAGGGAAACGGTCCTAACTGGCTCAAAAATCTCAGAGATCTGAAAATTTTGTCCTAGTCTTAGGAGCAGAAGTAAAAGCATTTTATAAATTTTACTAATTTAGGAAACAAATCCTGTCTTCACCAGGATTTAGGAAAGCTTGTGAGCTGTCTTAACTTGCCAGGAACTGTCAGAACCTGGCATTCAACAACAACATTTATTTATATGGCACATTTTTATACAAACAATGTAGCTCAAAGTGCTTTACATGATGAAGAAAGAGAAAAAAGAAAAAATAAATAATTAAAATTAGGGAACACTAATTAGCATAGAATAAAAGTAAGGTCTGATTGCTAGGGAGGACAGATAAAACCCAAAAAAAAAACCTCCAGATGGCTGGAGAAAAAAATAAAATCTGCAGGGGTTCCAGGCCACGAGACCACCCAGCCCCCTCTAGACTTTCTACCTAACATAAATGACCTCAATCAGTCCTCATGGTATTCAGAGTTCACATGGAAGAATTTGATGATGATGTATCTATGTATGATGTATTCCGGCAAATATTGGCATGTACATCCCAGGAAAGGTGGAATGTTTCGGAAACACAGGACAGCAATGAACTCACAAAAGAACGTTGATTTGACAGAGATGGAATAACATTCATAAGAATGTTACATGATGGGTCCATCTACCAGGAAAAGCCATGAACCTTCAAACAAAATGAGTGCGTTAGTAACGTTATTTTTTTTTTCATCTTTGCAATTGCAATGATTTGAGTATGTCAACCAACCACTTCTTGAATATTGAACACCAGTACCACACGTGAGCTAATATGCACATTGCAAAAAAATACACATGCAAAAGCCAGACAAAAATTTTAAATGGGAGTTGTTTTGCTTGTATTTAGCAAAAAAAAGAAACTGCCAAAGGGGTAAGCAAAATTTCTTTGACAAGATTTCTTAAAGTAAGCTAAATAATGATTAATACAAATAATTGGATAAGTCAATAATTCTTACAATAAGGACAACTAGACTTAATGACATGATTTACTTTTCACGTGGCTTAGATTTCATTATTTGCAGTGCAGATTAATACATTTCCCCATCATTCCACATGAGGTAATGTTGCTAAATTCATCAAAATAGGCATGCACAGAAATGTCATTGCTCCTAAGTGTGATGAGCATGTACATATAATATGTGAATGACAAGTGATATCACAGCATGAACACACAGGTGGTTTTGGATGCAAACTGTATTTTAGTAGCCAGCATATGCTATTACACTGAAGATCAGCGGGGCTGGATGGTCGACGTACAGTGGAATGTCACAGAGTTACACTGAGCTCTGCTTTCTATAAACCTCTGGAACATTTTTGTTACACTTTATTAGCCTGGGAAGGTTTAAGAAGGTAGGCGGAGGGTCCTGGGGCATTCAATAATAGAGCTTTGTGGTGAAGCCTTAGCATTAGTATCAGAAAACTACAAAACGTCATCATGAGTGTCAATTTGCAGCTCAGAGATAGGGTAGGGTAGGGTTCACTCAGAAAGGTGGCCTTCCACTTGGTGGAACTGGGAGTAGGATGCTTCATAACTACGTCTCATGTCCTACCCTGGGTAGAACAAATTCTTATCCCAGTTAATGCAATTTCTAGGATTAATCAGATTATAACTGGGCAACAACAGGAAAGAAAATTTTAAAATGCAAAGGGAAATCTTCATTTTCAGCCAGGACCCTATACTGTCATTTCACAACCAACAAGTAAAATGTCCAGTAAGTGTTAAGTTTACAAATTATACAGTGAAAAATTCTAAGCAGGCTGCAATTCTATGGACACCACATTGAAATGCACCATGTGTTTTGTGCTAATTCTGAATCAAAAAGAAGCCCAAGGTGAACACTTGTGATTATCAGACACAAGAACATAACAGACATGAGAAAAATGTAAGATAAGTACATTCAGTCCTGTGCAGCTCATCAGTATTCTCCTGAGGACTCTAAAATGGAATCAAACGGAGGTTTTAAAGGCCTTCAGTTTGATTCTTTACGCCATATCATGAGGTAATTGGTTCCATATATTAGCAATGCTTTATATAAAGAAAATCTGTTTTCTAAATTCTGTAGAGATTCTGCTTCTAAGCAGTTTCCTATTGAGTTACTGTGTTCTTTATAAATGTATTTAATGTAGCCCTTGGCATCAACATAATTCTTTACATAATTGTCAGATTCTCTCTTAGTCAGTGCTCAGGTGATAAAATTGTATCTACTGTGGCTGTCCTGGTAACTAATGAGGTCCTTAAGACCACAAATCAGTATAGCATTTATTGTCTGGGCTTATTCTCCTGCATGTGTATTTTTTTATTTATTTTGAGATATTGAGGAGACGATCTGGACCGGTTCCATCAGTTCCATTCTAGCAATTGCATCCCTGAACTATTCAGTTCCTATAAAACATATTCACTCTTTTGGACCTTTCACATTTTATTGTTATACAACATTAGTACTATGGTGACTTTAGTGTGGTCTTTATGTCACTTATCAACAGAAAAAGACTCCTTATTGGCAAAGTGATGCCAGATCTCTTCAAAATGGTCTAAATTAATTACAGTTATTCACCCCTTTCAAGTCAGTGTTATTAGTAGATACTCCTTTGGCCACCATGACAGCCTTGTACCTATGTACACAAGCCTCTTTCTCTCTCTCTCTTTCTAGTTTGCACGTCTGGACACAGCAATATTTCCCTTCTTCTGTGCAAAACTGCTCAAGCTTAAACTGCATGGAGATATTGAGTGAATGGCCTTTTACAAGTCCAGCCAAAAAATTCTCAGTTGAATTGATATCTGAACTCTAACTCGGCCACTCCAGGACATTAACAGTAACTTTGGCTTAATGATTGATATTATAGTCTTGCTGGAAAACAAATCTTCTGCCAAGGTGTAGGTTTCTTGAAGACTGCATCAGGTTTTGCTACAGGATTTCCCTGTGCTGCTTTCATTTTACCCTTCACTCTCAAAAATCTTCCAGGCCTGCTGCATATAAGCAGGTGCTTCCATCACTGTGCTTCATAATGAGGATGGCGTGTTTTTTGATAATGTGCAGTATAATGTGCAGTACACCAAACATAATGTTTAATCTGATGATCAAAAAGCTAAATTTTGGTCTCATCAGACCACAGAACCACCTTCCAGTGAACATCAGTATGTCCTATGTACCTTCTGAGATGTCAAGTATATGTTTTTGACAGTGGCTTTCTCTTGGAACTCTCTCATAAAGGCAACAGCTGTTGTATTCATGATTTCTCCAATAGATAGATAGATAGATAGAACTTTATCTATCTTGGGGGGAAATTTGTCCTCATCCACTAAAGCTTGTAACTCCCTAAGAGTTTTCAGATGTTTCCTGGTGACCTCCCCTACTAGTCTTCTTCTCACATGAACACTCTGTTTTTGTGGATGCCCTGCTCTTGGCAGATTTACAGCTGTGCCATACTCTTTCCATTTCTGAATGACTGATTTATCTGGACTCCAAGGGATATTCAGTGACTTGGGTATTTTTGTTGTCTCCATCCCCTGACCTTTTCACAAAGTTGCTAGCAGTGTTCTTTTGTCTTTGTTGTGTAGGTTAGCCATAATACTGGCTCACCATTTGATGGACCTTCCAAATAAGGAGTACTTATACTAAAACTATACTATACTCGACTACAGATGGGTAATCTCCAGTAAACTAGTTCTGTGACTTCTAAAACCTGCTAGCCGCACCAGTAATGATTTAGTTGTGTCGTATGAAAGGGGGTGAATACTTATAGAGATGCAGAGGTCATCTCCATAGTCCTGACTTCCAATTTTGCACCCAGTCATTTTATGCAGTGAGTTTGTATAGATCCCTGATGTTCAGCCACAGAAGTTTTCCTTAAACATCCAAAAATGTGTTTGTTAGTTAAAATGGTCAATTGTAATTCAACCTAGGATGAGTCCTTGTGGGTGTACATGAATGTGCCACAGGATTGCCTGTTTCTCTAATGAAAAGTTGGTTCCTGCCTTTCACTAAATACTTCTGACATTGACACTGACTCCATTTGACCTTCAGCTAAGCAGGATAGGAAATGAATACCTAGATTTCCTTAAAAATGCAAAGATTTACAAGGCAATCTGTGAGTAATGTGAGCCTGCTGGTAAAACATCCGACATGATAATATGGTGTAAAAACAGAAACTAATAAACAGAAGTCCATAGAAGGACACACACATTTTAAAAAATCTGAAATGACCGAAGGAAGCCAACATGAGCAGGGAGAGAACGTGCAGTCTGAACATAGTCAGTGACTGGACCAGACATTGCATTCAAGCCTCTGGAGAGGTGAGGTAGCATCACTAACTAGTGTGCCACAGAGCCGTGCCAAGCCTATATAATTCAGAGATACATATGTCTGCTGATTACAATGTGAAAGAACAACAGGTGTAGCTGGCGAAGCAATTGACATCTTCTATTGTATTCACCTGCTTTCTGCCATCAGTATGAATTAATTCAAACATTAAGGCTTTATAGCCAAAATTAAAAAGGGAGACAGCAATCTAAGTAGAAGAAAATTAAAAGGAGGGGTGCAAAACACACAGGCTGTCCACACATAAGCATGCAATGGCGACAAGAAATTACCAGGAATAAATTGTGACATTAACCACTACTGTAGTTGGAAATTAGTTTCAAAACAAAAATGGGTTTTAAATTGAAATATGATTTCATAATGTAAACCATTTTTTTGGTGTCTGAAAAAAGGTCAACACATAAAGTGATAAAATCCAAAGCAAATGAGACAGTAAAATTAATTAAATAGGATAATAGTAATTTTAAGTAAAAATGTTAAATGCTTCTTAGAAATCAAAGGGCTTTTAAAGATACAGATAATGGAAATGCAAAGCACCAAATAAAAAAGATTAAATAAGAAAAAACAGTAAAGAATGTTAACCCAAAAAAAGTGATGGTTGTTCTAGACTATAGGTGGAATCCACAGAATTGGTGTTTGCAAATCACAGACATCTGACACTGTTTAATTTAATTAACTGGGGCTATCAAATGTCACAGTTAATAACTCTTATACAGGACCGGGTAATATCTTTCTGAAGACCCCTTATTCCATTCATACCATTAACTTGAATTTTGTCTACTCTATTCCTTACTTCCTTCTTCTAATATAATATCTTCTGTTATTTATTT